>NC_133334.1:404485-736019 GCF_042186555.1 Aquarana catesbeiana | reverse complement strand
AAATGGTTCCTTGAAAGGAATTTTGCATTTTTAATGTTTCACTTGAAGTCTTTTTAAAATCACTGTTACTCACCAATTGGAATTTAAGAAAACTTTTTTTTTTTTGCATTGGAACGTCCCGTGGGGTGGTACAAATGTTATCTGACAATCTTCTGCTATTGGCCTAGAAAATAAGAATCTTCTCTCATTGACTTCTCTCTGCTTCAGATTAACATTTGGAACTTCAGCACAGTTTGTTGATCCTGCCATAATCCCGGGTTCTGTATGTTCTGCTCATCCCTAATTTACAAAGAACGCACTAAGACAACTTTCACACTGAAGGCGTTTTAGTGCTAAAAATAGCGCCTGTAAAGCGCCTGAAAACTGCCTCCCCTGCCTCTGAGTGCTTTCACACCAGGGCGGTGCGCTTGCGGGATGTTACAAAAAGTCCTGCAAGCTGTATCTTTGGGTCGGTGGAGGAGCGGTGTATACAGCGCTCCCAAAACGCCCCTGCCCATTGGAATGCATGGGTACCACTTCCGAAGCATCTGAAAAGCACTTCAGAAACGCCACAACACGGGTGGTTTTAACCCTTTCTTTGGCCGCTAGCGGGGGTTAAAAGCACCCCGCTGGCACCCAAAAAAGTGCCGCTAAAACGACAGTAAAGCGTCGCTAAAACGATTGTCACTTTACTGCTAACGTGACGCAGCTCCAGTGTGAAAGAAACCTAAAACACTTCAAAACCAGAAGCCCCGCTCCAGGAACAAGAAATAAGAATTCTAGTTCTACAATTTAGAGACAATAGACACACAGCGGTGACAGAGCATGGAAGACACTTGATTGGGCTGCAATGTAAGAGGGAGAGATGAGGCAAATTGTAACATAAGAGCGTCAGACACAAGATCCAGAAATATTTCACAATCTGGAAAATTTGTAAAAGAGAAGAAGGGATCGGCTCTGAGAGCCGCTTACAAATATAAGATTTCTTCCTGGGTGTGGCCCCGGCTCACCACTGTCAATAGTAATTGAAGAAAATTGGTCGCACACCATGGAAGGAAGAACTTCTGTAGAATAGTTCCTTTATTGTCGAGGTGCCAAAGGACTAGGACAGGAGGTTACAGGAACATTGGTAGATAACCTGTGCTTGTTCACAAGGTTCTAACCTCCTGTCCTAGTCCTTTGGCACCTTGACAATAAAGGAACTATTCTACAGAAGTTCTTCCTTCCATGGTGTGCAACCAATTTTCTTTTTCTTCAATTACTATTGACAGTGGTGAGCCGGGGCCACACCCACGAGGAAATCTTCATCCACAGTGTGAGCGTTGTTACACTCTTTCTGAGTTTACAAATATAGATGACAAAGTGTCTATATGGGG
Source organism: Aquarana catesbeiana (assembly GCF_042186555.1). Classification (NCBI taxonomy): domain Eukaryota; kingdom Metazoa; phylum Chordata; class Amphibia; order Anura; family Ranidae; genus Aquarana; species Aquarana catesbeiana. Next base: position 734,664 of record NC_133334.1, on the reverse strand, counting down.
GCCTCTCCCCCTTGGGGTTATAGAAGTGTATATATAGTAGTATATATATATATATATATATATATATATATATATACAGTGTCACGATCAGCTCCGGGCTGATGGCTCCATTATGGAATCCCCGGTGACGCTTCCTCTTGGCGGTATTCAGAATTCAGTCATGTTGGTTTTGAACTGGCAGTGAATAACTCAATAGTAGATGATGAGGACTAATCCACCTTAATTTCAGTGTGTTTCAGAATGTTATCTCCGTTCTTCATCAGAAACAAGACAAATCTAAAAATCAGAATACATTTAATCTACCGGCAACAGAAGAAGATGTCAGCAAATTCAACTTTATTGCTGATACAAAGTTACAAAGTTACAAAGTTAATATAAAAATATATAGGCTTATGAAATGGGTAATCAGAATAGAAATTGATAGGGACTTGTACCATCATCCAGGAATAGCAACATTGGTAGCCTAGTCCCCAGCTAGGCTGCCACAAGAAAAGGGGGGGCAGTTGGACTATCGCGGTACAGTAAAAACAATACAATTTTGAATGATATAACAGAGATATAAAAATATAACAAAGAATTTATTGATGCCAAGAAACAAATCATCATTACAAATAAAGATGGTAGCGGTACAGTTATGTCACCAGTGAAAAGATTGACCCCCAAAGGGGAAAATCACAGTAGGACAATAGGTCACAGATGTCTTTTTCCTCGACTAGTTTCGTGGACAATGGCCGCTTCATCGGGAGGATATCTATGATGGGATCAAACAGATAATGTAATGATCAAAAGGCAAAAAAAGTAATAAAGTAAAAACTTGTAATGCAGCATCATGATTGAAAAAGTAATTGATAGGGATAGAAAGGGGAAAAGGGGCAAAGCTGCTTACCTATGTCCCTACAGCCACCAGGCGCAGAGCGCCGCCACCAGAGGATGGTCTCCCACGGCAACTCGGGGGAGCCACCAATAATGACGACCGGAATCTGAGTGAATAAGGTAAAGGCATGGATATTCTGACAACTTACTAAGTCATGATTATGGGTCAGTGGAAAGGTGAATGGGTGTGGAATGTGTAGAAGGTAAAAGTGGTGGAATTGTGGTGAAATGTGCAGAGTGTGCATTGAAGCCAAGTGAAGAAAGACGTGAAAAAGAAACAACAAATAGTGAGTGAGAACCCAGGTGAAAAATATAGAATGAACTGACACATGCAGTTGGTTAAAATGTGAGCTACATGGAAATAAAAAAATGTGAGAGAATGGTGCATGATGTGAATGTGTGTGAGATAGAGAGGGAGAAAGAAGTGAGATAAAAGGGAAAAGAAAAACAAGATGGAAGGAAAAAGAGATAAAAAGGGGAGAGGAAAGGAGAGGAGAAATAAAGGGACACCAGGAGGGAAGGGAAAGGAGAGGGGGGAAGGGAGAGAAGGAAAGGGCAGGGGGAAAAAAGGGAGAGAAGGAAAAGAAAAGGCAGAGTGGAGAAATAAACAGGGGCAGAGGGGAGTGAGAAACGATGCAATGAGGTGAATAGAGGGAGTGGCGTATACCTGGTAGTGATGTAAAGGATGTATATGGGGGTCCCTGGAGGTGCAAACCCACTAAAGGGGTTTTTGCCAGTATGTAGCCACCGTCTAAAGCACTAATAAATCGTAGGCAAAGGGTGGAGGCATGGTAGGGCTGTCCACCCATGCCTGATATTAATTCTGTTCTGGGATCTTCTCTGACAGTGCCCCCACCTTAAGGGCAGCCTCTGGATGCCCATCCGGGCCAGTCTATCAGCATGGGCACTCCAAAAATCCCCTAGAAGTTCTTCAGCATACAGGTTGCTTTCCGGTTCCCAGGAATTATCTTCTGGTCCATACCCCCTCCACTTGATGAAGTACTGGACTTGGTTGTGTCTCTTCCTGCAGTCTAGGATTGCTTCCACCTCAAATTCTTCCTTGTTGTTAATGATTACAGGTTCAGGTGGGCCGGTATTACGGCCCAAAAAGGAATTGGGAGTAACAGGTTTAAGCAAGGACACATGGAAGACTGGGTGGACCTTCAATATATTGGGTAAGTCAAGCTCATGGGTCACATCATTGATTTTCCTCTTGACCGAAAAAGGACCCATGAATTTGGGACCTAGCTTCCTTGAGGGGCAGGCCATTTTTAAGTTAACAGTAGACAGCCAAACCTGGTTGCCAGGTTCTAAAATGAGTTCTCCTCGCTTCTTTCTGTCAAACATCCTTTTATGGTTCAATTAGTTTTTATTAATTTTAGACAGGTTTATAACAAAAGAAGAAATAACAACAAAATTAGAGACCTGACATGAAATCACTTGGTTTACCCAAGTGCACAAATATATAAAATTCAGACTAGTGCAATCAATTGACCAAACATAGATCCTTTACATTATTTCATTCTCTGTGGGTCCTGAGTATGAGATATTAGTCTGTAAGGCGTTGAATGCCCTGGTCTAGGAAGCCCCAATGGGGATCTTCTGCTTCCTTGGACTCAGGGCACTGTGGAGGATAACTAAGGAGAAAATGTGCAAACGTAACATCTGCCATAAAGTGCACATACTTGTAAAGTGTAAGGAGTGAAAGGCAAAAATAATCCTCCACTGAGGGAGGGGCGGTTATTGAAATAGATTGCATTTGTATAGGTCTTGTAAAATCTGGAAAAAGAGGTTAGAAGTAAGAAGGGAAAAGAGAAAGAGGAAAGAATAGATATGTTCAGTAGGAGAACAAGAGGGGGGGGGGGGGGAGACAGCGAACCTCGCTCTGTAAAACCAACCATGGGGTACAGCCCACGTTTTACTGGTATACCGTGTGTGACCATTAGGGGGGTTCGTATTCTTCATTCTCTGTTTAAGTTTGTCTGAAGTGGAGTAATGCCTCCAGAAACTCCAAATATATGAAAATTTAGCTTGCTTGTCCAAGACATTGGCCTGCATTTCCTCCATTAGCATTATATTATTCATTTCATTGACCCATTCCAATATAGAGGAGGAAGTGGTAGATTTCCACTTATTATTTCTGGGAATAAGCTGTCTCCCTGCACTCATGAAAAACTTCAAGAGACAGTTTTTCTGTGATTTTACAGCTCCGGGAAAAATAGATAGGAGGGCAATGGTGGGAGAAGGCATCAGGGTTTTATCATAAATCTCTGAATAAATGTGAAAAATCTGCGTCCAAAATGGTAAAAGCCTATCGCATTCCCACCAGATGTGCAAATAAGTACCTTTCTTGGAGTTGCATCTCCAGCATCTCCAGCACGAATTGGCAGGGAACATCATCCTAAGCGTTGTGGGGACTCGGTACCACCTTGATAGGATTTTATAGTTCTTCTCCTGCATATAGCTCGAGATCGAGGTCTTGCTTGTGAAAAGAAAGGCCTTACTCCAGTCCGCCTCAGATATATCAATTCCAACCTCTGCTGACCATTTTGTTGTGTAAATAGGAAGGACATCGTGAATGTGTTCTAAGATTTGTTTGTGTATAAGTGATAAGGGGTGTCTTGGGGTCTCAGAGTTGCAGAGTTGTTCAAATCCTGTTAAAGGTCTGTGAATTGGACTAGAGTCATGTAGTTGTTTGCAGTATTCGCTCAAGTGTCTAGGGGTGAGCCAGGTCACTCTAGAGGTTGTATCTGGAAGAGCAGAAGCAAATGTACCTAAGGTGGGGTCCACAAATTGTCGTGCGGTGGGCCAAAGCTCTCTAAAATAGTTGTCTATGGAGTTTATGAAGTGGCCCTCTGGGAATTTAGGGTTATCAAACAAAGGGGTGAGTGGGCTGGGTTCCGAGGATAGAGCATAGGTAAGTTTCCTATGGTACCAGATCGTCAAAGCGTCTCTTGTAAGGGGGGACAATGCCGCTATCGATTTAAATGAATGGTCGTGTCCCCAGAGAAGGGCTCTGAGATCGTATGTGGATAGGTCTTGCTCCACAAATGTGGTAGCCTTGGTCATAGGTCGAGGAAACCACTCAAGGATACAGGAGATTACTGTAGATGTATGATATAGCTCAAAGTCAGGTAAACCCAACCCACCTTTTGTAATGGGGGAGCTCAGAAGTTTATGTTTCAGCCTCGGGTGTCTGCTCTTCCAAACAAAACGGATAGCCATTGATCTTAGGGAGCGGAAAAAGGCAGGGGGAAGGACTATAGGGAGGGCCTGAAACAAGTTGGACTGGATGGACTTGTGTCTTTTTTCAACCTGACTAACTATGTAAGTATAGGAGTTTGGGAAGAATGTCCATTTTTAGTGTATTGATACGGCCCATCCAGGATACCGCTAACTCCATTCGTTCTTCCGTTAATTGTCTGAGTTTTAGGAGGAGGGGGCTAAAGTTCAGGGCGTAAATATCCGAAAAGTTTTTCGGGATGGCTGTACCTAGATAGGAAATGGAGTTCTGTTTCCATTGAAATGAAAAATTTGATTGGAGGGTTGAGAGTGTGGGTTGTGGTAAAGAAATGTTTAGGGCCTCAGTTTTGGAGATGTTTAATTTATAGTTACTAAAGCGACCGAATCTGTCTATCTCTGCTAGTATAGAGGGTATGGATATGTGGGGTTTGGTTACGTATAGGAGTAGGTCATCAGCGTAGAGAGAGAGTTTACAGTGAGATGTAGGGGTCTGGATGCCTTGTATGTTGGGATTCGATCTAATGGCTTGGGCGAGGTGTTCTATGACTAGGGCAAACAGGAGAGGGGAAAGGGGGCAACCCTGCCTGGTGCCGTTAGTGATCGTAAAGTTTTGTGATTGGGTGCCATTCACTAGGACAGTAGCAGAGGGTCCGGAGTAGAGTGCCATAATGCGTGCCAACATTTTCGGGCCAAGGCCTATTTGGAAGAGGGTGGATTGGAGGAAAGACCAACTGACCCTATCAAAGGCCTTCTCCGCATCGCAAGAGAGAAGGCAGGTTGGTATGCGGTGGCGCTGGGCAAAAGTAATTAAGTGTATGGTCTTGGTGGTGTTGTCCCTGGCTTCTCGGCCCAGGACAAAACCAACCTGATCTTTATGTATTAAATTTGGTAACAGGGGGGAGAGACGGTTAGCAAGTATTTTGGCATATAACTTTAAATCAATATTTAGGAGAGAAATCGGTCTGTAGTTGGAGCATATGGACGAGTCCTTTCCAGTCTTAGGGATGACCACTATTTGGGCTTGGAGGCTAGATGTGGAGAGGGCAATATTATCCTCTAGAGCGTTAAAAGCTTTTGCTAATAAAGGGGAGAGTTGTGTTGCGAAGAGTTTATAGAAACGAGAAGAGAACCCGTCGGGTCCAGGGCTCTTACCATTCTTGAGGTTTTTAATGACAGAGAGGAATTCCGTATCGGATAAGGGCTCCTCTAGGTCTTGTGAATCTGATGTGGGGAGAGTTGGGAGAGCTGTCTCTTGAATATAAGAAGCTAAGTCAGGAGGTGAGGATGAGGATAGCGGGATCTGGGGGGTAAGGTTATACAGTGCTGAGTAGTACTGGCGGAATTCTTCGGCAATGGCCGAATTCTGCCTGATTTTACCTTTAGTGGGAGAGTTTATGAATGGAATGGGCGTTCTCTTTTGGCGGGGTTGAAGGGTGGATGCGAGATGTCTACCGCACCTATTGGCTTGAGAATAATAAGTGAATCTGCCTTTGTCCCTAGCTATGAGAGATTTCTCCGCGTAAATGCGCAGGAGGTCCCTCCTGGCGTTGGTGAGGTCAAGGAGTGTCGAGTCAATGGGATTTTGTTTGTGCGATTCTTCTAGAGTGGCGATGGTAGTGAGAAGACGCTTCGTGTCTGCTATACACGCGTGTTTAAGTCTGAACCGTGTTGCAAAAATTTACCCCTGAGCACACATTTAAGGGCTTCCCATTTCGTGAAAGGATTAGTGGGGTCGTGAGTGTGGTCTGTCACAAAGTGTTTAATAGTCTGTGTTATATCTTGAGAACATACCAGGTCGTTTAAGAGATTGTCATTCAATCTCCAGGACGAGTTTCAGTTGCGTGAAGGTGTGCGTCCCAAGCTAATGTGGATAGGGGCCAGGGCTGGACTGGGACAAAAATGTGGCCCTGGACTTTATCCAGAATGGCCCAGGGCACAGCACATCAGGGCACAGTGCACATCAGGGTAAAAGCACATGAGGGCACAGCACATCAGGGTACATCGCACATCGGGGCACAGCGCACTTCGGGGCAACACAACACAGCACATCAGGGCACAGCGCACTTCGGGGCAACACAACACAGCACATCAGGGCACAGCACATCAGGGTACATTGCACATCGGGGAACAGCACACATCGGGGCAACACAACACAGCAAGATCAGGGTACAGCACATCAGGGTACATGGGGCACATGAGGGTACATGGGGCACATGAGGGTACATAGGGCACATGGGGCACATCAGGGCACATCAGAGCAGATTCAGGGCATATTCGGGCACATGGGGCACATCAGGGCACATTCAGGGCACATCAGGGCACATCAGGCACATTCAGAGAACATCAGGGCACATGGGGCACATTCAGGGAACATCAGGGCACATGGGGCACATCAGGGCACATTCAGGGAACATCAGGGTACATTCAGGGCACATCAGGCACATGGGGTACATCAGGGAACATCAGGCACATAGGGTACATCAGGGTATATTCAGGGCACATCAGGGCACATTCAGGGAACATCAGGGCACATGGGGCACATCAGGCACATGGGGTACATCAGGGCACATTCAGGGAACATCAGGGAACAACAGGGCACATGAGGGCACATTCAGGGCACATGGGGTACATTCAGGGCACATGGGGTACAATCAGGGCACATTCAGGGAACATCAGGGCACATTCAGGGAACATCAGGGCACATTCAGGGCACATGGGGTACATTCAGGGCACATGGGGTACAATCAGGGCACATCAGGGCACAGCGTTTACTTGTTGTTTTCTTCACATGCAGAGTAGCACAGGCAGCCTCTGTAGTAAGTTCTTTCTCATGTCACGCTGCTGCTGCTCCCCCCGGCGGCCCCTCCTCCTCCTCTTTTCTTGTCCATCTCCATTTGCTTGTGACATCGCCCTGGCTCCGCCTCCTCCTATGTCCCCGGGCCGCCTCCGCCCTCCGTCCGTGAGTGACGTCACGGTGCCGGGACAAAGAGGCCGCCCAAATGGCTATATTGATAGCTGTTAGGGGGAGTGCCTGGGGGAGTGTCAATGCCTGTTCTTTTGTGACGCCGGCGGCCAGCCCGCCCGCCCGCCGAGTGCTGGAGCGGAGCCGCTCGGCGACGCTCGGACAGAGAGAGACAGTGACACAGTCAGAGAGAGAGTCATTGGTGTAGTGGCCCGCTGCCAATCGGCCCACCGGGAATCTCCCGGTAGTCCCGATGGCCAGCACAGGCCTGATAGGGGCGTGGTCAGACCATAGAGAGATACCAATAGACGCGGACGGCAAGAAGTCTAATAGGGATTGTGAGATAAAGAGATAATCCAGTCTCCCGTAAGTGGCATGTACGGGTGAGTAGAAGGTGTAATCTTTGGTGGAAGGGTGTAGCATACGCCATACGTCCACCAAAGATAAGTCAGATAGGAGGGTTCCGATTTTGGTCAGAGAGGTTGGAGAGATCGAGGACTTACCGGTTGAGGAGTCAAGACGAGGTATCAAGGTGGCATTCAGGTCCCCTCCCAGAATCATGTTGACTGTACCAAATCTTTTCAGACGGGCGATGACGGAGGTGAGGAATTGTTGCTGGTTCTGGTTAGGAGAATACACGTTAATAACAGTGTATATAACATTTTTGTATGACAGTTTGAGAAAAATATATCTGCCTAGCGGGTCGATATACGAGTCAAGCACATCTGGAGTAAAGGATGCGTGAAAGGCTGTAGAAACCCCTTTAGATTTTGCTGAGGGATTGGAGCTATGAAACCAAGTGGGATATCTTTTATAAGGGATTTGCGGGATTTTGTCTGACCTAAAATGGGTTTCCTGTAAAAGTAGGATTTGAGTCCGCATTTTGTGGAAGTGAAAAAGAATTTGTCGTCTCTTCTCAGGAACATTAAGACCCCTGCAATTTAATGAGGAAATTTTCAAGGCGGTTTCTGATGCCATAAGAAAATTGTTCTAATTGACGAAAAAAACAGATAAGAGGGAGGTTCGCTGTCTTCATAGATGGAGAGTAGGGGGTTGGGGGAGGAGAAGGGGGACATCTAGTGGTGAGTAGAAGGAGAGAGTTGAAGTTGAGAGAATTGAAAGGGGAAAAGGAAAAGAGAAGAGAAAAAAGGAAAAAAAGAAAAAGGGCCAATACGGCTTCACTAATGGTGTTTTCAGCAACGTATCAGCTAACACCCCGAGAGGCGCTGAATGACCTAAATGGGGGAACAGTGGTCAGCGCAGGGGGGAGCCCGCACACGCCGGGCTATAGAGTGTGAGATAACAAAAGAAACATGATGGCTCTGTGTATTAACATAAACTGGTAACAATGAACATAACATTGCAGGGCCCTGCGTGTCTAAATAAGCTAAAGACTGTACTGTTGACCTCCTAGGAGAGAATATCCCCAAAAGGTTTCAGATTAAATGTATTGCATACAGGGCCTTTACTCCAGCAACAAGGGGGGAAATGGAGGGAGGGGGGGAAGGGGAGAGGGATGGGAGAGGATGGGACAATACATGGAGTTTGAAGCGCAGTGTCCTTGTGACGGGACACTGCACGTCAAAGATATCAGGGAACATAATCTGTAATATAAATCCTACAGTAAGGAAGTAAAACATATTGTGTTAGTTATTCATATGTTCCAATGAAATTGTAACCGGGGACGCCGCCACCGATTAGGAACCTGTGGGAGAGATGGAAAAACAAAAAAGGAGAATTGAGGAGAAAGTTCATCCTTCGGTCGTCGAAGAGAAGTCCGACTTGGGTCGTTTGTTCTTCTTCGAACGTTTCTGCCAACCTGGCGCGGCTTTGAAACCTGGAGTGGCGGCATGGAGGGGCCAATCTGGGATGGAAATCTGTGGCAGTTCAAAAGTTCCAAGAAACTTAGGTAGATCACCTAACGTGCGGAAAGTCGCAGATTTTCCTTCATGGGATGCAAACAGGTTGAAGGGGAAACCCCAGCGATACTTAATCTGCTTGGCTTGAAGGGCCCCGGTGAGAGGCTTCAGAGCTCGTCGCATGTCCAGGGTCAGTTTAGATATATCAGGGAGGAGAGACACTGGGGTTTCGTTGAAGTAGATGGCAGCTTGAGCACGTGCGGCTTGCATGATGGTGTCTTTAACTGCATAAAAGTGTACTCTGCAGATCACGTCTCTGGGGTGTTCCAGATTTGGATTTTTAGGGCCTAGGGCTCTGTGGACCCGGTCTAGCTCCAGCGGGTCATCTTTATCTTTCTGAAGTAGGTCATTAAAGATGGCTGTGACAGCCAGTGCTAGGTCCTTGGTTTCAACCGATTCAGGCAGACCGCGTATGCGGATGTTGTTGCGTCTGGCCCTATTCTCTTGGTCATCCTGATGATACATCAATTGCTGTATCTGAAGGGTATGCTCATGTAGAATAATGTCATGCGTTTGTAAAGTGGTTGCAGTTTCCTCCATGGTGTGTTCTACCTCCTCAATTCTGTTAGTGATGTCTCTGCGGAGCTCAGATATCTCTTGTTTATATGAGCGCTCTAAGCGTTGCACGTAGGCCTCAAAATCATGTCTGGTGGGGAGTGCTTTGATATATGTTTCCATGTCCCATCCTGTGTAAGATCTGTGGGATTCAGGGGAATGGCAGGCTGAACGGGTGGATCCAGCTTCAGAATCAGGGGGAGATCGGGCCCTTTGCCTGGTTTTCATGTGTGGTGTGGAGCGCTGTGAAGCAGCTCCCTGTGAGGCAGCATGTGATTTTGTCCTTGTGTCGGAACAAGCCATCTTGCATGCTTACATTACATAGTTACATAGTTACATAGTTAGTCAGGTTGAAAAAAGACACAAGTCCATCCAGTTCAACTATAAAAAAAAAAAAAAATATCGTACAATCCAATATACCCAATTCTATACCCTCAGTTGATCCAGAGGAAGGCAAAAAACCCCAGCAGAGCATGTTCCAATTTGCTACAGCAGGGGAAAAAATTCCTTCCTGATCCCCCAAGAGGCAATCGGATTTTCCCTGAATCAACTTTATCTATAAATGTCACCCAGTTATATTCTGTACATTTAGGAAAGTATCCAGGCCTTTCTTAAAGCAATCTACTGAGCCGACCAGAACCACCTCTGGAGGGAGTCTATTCCACATTTTCACAGCTCTTACTGTGAAGAAACCTTTCCGTATTTGGAGATAAAATCTCTTTTCCTCCAGTCGTAAAGAGTGCCCCCTTGTCCTCTGTGTTGACCGTAAAGTGAATAACTCAACACCAAGTTCACTATATGGACCCCTTATATATTTATACATGGTGATCATACCCCCCTTATTCTCCTCTTCTGAAGAGAGAATAAATTCAGTTCCTCTAATATTTCCTCATAGCTGAGCTCCTCCATGCCTCTTATCAGTTTGGTTTCCCTTCTCTGCACTTTCTCCAGTTCCCCGATATCCTTTTTGAGAACTGGAGCCCAAAACTGAACTGCATATTCCAGATGAGGTCTTACTAATGATTTGTACAGGGGCAAAATGATATCTCTCTCTCTGGAGTCCATACCTCTCTTAATACAAGAAAGAACTTTGCTCGCTTTGGAAACCACAGCTTGGCATTGCATGCTATTATTGAGCTTATGATCTACCAAAACCCCCAGATCCTTCTCCACCACGGATTCCCCCAGATCCTTCTCCACCACGGATTCCCCCAGTTGTACTCCCCCTAGTATGTATGATGCATATTCTTAGCCTCCAAGTGCAGAACTTTACATTTCTCAACATTAAACCTCATCTGCCACATAGACGCCCAATTAGACAGAGCATTGAGGTCGGCTTGTAAATTGGAGACATCCTGTAAGGACGTTATTCCACCGCATAGCTTGGTGTCATCTGCAAAGACAGAAATGTTACTTTTGATCCCAGACCCAATATCATTTATAAAGATATTAAAAAGTAAGGTTCCCAGCACTGAACCTTGGGGTACACCACTGATAACACTGAACCTTGGGGTACACCACTGATAACCTTAGACCACCAGAGTAAGAATCATTAACCACGACTCTCTGAATTCTGTCTTTTAGCCAGTTTTCTATCCATTTACAAACTGATATTTCCAAGCCTGTAGACTTTACCTTACACATGAGCCGCGTGTGGGGAACTGTATCGAACGCTTTTGCAAAATCCAAGTATACCACGTCCATAGCCACCCCTCTGTCCAACTATACCACGTCCACAGCCACCCTCTGTCCAAGTATACCACGTCCACAGCCACCCCTCTGTCCAAGTATACCACGTCCACCGCCACCCCTCTGTCCAAGTATACCACGTCCACAGCCACCCCTCTGTCCAAGTATACCACGTCCACAGCCACCCCTCTGTCCAAGTATACCACGTCCACAGCCACCCCTCTGTCCAAGTATACCACGTCCACCGCCACCCCTCTGTCCAAGTATACCACGTCCACAGCCACCCCTCTGTCCAAGTATACCACGTCCACAGCCACCCCTCTGTCCAAGTATACCACATCCACAGCCACCCCTCTGTCCAAGTATACCACATCCACAGCCACCCCTCTGTCCAAGTATACCACATCCACAGCCACCCCTCTGTTCAAGTATACCACGTCCACAGCCACCCTTCTGTCCAAGTATACCACGTCCACCGCCACCCCTCTGTTCAAGTATACCACGTCCACAGCCACCCCTCTGTTCAAGTATACCACATCCACAGCCACCCCTCTGTCCAAGTATACCACGTCCATAGCCACCCCTCTGTCCAAGTATACCACGTCCACCGCCACCCCTCTGTCCAAGTATACCACGTCCACAGCCACCCCTCTGTCCAAGTATACCACATCCACAGCCACCCCTCTGTCCAAGTATACCATGTCCACCGCCACCCCTCTGTCCAAGTATACCACATCCACAGCCACCCCTCTGTTCAAGTATACCACGTCCACAGCCACCTTTCTGTCCAAGTATACCACGTCCACAGCCACCCCTCTGTTCAAGTATACCACGTCCACAGCCACCCTTCTGTCCAAGTATACCACGTCCACAGCCACCCCTCTGTCCAAGTAGACCACGTCCACAGCCACCCCTCTGTCCAAGGTTTTACTTACCTCTTTATAAAAAGAAATCAGGTTTGTCTGACAACTTCTGTCTTTCATGAATCCATGCTGTCTGTTGCTTAAAATGTTTTTTTCCAGCAAGAACTCGTCTATGTGTCTTTTATTAAACGCTCCAGTATCTTCCCGACTATAGAAGTTAAACTAACAGCTCTATAGTTACTTGGTAAAGACTTTGATCCCTTTTTAAATATAGGCACCACGTTCGCCCTGCGCCAATCCAGTGGTACTATTCCCATCATTAATGAGTCCCTAAATATTAGATACAATGGCTTTGAAATTACAGAGCTCAATTCTTTTAGGATCGGTGGGTGGATGCCATCAGGTCCAGGTGCTTTATCCACCTTTATTCTGTCTAAATAATTCTGGACCAGATCACTTTTGAGCCATTGTGGATCATTGGGGGCCGTGTCACTACCACCCCCATTATGGACATGAGCTCCCCCATGCTCTTTTGTATACACAGAGCTGAAGAAAGTATTTAATAAATTAGCCTTCTCCTTGTCCCCAGTCACACACTTTAGATTATTTTGTAAAGGGCCGACATGCTCAGACCTGGCCTTTTTACTATTAATATATTTGAAGAATTTTTTGGGGTTTGTCCTACTATTTTTTGCGATCTGTCGTTCATTTTGAATTTTTGCACCCTTGATTTCCTTTTTACATATTCTGTTAAATTCTTTGTAGCATTTAAACGACACTAGTGTTCCTTCATTTTTATATTTTTTAAAAGCTCTTTTCTTATTGTTTATAACTTTTCTAACTTTGACCGTGAGCCACATAGGTTTTATTTTTAGCCTTTTAAACTTATTGCCCATGGGAATATACTTTGCAGTGAGGTCCCAAACAGTCTTTATGAAGAATTCCCATTTCTGTTCTGTGTTTATCAATGCAAATATTCCCTCCCAGTCTAAGTCCTCGAGAGCAGCCCTCATCCTTGGAAAATGTTTTCTCTTGAAGTGAAGTGTTTTTATCTTTCCCGTATGTATCTCTTGTTTACAGCTAACATCAAATGAAATCATGTTATGATCACTGCTACCCAGGTGTTCCTTTATCTGGACATTAGTAATAAGCTCTGCATGGTTTGAGATTACCAGGTCCAACAGAGCTTCATTCCTAGTTGGGGCCTCAATAAACTGGACCATAAAATTGTCCTGTACTAGGTTTATAAATTTTTGCCCTTTAACTGTCCCCGCAGTGCCACATTACTCCAGTCAATTTCTGGGTAGTTAAAATCCCCCATTATTATCACTGTCCCAGCCCTTGCGGCCCTTTCCATCTGTGCAAGGAGCTGAGTCTCCACCTCCTCGTTAACGTTGGGTGGTCTACAACAAACTCCAATGATTAACTTTGAACTACGCCCATCTATATGCAGTTCCACCCATAATGCTTCAGACTCATCACACTCTCCATCCACCAGGTCCTCTTTCACACTTGCTTTGAGATCACTTCTCACAGACAGAGACAGACCCTGTCACCTTTCCTTTTTACCCTGTCTCTCCGAAAGAGTGCATAGCCAGGAATATTACATTGACTTCCACAGATGGAGACCAACTCCTGGAGGCTTGTCTTATTTGGGATATGAGATCCCCTTGAAGTAGCAGAAAATTTCTGGCAGGGAGAATGGTGTCTAGAGGCAAGGATTCCCGGAGTCATGGAACATGCGGGATAATGCATCCGGTTTGATGTTCTTGGAGCCAGGCCTGTATGTAATGTGGAACTGGAATCTAGAACCCACCTTGCCTGCTGTGGTCTCAGTCTTTTGGCTGTTCTCAAGTACTCCGGGTTTTTGTGGTCGGTGTAGACCAGAATGGGATGTGCAGCACCCTCCAATAGGTAGCGCCACTCTTCTAGGGCGGCTTTAATGGCCAAAAGCTCCCGATCTCCCACATCGTAATTTTTCTCTGCAGTGGAAGGCTTCCATGAGAAAAAGGCTACTGGATGGAGGAGAGCTTTGGCACCTTGCCGCTGAGAAAGCACTGCCCCTACTGCGAACTCTGATGCATCCACTTCAAGGACAAACGGTAAGGCAGGATCTGGATGTTTCAGAATGGAGGCGGAGGTAAATAGTTCCTTACGTTTTTCAAAAGCGGATTGCACCTGAGGGGACCAACTGAATCGGTTCCCTTGCCTGGTCAGTTCAGTGATGGGGGCAATTATTGCAGAGAAGCCCCTTATGAACTTCCGGTAAAAGTTGGTGAAGCCAATGAAGCGTTGGACTCCTTTCTTATTGGAGGGAGCGGGCCAATCCAGGATAGCTGCCACTTTTTGAGGATCCATCTTAATGTCGTTGACAGAAATGATTAGGCCGAGGAACTGGATGCACTGGAGTTCAAACTCGCATTTTTACAACTTAGCATAAAGTCCATGCTGCCTGAGCCGGGTTAATACATTTCGGACATGCCTGCGATGCTCAATGACTGAGGAGGAAAAGATCAAAATGTCGTCTAGGTAAACTATAACATATAAGTCCAGAAGGTCACGGAAGATATCGTTAACAAAGTGTTGAAATGTCGCTGGTGCGTTGCACAGACCAAAGGGCATGACGAGATATTCAATGTGCCCGAACCGGGTACGGAAGGCAGTTTTCCATTCATCCCCCTCTCTAATACGAATTAAGTTGTAGGCACCACGGAGATCAAGTTTGGTAAAAATTATTGCAGAAGCCAGTCTTTGGAAAAGTTCAGGCACGAGAGGTAAAGGGTAACGATTCTTGATGGTTATTTTATTTAGTTCCCTGTAGTCGATACAAGGCCGTAGAGAGTGATTCTTCTTCTCGACAAAGAAAATGCCGGCCCCGGCCAGTGAAGTGGATGGACGGACAAAACCTCTCTTAAGATTCTCATCAATATAGACCTTAAGGGTATCCAGATCTTGCTCTGTTAGTGGAAAAATTCTTCCAAAGGGAACTTCAGATCCAGGCAGAAGTTCTATCGGACAATCATAAGATCTATGAGGAGGAAGGGTCTCTGCCCCCTTTTTACTAAAGACATCAAAGAAGTCCCGATAAGGAGCGGGAATCGCCTGCTGCGATTCAGTGTCAGTGTCCAGACACAGGAGTTGAGTGGATTTTACAGGGGTACTGTGCAGACAGTGCTGTTGGCAGTAACTGGAGAGGAACTTGATTTCCCCAGAGACCCAGTCGATGCTAGGATTATGGGCCTGTAACCAAGGCATCCCCAGAATAATAGGGAAAATAATTGAAGAGATGGCGTCCAAACGAAGGAATTCCTGATGATGAGTGACAGGACCAGAGCTAAGGGTGGAACCATCAGCGAGGTGGACAGCAAGTCCCTGTGACTTCGGTTGGAGAGGGATGCGGTGGTGAGCAGCAAAAGTTAGGTCAATGAAGCAGCTGTATGATCCGGAGTCAATTATGACCGAGACTGGAAGATCCTGTCCTGGAAGCTGTAGAGTAATGGAGAGAGCTAGGTGGTTAGCAGGATTAGGCAAGGTAGGTGCAAACTTAGAAGAGGTTGAAAGGGACTTACGTGTCTTGTTAGGGCAAGATCTCACGTAGTGACCTGATTCTCCGCAATACATGCATAGATTGTTGACACGTCGGCGCTGCCGCTCTTCTGGAGTGAGAGATGGGTGGAGAAGACCGAGCTGCATCGGTTCAGAGGTATCGAGGACCGAGGTAGGTGGTGCATGAGGACTTTGGCCGACAGAGCTGGTTGCACTAGGGACCTTGGGAAGGACCCAGGTAGGTTGGAATTGGTTAGCGGATCTCTCGGAGCGGCGCTCCCTTAGACGCCGATCAATTTGGACAGACAGGTTGATAAGATCATCCAACGTTTGGGGTATTCCAACCCATGCCAGTTCATCTTTAATTGAGTCGGATAAGCCCATACGAAATTGGTAACACAGGGCAACGTCATTCCAATCCGTATCCGAGCTCCAACGCCTGAATTCCAGGACATAATCTTCTGCGGGCCTACGCCCTTGTTGTAAGGCGTGCAAGGCGGATTCAGCGGTGGCTTTTAACTGGGGATCCTCATATAGCTGAGACATAGCGGCAAAGAAGGTATCCAGGCTATCCAGGAATGTTGATTTTTGCTCCATAAGACGGTGAGCCCAGGTCTGTGGTTCACCGGACAGAAGAGAAATCACAAAGCCCACCTTAGTCGCTTCCAAAGAAAAGGTACATGGTTGCAAAGCGAAGTAAAGTTCGCAGGCATTGCGGAAAGATCGGTATTTACTACGTTCACCAGCAAATCTTTCAGGTGTAGGGACCCTAGGCTCAGAGGGTAGCATAACCACAGAGGGTGCAGATGAGAGTCCAGCAGCGGAAGCAACTTGAGGGTTAGCAGGTGAGGAGAGCACCTGGACTCGTTCCTCCAGCCTAGTATAACCTTCTTGAAGGCTCTTCACAGCTTGTGTGAGACCCGCCAGGTG
This sequence comes from Aquarana catesbeiana, assembly GCF_042186555.1. Classification (NCBI taxonomy): domain Eukaryota; kingdom Metazoa; phylum Chordata; class Amphibia; order Anura; family Ranidae; genus Aquarana; species Aquarana catesbeiana. The sequence goes on along the minus strand of NC_133334.1, from coordinate 718,084 downwards.
TCTGCACAGTTCCTCCATGGGAGAGGTCCCCTGCTCGGGCTCGGACATGGCTGTCCGATACTGTCAGACTTACACGTACCTGACTGACTAACCAGATACAGCAGGGGAAGGCCTCCCTTACGTATCTGGTTCCCAGCCCCTGGTAGTGTAAACAGAAGGCACGGGAGCACAGAATGGTATGAGAGCCTGGCGGGTGACTTGTGGAGTTAAGGCCCAGGATCCTGGTGCTAGTGGACTGGAGGTGCTTGGTAAGCAGGAGCACAGTCAGCTGGTGCAGAGCAGAAGCAGAGTAGGCAGGTCCAGTCACAGGCAGAGTTGGCAGCAGGCGGCCAGCACAGTACAGAGGAGCAGGCAGGTTCAAAGTCCAGGTCACAGGCAGGGTCGGCAGCAGGCGGTCACGTGGCACAAGGGAGCAGGAAGATTCAAGGTCAAAGGCAAGCCGGGGTCAGATGCAGGCAGATAGCAGAGAGGAATCCAATAGACAAGCCGGGTAACAAGGAGATCAACTTTCAGACAGGTAAACAGGAAACACAGGACTGGGAGCTGCAGATCGGACAGCACCGAACAAAGTGTACCAGCACACTAAATAGGGCGGTTGGCGCCAAACACCGTGCACGCGCGCCCACCAAACACCGTGCATGCGCACCCGCACAACAGCGCGCACGGGCGCGCGCCGGCGTGAACCGGTGCACACCAGAGTGCCTGATATTAATTCTGTTCTGGGATCTTCTCTGACAAGGTGGCTGCGGATCATGTTGTCCTTAGTGACCCAGAGGACTCCGGACCGAATGCCTCAGGAAACCTACGCTGCATGGCCTCCCTGATCCTGCAAAGCCTGCGTAAGGATCCTCGTATTCGTGGTATCAAGGAGAAGGACCAATACTGGCTGGCAACCCTCCTTGATCCACGTTACAAGGGTAAGGTTGCGGACCTTATCTTGCCGTCGCAGAGGGAGCAGAAGATGAAACATCTTCGGGAGGCCTTGCAGAAAGGTCTGTGCAACGCGTTCCCAGAGACTGGGAGGTTACAAACTCCTGTTTCTGGACAACGTGTTGCTGAGGCTTCGGTCAGTCAAAGAAGGAGCGGTGGAGAAGGTGGCCGTCTGACCGATGCGTTCAGACAATTTTTTAGTCCGCAGCCCCAAGGTATGATCGGTTCCAGCAACCATCGCCAGCGTCTGTTTTACATGGTGCAGGAATACCTAGGGGCAAGATCTGACTTGGACACCTTTCCCACCGAAAATCCTCTGGGTTGCTGGGTCTTGAGGATGGATCACTGGCCAGAGCTTGCACAGTATGCAATTGAGCTACTGGCCTGTCCTGCATCCAGCGTTCTTTCGGAACGCACATTCAGTGCTGCTGGAGGGTTTGTAACCGATCACAGAGTGAGTCTGTCCACCGACTCGATCGACTGACCTTCATAAAAATGAATCAGTCTTGGATCACCACCAGATACCAAGCACCTGATGCTGATGTAACCGAATAATTTTTTTTGAAATCTCAGATCCCTTCAAAGACTGCCTATGCTGATGCTGAGTGACTATCCCTGAGTAATTATCCTCTTCCTCCTCAATCATCACGCTGATAGCTTGTAAGAACATTTTTGGTTCTGGGCGCCGTCACCAGTGCCTAAGGCCCAATTTTTCTGCCCCTGTTTAACAGGGGCGTGTAATTACAATTTTTGATGTAATACTTTGCAGCAGGGCTCGTTCCTGCATTCCAACTAGAGTGTCTGTGAGGGGTTGCAGTGTTGTGGCAATTTTTCTGCCCCTGTTCAACAGGGACATGTAATTACAATTCTTGATCTAATATTTCACAGCAGGGCCCTGCGAGGGCTTACAGTGATGAGGCCACAACAACACCTAAGGCCCAAATTTCTGCTGAGTATATAGGGCAGGCCCCTACTTTCAAACATCCAATTTACAAACGACTCCTACTTGCAAACAGAAGGAGACAACAGGAAGTGAGATGAAATCTACCCCTAGGAAGGGAAATTCTCTCCTGTAAGCAGGGCCAACATCAGGGGGTACAGGCAGTACACCTGTAAGGGGCCCGAGCGTCCCAAGGGGCCCGCCTGGCCGCCCCCCCTTCCCCCCTCTGGGGCCCGCTACAGAGAGGGAGAGGGGAGCATACACATTATGTTGCTGATATAACATCCAGCACAGCCAGGGAATGGGATGGGCGAGCAAGCCAGCTGGATGTCCACTGTGCAGCATGGACTAGAGACTTCACCTGTCAGAAGAGGGCTGTGATGTCGGGTATGGGCGGGACTACTACTCATACCCGCCCCCTTTGTCAAGCAACCAGTGTATAGGGGAAGAGGCATTCGTACATTGCTGGCTGGAGAAAAGATACAAAGGCGGCTTTCAGTTTCTGCATTAGTTGAAAGTGGGGGTAGAGAAGCTCTCCCATGGCTCCTTCAACATCCTCCCTGCTCTGCACCACCATCTTTATCTCCTATCTGGCCGGGGAGTTCAGAAGCTGAAAAGGAGTTTACAGAAAAGTTCTTTTACAAAGGTAATCATGTGGAGGATGGTGGAGCTTTGGGGGATGTGAAGATGAGGGGAGAGGAGAGGTGTGTGTAATGCAGAGGTTATTAGCAGTGGAGGAGAGGTGCAATATTGGGATGTACATAGATGAATGGACTCTGCACCTAATGTTCTCTTGAACCCTGTACACAACACACACCAGAACCCTCCATCCTGTACATAACACACACCAGAACCCTCCATCCTGTACATAACACATACCAGAACCCACCTTCCTTCCTGTACATAACACACACCAGAACCCACCATCCTGTACATAACGCACACCAGAACCCTCCATCCTGTACATAACACACACCAGAACCCTCCTTCCTGTACATAACATACACCAGAACCCACCTTCCTTCCTGTACATAACACACACCAGAACCCTCCATCCTGTACATAACACACGCCAGAACCCTCCTTCCTGTACATAACACACACCAGAACCCTCCATCCTGCACATAACACACACCAGAACCCACCTTCCTGTACATAACACACACCAGAACCCACCATCCTGTGCATAACGCACACCAGAACCCACCTTCCTTCCTGTACATAACACACACCAGAACCCACCATCCTGTACATAACGCACACCAGAACCCTCCATCCTGTACATAACACACACCAGAACCCTCCTTCCTGTACATAACACACACCAGAACCCTCCATCCTGTACATAACACACACCAGAACCCTCCATCCTGTACATAACACACACCAGAACCCACCTTCCTGTACATAACACACACCAGAACCCACCATCCTGTACATAACGCACACCAGAACCCACCATCCTGTACATAACACACACCAGAACCCTCCTTCCTGTACATAACACCCTCCAGAACCCTCCTTCCTGTACATAACATACACCAGAACCCTCCATCCTGTACATAACACACACCAGAACCCACCTTCCTTCCTGTACATAACACACACCAGAACCCTCCATCCTGTGCATAACATACACCAGAACCCACCTTCCTTCCTGTACATAACACACACCAGAACCCACCTTCCTGTACATAACACACACCAGAACCCTCCATCCTGTACATAACACACACCAGAACCCTCCATCCTGTAAATAACATACACCAGAACCCTCCATCCTGTACATAACACACACCAGAACCCTCCATCCTGTACATAACATACACCAGAACCCTCCATCCTGTACATAACATACACCAGAACCCTCCATCCTGTACATAACATACACCAGAACCCACCTTCCTGTACATAACACACACCAGAACCCACCTTCCTTCCTGTACATAACACACACCAGAACCCTCCATCCTGTACATAACACACGCCAGAACCCACCTTCCTGTACATAACACACACCAGAACCCTCCATCCTGTACATAACACACGCCAGAACCCACCTTCCTGTACATAACACACACCAGAACCCTCCATCCTGTACATAACACACGCCAGAACCCTCCATCCTGTACATAACACACACCAGAACCCTCCATCCTGTACATAACACACGCCAGAACCCACCTTCCTGTACATAACACACACCAGAACCCTCCATCCTGTACATAACATACACCAGAACCCTCCTTCCTGTACATAACATACACCAGAACCCTCCATCCTGTACATAACACACACCAGAACCCACCTTCCTTCCTGTACATAACACATACCAGAACCCTCCATCCTGTGCATAACATACACCAGAACCCACCTTCCTTCCTGTACATAACACACACCAGAACCCACCTTCCTGTACATAACACACACCAGAACCCTCCATCCTGTACATAACATACACCAGAACCCTCCATCCTGTAAATAACATACACCAGAACCCTCCATCCTGTACATAACACACACCAGAACCCTCCATCCTGTAAATAACATACACCAGAACCCTCCATCCTGTACATAACACACACCAGAACCCTCCATCCTGTACATAACATACACCAGAACCCTCCATCCTGTACATAACATACACCAGAACCCTCCATCCTGTACATAACATACACCAGAACCCTCCATCCTGTACATAACATACACCAGAACCCTCCTTCCTGTACATAACACGCACCAGAACCCACCTTCCTGTACATAACACACACCAGAACCCACCTTCCTTCCTGTACATAACACACACCAGAACCCTCCATCCTGTACATAACACACGCCAGAACCCACCTTCCTGTACATAACACACACCAGAACCCTCCATCCTGTACATAACACACGCCAGAACCCACCTTCCTGTACATAACACACACCAGAACCCTCCATCCTGTACATAACACACGCCAGAACCCTCCATCCTGTACATAACACACACCAGAACCCTCCATCCTGTACATAACACACGCCAGAACCCACCTTCCTGTACATAACACACACCAGAACCCTCCATCCTGTACATAACATGCACCAGAACCCTCCATCCTGTACATAACACACGCCAGAACCCACCTTCCTGTACATAACACACACCAGAACCCTCCATCCTGTACATAACACACGCCAGAACCCTCCATCCTGTACATAACACACACCAGAACCCTCCATCCTGTACATAACACACGCCAGAACCCACCTTCCTGTACATAACACACACCAGAACCCTCCATCCTGTACATAACATACACCAGAACCCTCCTTCCTGTACATAACACGCACCAGAACCCACCTTCCTGTACATAACACACACCAGAACCCACCTTCCTTCCTGTACATAACACACACCAGAACCCTCCATCCTGTACATAACACACGCCAGAACCCACCTTCCTGTACATAACACACACCAGAACCCTCCATCCTGTACATAACACACGCCAGAACCCACCTTCCTGTACATAACACACACCAGAACCCTCCATCCTGTACATAACACACGCCAGAACCCTCCATCCTGTACATAACACACACCAGAACCCTCCATCCTGTACATAACACACGCCAGAACCCACCTTCCTGTACATAACACACGCCAGAACCCTCCTTCCTGCACATAACACACACCAGAACCCTCCATCCTGTACATAACACGCACCAGAACCCACCTTCCTTCCTGTACATAACATACACCAGAACCCTCCTTCCTGTACATAACACGCACCAGAACCCACCTTCCTGTACATAACACACACCAGAACCCACCTTCCTTCCTGTACATAACACACACCAGAACCCTCCATCCTGTACATAACACACGCCAGAACCCACCTTCCTGTACATAACACACACCAGAACCCTCCATCCTGTACATAACACACGCCAGAACCCACCTTCCTGTACATAACACACACCAGAACCCTCCATCCTGTACATAACACACGCCAGAACCCTCCATCCTGTACATAACACACACCAGAACCCTCCATCCTGTACATAACACACGCCAGAACCCACCTTCCTGTACATAACACACACCAGAACCCTCCATCCTGTACATAACATACACCAGAACCCTCCTTCCTGTACATAACACGCACCAGAACCCACCTTCCTGTACATAACACACACCAGAACCCACCTTCCTTCCTGTACATAACACACACCAGAACCCTCCATCCTGTACATAACACACGCCAGAACCCACCTTCCTGTACATAACACACACCAGAACCCTCCATCCTGTACATAACACACGCCAGAACCCACCTTCCTGTACATAACACACACCAGAACCCCCCATCCTGTACATAACACACGCCAGAACCCTCCATCCTGTACATAACACACACCAGAACCCTCCATCCTGTACATAACACACGCCAGAACCCACCTTCCTGTACATAACACACGCCAGAACCCTCCTTCCTGCACATAACACACACCAGAACCCACCTTCCTGTACATAACATACACCAGAACCCTCCATCCTGTACATAACACACGCCAGAACCCTCCATCCTGTACATAACACACACCAGAACCCTCCATCCTGTACATAACATACCCCAGAACCCTCCTTCCTGTACATAACATACACCAGAACCCTCCATCCTGTACATAACACACGCCAGAACCCTCCTTCCTGTACATAACACACGCCAGAACCCTCCTTCCTGTACATAACACACACCAGAACCCTCCATCCTGTACATAACACACACCAGAACCCACCTTCCTGTACATAACATACACCAGAACCCTCCTTCCTGTACATAACACACGCCAGAACCCTCCATCCTGTACATAACACACGCCAGAACCCTCCATCCTGTACATAACATACACCAGAACCCTCCATCCTGTACATAACATACACCAGAACCCACCTTCCTTCCTGTACATAACACACACCAGAACCCTCCATCCTGTGCATAACATACACCAGAACCCACCTCCCTTCCTGTACATAACACACGCCAGAACCCTCCTTCCTTCCTGTACATAACATACACCAGAACCCTCCATCCTGTACATAACATACACCAGAACCCTCCATCCTGTACATAACACACGCCAGAACCCTCCTTCCTGTACATAACACACACCAGAACCCTCCATCCTGTACATAACACACACCAGAACCCACCTTCCTGTACATAACACACACCAGAACCCTCCTTCCTGTACATAACACACGCCAGAACCCTCCATCCTGTACATAACACACGCCAGAACCCTCCATCCTGTACATAACATACACCAGAACCCTCCATCCTGTACATAACATACACCAGAACCCACCTTCCTGTACATAACACACAACAGAACCCTCCTTCCTTCCTGTACATAACACACGCCAGAACCCACCATCCTGTACATAACACACACCAGAACCCACCTTCCTTCCTGTACATAACATACACCAGAACCCTCCTTCCTTCCTGTACATAACACACACCAGAACCCACCTTCCATCCTGTACATAACACACACCAGAACCCACCTTCCTTCCTGTACATAACACACACCAGAACCCACCTTCCTTCCTGTACATAACACACACCAGAACCCACCTTCCTTCCTGTACATAACACACGCCAGAACCCACCTTCCTGTACATAACACACACCAGAACCCTCCATCCTGTACATAACACACACCAGAACCCTCCATCCTGTACATAACACACACCAGAACCCACCTTCCTTCCTGTACATAACATACACCAGAACCCTCCATCCTGTACATAACACACGCCAGAACCCACCTTCCTTCCTGTACATAACACGCACCAGAACCCACCTTCCTTCCTGTACATAACACACGCCAGAACCCTCCTTCCTGTACATAACACACGCCAGAACCCTCCATCCTGTACATAACACACACCAGAACCCTCCTTCCTGTACATAACACACACCAGAACCCTCCTTCCTTCCTGTACATAACACACGCCAGAACCCTCCATCCTGTACATAACACACACCAGAACCCTCCTTCCTGTACATAACACACGCCAGAACCCACCTTCCTTCCTGTACATAACGCACGCCAGAACCCTCCTTCCTGTACATAACACACACCAGAACCCACCTTCCTTCCTGTACATAACACACGCCAGAACCCACCTTCCTGTACATAACACACACCAGAACCCACCTTCCTTCCTGTACATAACACACGCCAGAACCCTCCTTCCTGTACATAACACACGCCAGAACCCTCCATCCTGTACATAACACACACCAGAACCCTCCTTCCTGTACATAACACACACCAGAACCCTCCTTCCTTCCTGTACATAACACACGCCAGAACCCTCCTTCCTTCCTGTACATAACACACGCCAGAACCCTCCTTCCTGTACATAACACACGCCAGAACCCACCTTCCTGTACATAACACACGCCAGAACCCTCCTTCCTGTACATAACACACGCCAGAACCCACCTTCCTTCCTGTACATAACGCACGCCAGAACCCTCCTTCCTGTACATAACACACGCCAGAACCCACCTTCCTTCCTGTACATAACACACGCCAGAACCCACCATCCTGTACATAACACACGCCAGAACCCACCTTCCTTCCTGTACATAACACACACCAGAACCCACCTTCCTTCCTGTACATAACACACACCAGAACCCACCTTCCTTCCTGTACATAACACACACCAGAACCCACCTTCCTGTACATAACACACACCAGAACCCACCTTCCTGTACATAACACACACCAGAACCCACCTTCCTTCCTGTACATAACACACTCCAGAACCCATCTTCCTTCCTGTACATAACACACACCAGAACCCACCTTCCTGTATATAACACACGCCAGAACCCACCTTCCTTCCTGTACATAACACACTCCAGAACCCACCTTCCTGTACATAACACACACCAGAACCCACCTTCCTTCCTGTACATAACACACTCCAGAACCCACCTTCCTTCCTGTACATAACACACACCAGAACCCACCTTCCTTCCTGTACATAACATACACCAGAACCCACCTTCCTTCCTGTACATAACACACACCAGAACCCACTTTCCTTCCTGTACATAACACACTCCAGAACCCACCTTCCTTCCTGTACATAACACACACCAGAACCCACCTTCTTGTAAATAACACACGCCAGAACCCACCTTCCTTCCTGTACATAACACACTCCAGAACCCACCTTCCTGTACATAACACACGCCAGAACCCACCTTCCTTCCTGTACATAACACACTCCAGAACCCACCTTCCTTCCTGTACATAACACACTCCAGAACCCACCTTCCTTCCTGTACATAACGCACTCCAGAACCCTCCATCCTGTACATAACACACACCAGAACCCACCTTCCTGTACATAACACACTCCAGAACCCACCTTCCTTCCTGTACATAACACACTCCAGAACCCACCTTCCTTCCTGTACATAACGCACTCCAGAACCCTCCATCCTGTACATAACACACACCAGAAACCACCTTCCTGTACATAACACACACCAGAACCCACCATCCTATACATAACGCACACCAGAACCCTCCTTCCTGTACATAACACCCTCCAGAACCCTCCTTCCTGTACATAACATACACCAGAACCCACCTTCCTTCCTGTACATAACACACACCATAACCCTCCATCCTGTGCATAACACACGCCAGAACCCTCCTTCCTGTACATAACACACACCAAAACCCTCCATCCTGTACATAACATACACCAGAACCCTCCATCCTGTACATAACATACACCAGAACCCACCTTCCTGTACATAACACACACCAGAACCCACCTTCCTGTACATAACACACACCAGACCCCTCCATCCTGTACATAACATACACCAGAACCCTCCATCCTGTACATAACACACACCAGAACCCACCTTCCTTCCTGTACATAACACACACCAGAACCCAGCTTCCTGTACATAACACACGCCAGAACCCAGCTTCCTGTACATAACACACACCAGAACCCTCCATCCTGTACATAACATACACCAGAACCCTCCATCCTGTACATAACATACACCAGAACCCTCCTTCCTGTACATAACACGCACCAGAACCCACCTTCCTGTACATAACACACACCAGAACCCACCTTCCTTCCTGTACATAACACATGCCAGAACCCACCTTCCTTCCTGTACATAACACACACCAGAACCCTCCATCCTGTACATAACACACGCCAGAACCCACCCTCCTGTACATAACACACACCAGAACCCTCCATCCTGTACATAACACACGCCAGAACCCACCTTCCTGTACATAACACACACCAGAACCCACCTTCCTGTACATAACATACACCAGAACCCTCCATCCTGTACATAACACACGCCAGAACCCACCTTCCTGTACATAACATACACCAGAACCCTCCATCCTGTACATAACACACGCCAGAACCCACCTTCCTTCCTGTACATAACACACACCAGAACCCTCCATCCTGTGCATAACACACGCCAGAACCCTCCTTCCTGTACATAACACACACCAGAACCCTCCATCCTGTACATAACACACGCCAGAACCCACCATCCTGTACATAACACACGCCAGAACCCACCTTCCTGTACATAACATACACCAGAACCCTCCATCCTGTACATAACACACGCCAGAACCCACCTTCCTGTACATAACACACACCAGAACCCTCCATCCTGTACATAACACACGCCAGAACCCACCTTCCTTCCTGTACATAACACACTCCAGAACCCACCTTCCTGTACATAACACACACCAGAACCCACCTTCCTTCCTGTACATAACACACTCCAGAACCCACCTTCCTTACTGTACATAACACACACCAGAACCCACCTTCCTTCCTGTACATAACACACACCAGAACCCACCTTCCTTCCTGTACATAACACACTCCAGAACCCACCTTCCTTCCTGTACATAACGCACTCCAGAACCCTCCATCCTGTACATATCACACACCAGAACCAACCTTCCTTCCTGTACATAACACACTCCAGAACCCACCTTCCTTCCTGTACATAACACACTCCAGAACCCACCTTCCTTCCTGTACACAACGCACGCCAGAACCCACCTTCCTTCCTGTACATAACACACTCCAGAACCCACCTTCCTGTACGTAAAATACACCAGAACCCTCTATCCTGTACATGACGCACGCCAGAACCCACCTTCCTTCCTGTACATAACACACTCCAGAATCCTGCACTCTGTACCTAGCACTCGCCTGAACCCTACTTTCTGTACCTCACACTTTCCTGAACCCTGCACTCTGTACGTAAGTGTCAGCAGGGTACAGACTGGTCTGCATATAATGTACAGTATGGTGTCAGTGTAGAAGACCAGTCTGTATTGTATAATGACACTGTACTGTATAGGATGGGGGTTTGCATTGTGGATGGTAGGGGTTGGTAGGAGGATGGTTGGGGGGACACCAAAATGCATACTCGCCTAAGTAGACAAAATTCCTTACACCAGCCCTGTCTATCCACATCCACACACATCATCATTCATCCATCCCTCCAGTCTCCACAATGTATCCACATCCACGCCCAGCACCATCCATCTATCCATTCCTCCAGTCTCCACAATGTGGGCGGAATTCGGTGGGACGGCCAGTGGGCAGGCCCTGGGGAATGTTGGTGATCAGGCCCTGGGGGGCCCAGGCCTAAAGCCCTAAAATTTCTGATGGCTGCCCTGCCTGTAAGAGTTAATATGGGAAAAACGTTTCTCCTTTCCACTGATGCTTTATCACCAATCCTTGTTTCACAAAAAACCCAAATTTTCAAAAAACATTTGTCATTGGGACAGAAAGTGAGGTGAAATCTTCTGAAGAGGAGGAAAGACAGCAAAACAAATGTCACAGGGGTGATAACCCTTCCCTAGGTTTTCCAAAAAGCTTAAAATAGATTTTTTGGCTGGAGCTAAACAGGTTAAAAATGTACCCGTTCAAAATTACAAACAGATTCTACTTAACAACAAACCTACAGTCCCTGTCTTGTTTGCACCGCCTGTATACTGCTGTTCAGAGTATATAGGGCCTGGGGGCCCCACACCTTTCCTTATTTTAATTTGGGTGTGGGGTTCCCCTTAATATCCATACAAGACCCAAAGGGCCTGGTAATGGACTGGGGGGTACCCATGACATTTGTCTCACTGATTTTCATCCATATTGCCAGGACCCGACATTACATTAAACCCGCAAGCAGTTTTAAATGACTTTTTTTCCTTTAAAAATGTCATTTTGTGCAGGGACTGTTCTAAACACGGGAAACACGCGCCACTTTACAGGCATACTATAGACACCCCCCGGTACAAAATTTAAAGTTACATTTCACTTCTATTTTCTTTACTTTAAACATTATTAAAATCACTGCTTCCGAAAAAATGGCCGTTTTTAAAACCTTTATTTTGCATTGATACATGTCCCCTGGGGTAGGACCCGGGTCCCCAAACCCTTTTTAGGACAATACCATGCATATTAGCCTTTAAAATGAGAACTTTTGATTTCGAACGTTCGAGTCCCATAGACTTCAATGGGGTTCTAACGTTCGTGCAAATTTTCGGTCCGTTCGCAGGTTCTGGTGCGAACCAAACAGGGGGGGGGGTGTTCGGCTCATCCCTAGTCCTAGTCATATTGCTCCTGCCTTCAGATGTGTAAACAGCTGCTGAGTGCCCTCTGCTTACATTACACTGAATCTAGTTTGCAATTCATTCTAGTACAAACCCATCTAGACAACAATGTACTAAACTTCTTTTAATACAAATAGGCATGACCAAATGTAGTTAACCTGGATCTGCCAAAAACATTGTATTAGTGGGCGAACAAACGATGTTTACTACGAATGATTACTGTACCCACGAACCTGAAAGTTGCCATTTTAAACTACAACAGTAAAGAAAAGCACATGGAGCAGCACAAACGCAATAATAAGAATAGGAACACACGACAACAACTTACTTTTTTGAAGAACTCTCTTGATCTTTCTATACTGATCTTGCTCCCTCAATTTCAGGTCTGACCATCGTTTCCTCAGTTGATCCTTGGATCGTCGTACCCCAAAATTCCTGTGCAGACTTCTCACTACTTTAGCCATGATCTTGGCCTTTCTCACATTTGGGTTTGTGTACGGTCCATTCTTCCCATCATAGTCGGCCCTCTTGAGGATGTCCACCATCTCCACCATCTCTACAAAGGACATATTTGAGGCCCTAAATCTCCCCTGGGATCAGGACGTTCATGGCTCCGGGCTTTCGTCGTTGCTGCTCCCTTCTGCATGCACTTGCTCTTTCTCCGCCATGTGCTCTCCCACTGCGCCGAAAGACAAGGGGCGGAGAATAGACTAGAAAGAAGGTCAGGGGTTTCACGCATGTGCAGTGTATATAAAGTGTAACACGCATGCGTCGTACGTATGATCAGTGAGTGGAGTAAGATGTAGCGGAAGCGCCAATCGTTCTAACGAAGGTACAAGTTTAACTTGGTGCATCAGTGGCCTATACCACTTCTAGATTGAGGCCTATATTGGGACAAGATTAGGAGAGTTTAGCCTGACATTAGGGTTTGTCTTGTGTTGTGTCTTGCAGAGAAAATCGATCTATTTAATGATGAGGACTTTATCCCCGTATTCATTGTTATGTACAGGGAGCTGCCCTGTCTGTGGCACCCCTTTTATAACAATAAAACAAAGAGGAAGGCAGCGCTGGATCAATTGCTGGAATTTGTGAAGCCGGTGATCCCCACGGCAGACATCCCCTATTTGAAGGCCCTAATTGGCATGGGGAGCACTTATAATAGGGAGCACAAGAAGGTCCAGGATTCCCAGAGATCAGGAGCTGCAGCAGATGACATTTATGTCCCCAGGCTGTGGTACTATGACAGACTGCATTTTCTGGCAGGTCAGACTGAACCCAGGCCATCTTTCTCCACTCTTCCTTCAAGGTTTCCTTCCACCCCAGCTGAGGCTTCCAATGTCCAACCTGGGCCTTCCAGCCAGGAAGAAGTGGAGGAGCCCAGCTTTAGCCAGGTATAGCATTGTTCAACATATTTCTAGTCAAATCATTAATGATGTTAACTAGATGTTATTATTGATCAGTAAATTCTAAATTTTACAAAGTGTTTTACATATCAATAGACAGTAGTGGCCACAAATGTTTGGGACAAGAATGAAAAATGCTGGGCTCAGAGTGATAGTCTTTTCGATTTATTAACATTCAATTTGCAACAGTCATAAGCTGAAAATTGTGTGTGATTGATGAACCTAAAACTGTCCCTATTTCATACACAGGTAAGTGGCAGCTAGGAGGTGGTGGGGGTAAGTGGCAGCTAGGAGGTGGCAGGGGTAAGTGGCAGCCAGGAGGTGGCGGGGGTAAGTGGCAGCTAGGAGGTGTCGGGGTAAGTGGCAGCTAGGAGGTGGCAGGTGGTAAGTGGCAGATAGGAGGTGGTGGGGGTAAGTGGCAGCTAGGAGGTGGCGGGGGTAAGTGGCAGCCAGGAGGTGGCGGGGGGTAAGTGGCAGATAGGAGGTGGCGGGGATAAGTGGCAGCTAGGAGGTGGCAGGGGTAAGTGGCAACCAGGAGGTGGCGGGGGGTAAGTGGCAGATAGGAGGTGGCGGGGGTAAGTGGCAGCTAGGAGGTGGCGGGGGTAAGTGACAGCTAGGAGGTGGCAGGGGTAAGTGACAGCCAGGAGGTGGCAGGGGTAAGTGGCAGCTAGGAGCTGGAAGGAGGTGGCGGGGGTAAGTGGCAGCTAGGAGGTGGCAGGGGTAAGTGGCACCCAGGAGGTGGCGGGGGTAAGTGGCAGCTAGGAGGTGGCGGGGGTAAGTGGCAGCTAGGAGGTGGCGGGGGTAAGTGGCAGCTGAGAGGTGGCAGTGGTAAGTGGCAGCCAGGAGGTGGCAGGGGTAAGTGGCAGCTAGGAGGTGGCGGGGGTAAGTGGCAGCTAGGAGGTGGTGGGGGTAAGTGGCAGCCAGGAGGTGGCTGGGCCCAGTACCCTGACTGAATCCCAGGTCCCAAGAAGAGGAGTAACCTGGAGGAGGCAGCAATTGGCCTATTTTGGAAGGCTACTGAGGCCCTCAGAACCCCCACCCAATAATTAAGACGACTATGCCTACATGGCAGCCTGCAAAATGCAGGAAATGAAGGAGGGCCAATGCCTCTTATGTGAGGAAGTTATCTTACAAGCCCTAAATAGGGGGTTGAGGGGGGAACTCACAAGTCAAACCCACGTTTGTGAGTTCAACCATGGTCCTCCTCCTCCATGTCTTGCCACAACTACAACACCAGAGCCACAGCCTGGAAGCAAGCGTGGAAGGAAGTGTAGAAGGAAGACAAGATAGTGATGACCTGGGTCCAGTCTGGTCTGACAAAAGACGCAGGTGTTGTAACACCACAGCCTGGGGACAGATATGTCATCTGCTGCTGTTCCTGATCTCTTGGACTCCGGATTGTGCTCACTATTATAAGGAATCCTCAGGCCAACAATTTTGACTGTAAAATAATTGATGTGTGCCCTGGGGTACAAAGGCTTTGAAAATGTCACCAGTTTCTCCAGCGTTGCCTTCCTCTTTATTTTGTTATGACCCAGAATAAATGGCTATTTATTTTTCACAAATACTTGCCTATGTGTGTTTTACTTCAAAAAGGACAGTTTGTTTGTGAGGAGGCGGGTACATTTCAAAAATACAAAGTCAAATTAACACCAACCAACCTCCTTGAGGTTAAAAAATACAAGATAATAATGTTGTTGTGGTAACTTGACACAAAATGAAAGAAAAAAATATGGAGATCACTATAATAAAAAAAAAAAAATAGAAGATCGTGATAAAAAAAAATTATTCATGAGATCACGAGAAATAATAAAGAAATCATTTTTTCAGAACTCTGTGTGAATATCAGCAGCAAAACAACTTCATTCTTCTAGGATTATAAAGAAGAAGAGAATGCGCTGCATTAAAAGATTTTAAAATTTGCAGCGTGAGGAATGAGATGTCTCCATTACGAACGCTCATTTTACCAGACCGAGCGCTTCCGTCTCGTAATTGATTCCGAGCATGCGTGGCACTTTGTGCATCGGAATTGTGTACACACGATCGAAATTTACGAGAATGGATTTTGTTGTTGGAAAATTTGAGATCCAGATGTTACATAGTTACATAGTTACATAGTAGGTGAGGTTGAAAAAAGACCATTAAGTCCAACCTATGTGTGATTATGTGTCAGTATTACATTGTATATCCCTGTATGTTGCGGTCATTCAGGTGATTATCTAATAGTTTCTTGAAGCTATCAATGCTCCCCGCTGAGACCACCGCCTGTGGAAGGGAATTCCACATCCTTGCCGCTCTTACAGTAAAGAACCCTCTACGTAGTTTAAGGTTAAACCTCTTTTCTTCTAATTTTAATGAGTGGCCACGAGTCTTATTAAACTCTCTTCTGCGAAAAAGTTTTATCCCTATTGTGGGGTCACCAGTCCGGTATTTGTATATTGTGGGGTCACCAGTCCGGTATTTGTATATTGTGGGGTCACCAGTCCGGTATTTGTATATTGTGGGGTCACCAGTCCGGTATTTGTAAATTGAAATCATATCCCCTCTCAAGCGTCTCTTCTCCAGAGAGAATAAGTTCAGAGCTCACAACCTTTCCTCATAACTAAGATCCTCCAGACCCTTTATTAGCTTTGTTGCCCTTCTTTGTAGTCGCTCCATTTCCAGTACATCCCTCCTGAGGACTGGTGCCCAGAACTGGACAGCATACTCCAGGTGCGGCCGGACCAGAGTCTTGTAGAGCAGGAGAATTATCGTTTTATGTCTGGAGTTGATCCCCTTTTTAATGCCAATATTCTGTTTGCTTTGTTAGCAGCAGCTTGGCATTGCATTCGATTGCTGAGCCGATCATCTACTAGGACCCCCAGGTCCTTTTCCATCCTAGATTCCCCCAGAAGTTCTCCCCCCAGTGTATAGATTGCATTCATATTTTTGCCACCCAAATACATTATTTTACATTTTTCTACATTGAACCTCATTTGCCATGTAGTCGCCCACCCCATTCATTTGTTCAGATCTTTTTGCAAGGTTTCCACATCCTGCGGAGAAGTTATTGCCCTGCTTAGCTTAGTATCGTCCACAAATACAGAGATGGAACTGTTTATCCCATCCTCCAGATCATTTATGAACAAATTAAATAGGATTGGTCCCAGCACAGAACCCTGGGGAACCCCACTACCCACCTCTGACCATTCCGAGTACTCCCCATTTATCACCACCCTCTGAACATGCCCTTGTAGCCAGTTTTCAATCCATGTACTCACCCTATGGTCCATGCCAATGGACCTTATCTTGTACAGTAAACGTTTATGGGGAACTGTGTCAAATGCTTTTGCAAAATCCAGATACACCACGTCTACGGGCCTTCCTTTATCTAGATGGCAACTCACCTCCTCATAGAAGGTTAATAGAACGAGTCTTCATGAATCCATGCTGATTACTGCTAATGATACCATTCTTATTACTAAAATCTTGTATATAGTCCCTTATCATCCCCTCCAAGAGTTTACATACTATTGATGTTAGGCTAACTGGTCTGTAATTCCCAGGGATGTATTTTGGGCCCTTTTTAAATATTGGTGCTACATTGGCTTTTCTCCAATCAGCTGGTACCATTCCAGTCAGTAGACTATCTGTAAAAATTAGGAACAACGGTCTGGCAATCACCTGACTGAGTTCCCTAAGTACCCTTGGATGCAAGCCATCTGGTCCCGGTGATTTATTAATGTTAAGTTTCTCAAGTCTAATTTTAATTCCGTCCTCTGTTAACCATGGAGGTGCTTCCTGTGTTGTGTCATGAGGATAAACACTGCAGTTTTGGTTACTGAAGCCCCCCGATTCACTCATGAAGACTGAGGAGAAGAATAAATTCAATACCTTCGCCATCTCCCCATCCTTTGTAACCAGATGTCCTTCCTCATTCTTTATGGGGCCAATATGGTCTGTCCTCCCTTTTTTACTGTTTACATACTTAAAGAATTTCTTGGGATTTTTTTTGCTCTCCTCTGCTATGTGTCTTTCATGTTCTATCTTAGCCGTCCTAATTGTACCCTTACATTTCTTATTGCATTCTTTATAAAGTCTGAATGCTGATGATGATCCCTCAACCTTGTATTTTTTGAAAGCCTTCTGCTTTGCTTTTATATGCATTTTTACATTGGAGTTAAGCCATCCAGGACTTTTGTTCGCTCTTTTAAATTTATTACCCAATGGGATACATTGGCTAATTCCCTTATTTAATATGCTCTTAAAGCAAACCCATCTCTCCTCCGTATTCTTTGTTCCTAATACTTTATCCCAATTTATGCCTTTTAGCAAGGTTTGTAGTTTAGGGAAGTTGGCTCTTTTGAAATTCAGTGTCTTTGTGTTCCCTTCATGTTTCCTATTTGTGTGATTTATACTGAAACTAATTGACCTGTGATCGCTGTTACCTAAATTGCCCCGTATTTCCACATCCGTGATCAGATCTGTATTGTTGGTAATCAGTAGATCCAGTAATGTTTTATTTCTAGTTGGTGCGTCTACCATCTGACCCATAAAATTGTCCTGCAAGACATTAAGGAACTGGCGAGCCTTAAATGAATGCGCGGTTCCCTCCGCCCAGTCTATGTCTTGATAATTAAAATCCCCCATTATGATAACACTTCCCATCCTTGCTGCTAATCCAATTTGTGTTAGGAGATCCGTCTCCCCCTCCTCCCTCAGGTTAGGGGGCCTATAGCATACTCCCAGTATTATTTTCCCCTTAGCTTCATCCCTTTGGAGCTCTACCCATAAGGATTCCACCTCCTCTCTAGCTCCCTTAGTGATGTCATCTCTCACATTCACTTGTACATTATTCTTGATATATAGGCATACCCCTCCCCCTTTTTTACCCTCTCTATCCTTGCGGTATAGGGTATACCCTTGAATGTTTGCCAGCCAATCATGAGAGCTGTTGAACCAGGTCTCTGAAATTCCCACAAAATCCAAATCCTCCTCGTACAACAGTATCTCTAGTTCACCCATCTTGTCCGCCATGCTCCTGGCATTGGTGAACATGCCACATAATTTAGACCAGTCGCATATTGTCCTCGTATTGGGTGTTTCGAGATTGCAACTAGGACTTGTTACTATACTCACCTTGTGTTTTTGTGCTTTGGTTAACCTACCACTAATGCCCCCAATACTACCCTCTGGAATATCTTCCACGCTGGCTATCACTGTCTCTGGACCCTCCCCCCCATCGCCTAGTTTAAAAACCCCTCTAACTTTTTGGCCATCTTCATTCCCAGCAGATCTGCACCCTCCTCATTTAGGTGCAGTCCGTCCCTTCTATAGTACCGGTTACCGACTGAGAAGTCGGCCCAGTCCTCCAGAAACCCAAACCCCTCCTTACTACACCAGCTCTTCAGCCACTTGTTTACTTCCCTAATCTCCCTCTGCCTTTCTGGTGTGGCTCGATGTACCGGTAGTATTCCTGAGAACACTACCTTGGAGGTCCTTTTCCTCAATTTAGCTCCTAAGTCCCTAAAATCGTTCTTTAGGACACTCCATCTGCCTCTGACTTTGTCATTGGTGCCAACGTGCACCATGACAGCCGGGTCTTCCCCAGCCCCTCCCAGTAATCTGTCTACAAGATCCGTGATGTGCCGAACCCGAGCGCCACCAGATACCACCAGAATCTGTCTTTCCTTTCCCTTTGCCGCCCCCCCACTCTCCCTCATCTCCAGCAGTGCTGGTCCCTGACTGGTTTCACCAATGTCACTCAATGGAGCGTACTTATTGGGATGCTCCAGTCCTGGATCGGCCTCTCTGGCACTTCCCCCTCTACCCCTCCTGACTGTCACCCATCTACTCTTTGCTAGTGCCTGCACCTCTTTGTCTCCACCCGCCTCTGTGCCGGCACCTGCCCGGGGTCAAATTTGGTTTGTCGGAAATTCCGATGTAAAATGTCCGATGGAGCCTACACACAGTCGGAATTTCCGACAACAAGCTCCCATCGAACATTTTATGTTGGAAAATCTGACCGTGTGTACGCGGCATTACTGTGAAGAAACCTTTCCGTATTTGGAGATCTCTTCCCCTCCAGACATAAAGAGCGCCCCCTTGTCCTCTGTGAATAAGCACAATCACATACAACAATTAACTGGAGGACTTCTCGAAATCTAAAAGCTCTAATTTGGTCTGTCATATATATAAACTATAGGTAATAAATAAAAATAAACGTTCCAATCACTAAAACTAAAATATAAGATTCATAAAATACAAATAAAAAACTTCTAAAAAAAAAGGATGATTTTATGAAATTACAGTATCTATTAACATGATATTGATGCAGTTTGTGAGATTATTCAACCTTAATTCATGCCATTGAATTTTGTTCCGTTAGTTAACACTATTTGTATTGAACGTTTTTGCCAAATAATTATACCAGCTTTACATTATTTACAATAATAAAAATAATATCAAATATCTAACTTCAGTTGTTAATGTCATTTTTATTTTTATTCTATTTTTTTGCAAAGGCCTCTGTATAGCAACTAGCAGAGATCATGGTGACAAACGACGATACATAATCCTTGTAGACAGTTCCTATAACAGCACTGGTAGGATATCGCCATCTAGTGGTAGATCTAAATGAAAAGCATTGCGAAAAGGAAAACTTCTAGACAGCAGAAGTGGAAATAGTATATTAATGAAAGTCGAAACCTCCCAGCCAATAGAGACCTATATGGATTGTGAGACCCCCCAGCCAATAGAGACCCATATGGATTGTGAGACCCCCAGCCAATAGAGACCGATATGGATTGTGAGACCCCCAGCCAATAGAGACCTATATGGATTGTGAGACCCCCCGCCAATAGAGACCTATATGGATTGTGAGACCCCCAGCCAATAGAGACCCATATGGATTGTGAGACCCCCCAGCCAATAGAGACCTATATGGATTGTGAGACCCCCAGCCAATAGAGACCTATATGGATTGTGAGACCCCCAGCCAATAGAGACCTATATGGATTGTGAGACCCCCCAGCCAATAGAGACCTATATGGATTGTGAGACCCCCAGCCAATAGAGACCTATATGGATTGTGAGACCCCCAGCCAATAGAGACCTATATGGATTGTGAGACCCCCAGCCAATAGAGACCTATATGGATTGTGAGACCCCCAGCCAATAGAGACCTATATGGATTGTGAGACCCCCAGCCAATAGAGACCTATATGGATTGTGAGACCCCCAGCCAATAGAGACCTATATGGATTGTGAGAACCCCAGCTTATAGAGACCTATATGGATTGTGATACCCCCCAGCCAATAGAGACCTATATGGATTGTGAGACCCCCCAGCCAATAGAGACCTATATGGATTGTGAGACCCCCCATCCAATAGAGACCAATATGGATTGTGAGACCCCCCCAGCCAATAGAGACCTATATGGATTGTGAGACCCCCAGCCAATAGAGACCTATATGGATTGTGAGACCCCCCCCCCCCCAGCCAATAGAGACCTATATGGATTGTGAGACCCCCAGCCAATAGAGACCTATATGGATTGTGAGACCCCCAGCCAATAGAGACCTATATGGATTGTGAGACCCCCAGCCAATAGAGACCTATATGGATTGTGAGACCCCCAGCCAATAGAGACCTATATGGATTGTGAGACCCCTAGCCAATAGAGACCTATATGGATTGTGAGACCCCCCAGCCAATAGAGACCTATATGGATTGTGAGACCCCCAGCCAATAGAGACCTATATGGATTGTGAGACCCCCAGCCAATAGAGACTTATATGGATTGTGAGACCCCCAGCCAATAGAGACTTATATGGATTGTGAGACCCCCCAGCCAATAGAGACCTATATGGATTGTGAGACCCCCCAGACAATAGAGACCTATATGGATTGTGAGACCCCCAGCCAATAGAGACCTATATGGATTGTGAGACCCCCCTAGCCAATAGAGACCTATATGGATTGTGAGACCCCCCAGACAATAGAGACCTATATGGATTGTGAGACCCCCAGCCAATAGAGACCTATATGGATTGTGAGACCCCCAGCCAATAGAGACCTATATGGATTGTGAGAACCCCAGCTTATAGAGACCTATATGGATTGTGATACCCCCCAGCCAATAGAGACCTATATGGATTGTGAGACCCCCCAGCCAATAGAGACCTATATGGATTGTGAGACCCCCCATCCAATAGAGACCAATATGGATTGTGAGACCCCCCCAGCCAATAGAGACCTATATGGATTGTGAGACCCCCAGCCAATAGAGACCTATATGGATTGTGAGACCCCCCCCCCCAGCCAATAGAGACCTATATGGATTGTGAGACCCCCAGCCAATAGAGACCTATATGGATTGTGAGACCCCCAGCCAATAGAGACCTATATGGATTGTGAGACCCCCAGCCAATAGAGACCTATATGGATTGTGAGACCCCCAGCCAATAGAGACCTATATGGATTGTGAGACCCCTAGCCAATAGAGACCTATATGGATTGTGAGACCCCCCAGCCAATAGAGACCTATATGGATTGTGAGACCCCCAGCCAATAGAGACCTATATGGATTGTGAGACCCCCAGCCAATAGAGACTTATATGGATTGTGAGACCCCCAGCCAATAGAGACTTATATGGATTGTGAGACCCCCCAGCCAATAGAGACCTATATGGATTGTGAGACCCCCCAGACAATAGAGACCTATATGGATTGTGAGACCCCCAGCCAATAGAGACCTATATGGATTGTGAGACCCCCCTAGCCAATAGAGACCTATATGGATTGTGAGACCCCCCAGACAATAGAGACCTATATGGATTGTGAGACCCCCAGCCAATAGAGACCTATATGGATTGTGAGACCCCCAGCCAATAGAGACCTATATGGATTGTGAGACCCCCAGCCAATAGAGACTTATATGGATTGTGAGACCCCCAGCCAATAGAGACCTATATGGATTGTGAGACCCCCCAGACAATAGAGACCTATATGGATTGTGAGACCCCCAGCCAATAGAGACCTGTATGGATTGTGAGACCCCCAGCCAATAGAGACCTATATGGATTGTGAGACCCCCGTAGCCAATAGAGACCTATATGGTTTGTGAGACCCCCCCATCCAATAGAGACCTATATGGTTTGCGGGACTATATAATAGAGGGTCTATATAATAGAATGTTCTTTCCTTCAAATGAAAGTTTCCATTTTTTGATACTATTTGAATGAATCTGCTGCACAACATTTGTAGCATTTCTGTTTCAATCATTTTTAACAGAATTTTCATCAATTTACCGGTAAGAAACGTCAGAACAGAATCGTTGGTGGTCATTATGCCACACATAAAAATACATTATAAATAGAAAGCCACAGAAGAAGACTTTGGTCAGCACAGTGAGGTAAGTCGTCATTTGTTCCGGAATCCAGAAGGTACATCAGGAATTGAGTTGTCAGAGATAATTCATTCAGGATTGAGATTGGGGACACATTTGTTCAAAGGACCAAACTGTGAAGAAATGTAATGAACATAATGATAATCATAAAATAAAACAGCTCAGCTCTGCTTTGGAACCAAAAGATGGCGTCTACCCCCTACAGCCCCTGCACTGGAGGTATGAGGAAGTGAGGAGAAGAACCAGCAACAACCAAGCCTCAGCATCCTTCATTCCTCTTGTATGTCAGCCAATAAGATGGACCTTTTAGACTGACCACATTTACATAGTAATGACGTATAATCTATTGTTCTTTGTGTATAGAACATTGGGCACCGCCCTGCAATAAACAGAGATGTGGAAGTAATCAAACTGAACAGATGTCAGAGTGATTGCTCCCGGCGCACATCTACACTTCATAATTAGGAGCAGCAGCAGACATCCAACCTGAACCCGATTGAGGTTCTGATCCATCACAAAACAACCCCCCCAAAAAAAGCAAACAGGACCTAGGCAAGAGGAGTGGAGAGGGAAAGGAAAGGGCCGAGAAGAGGTAGGAGAGAAGGGAAAGGGGAGTAAGTATTGAAGGGAGTTAGAGGAAAAATAAATACAAAAGGGGGAGGGGGGAAATTTATATAAAAGGAGAGAGAAGGGGTAACCAGTGCGGATTGGAATGGGTCTTTAATGTGAAGGGACACAACAATATGGTTTAGATAGTAGGAAGGGTACAATCAGAGTCCATCAGTGAGTCGTGTGTAATCCATGGCTCCCATATTTTATGAAGTTTAGAATATCATCCAGCATGGCCGCCATTTTCTCATACTTAATGCACAAATTAATGCCAGATTTAGGATCCTTAAAGGGGATATTTTCCAGGACCTGGAAATGGTCTGTTTTGCGACAGTATAATCATCAGTGAGTAAACATAATTCTGATTTAGTGCCATTACACTTTTTTTATCTAAGAGGACTTCCACCAGGTTTTTTTATAGGGGTCTATCTTGAATGGTGTAACAAAATATGATGGCTCTCCGGAAAGTCGCACCAAATATGTCTGAATGTGCCATCAGCGCTGCATCCCCTAAACACCTGGAAGGATATCCAGGCATCACACCTGAAAGAAGGAAGGGTACCAAATACCATCATGTTAGCAACTTATGATTGGTTTCCATGGCTGGAATATTAATCTTCAATGTATTGGACCAGATTTCTTGTCAGTCACATATGTAGTATATCTACAATTTCTCAAAGGCCTCATTGCATAAACATCTCTATAGAACGTTGGAGGACCAAGAAAAAAATGAAAGCTTACTGTATCAACCGCACTGTATCAGAATCATTGTAAGCAATTTCGGGGAAGCCCCACTGACCTCATATAGGTTCTGAGGACAAAACCTAAAATAAAGGGTCACTTTGTCACTGTTTAGAAGGAAGGAATATTGTACATTGCAAAGACATTGTTGCAACAATATCATTTTGAAAATCATAGAAGTAAATAATTCTGTTTCAACATTTTTATTAAAGTTTCAAGACATTTGAACAATATTGTGGATAATATTCAAGTTCAGAATCAAGTGAGAACCCATAACGCAGGTGGGAAGAACATTTAAGTAGAATGTGTCAAAGGCATTGAGGAGAAGTGTTTGATATTGAAGTGGGTGAGGGTTAGGGTTTAGGGGTAAAAGAGTTGCAGATGTTATCTCTAATGTGAGAAGGAACCCCATGGGGCAAGTGCAAGGTGCCCGCTAGGTGCAAGACACAGAGCTGTATCAGAAATGAGCATCCTCATACAAGATGACCTATATCCAACGTTACACAGTCAAAGCATCTTCAATCGGGAAAGAGGAGAAGAAAGAAAAGGGAGAAAGCAACATTCCACCTGACAGCCATTAGGCAGGGGGGAACTTCTTGTATCCACGGGTTCCAGGCCCTCTCAAACCACAAGAAGATATCTCACAAAATGATAACAATCTTTTCCCTAGGCACATTAATTTCCACTTCATTACCACCAGGTCTACGACCTCACTCATTACATCAATGGACAGTGTGACGGGAATCACTTTGGGGCGGGGGGCTTTTGGAATACCGCTTACCTTAGAGAGCTCTGGAAACTCCTTGTCCAGCTCCCCTGACCACTCCTATGTGTAAGTCACCCTGTGTCTATTAGGGGCACAGGGTGCCCGAGAACCCCAGTCGGGTCTCATCTAACCAGACTCCCAGTACAACCACACCGGACTCAGCATTTCCTTTTACCCCTGTTATCCCGGTTCTATATGTGTGGTTTGTGTTGAAAGAATGAAGGGGTTCTATTACTTGGGACATATTTCTGAACAATATTGCTCAAGGACATATGAAGATAAATAAATTCCACCTTTCTAACTGCTGGAATATTGTATGAGTTTGGTCTCATAGACTGTTTATTAGATAGTTTGAGGTGTGGCTGTATCCCATTGTTCTATTGTTTCTGCCTTGGGAGCAAATTATTATGGAATGTATATGTCAATGTGGATTGGCTTACATGTTTGTCATGTTACTGGAGGAGGTAAAGTTTACCCTGTCCTGTGTCATTATACAAAGAAGGGGGATTGTCCTCTGAGTGTAGATCTCTATGTACCTTATGTTTTCACTCTACACTGATGGCGGATAAACTTGACATCCAATCACATCGGGCACAGGAACATTCAAACTTATCAACACATCTATAAACAAAATCTGGACATGCAGCCAACAACTAGGTACAGATACATTTACCTTTCAACAATGATTTAAAACAGTAACTGGGTGTGCAGACAACTTCTTTCATGGGAAACCTGCACACAGTTTAAATGTCCAAAGTCAGTGTTCTAATCATAGTGTAGACAACCTGGCTGGTTCCGGGGGAAAATGAAATGCTGAGTCCAATGTTGTTTTACGGTGAGCCTGGTTAGATCAGACCAGACTGGACTTCTCAGGTTACCCTGTGCTCCTAATAGACACAGGGTGATTTACACATAAGATGGGCTGGGCGAGCTGAACAAGGAGTTTCCTGACCCCTCTATGGTAAGCTGGGTTCCACAAGCCTCCCACCCAAAGTGACTCCCGTCACAATAGTAATGGTGGTAGGTGATAAGAATGGTGGCAGGAGATAATAATGGTGGAAGGAGATAATAATGGTGGAAGGAGATAAGAATGGCGGCAGGATATAATAATGGCGGCTGGAGATAATAATGGCGGAAGGAGATAATTATGGCGGAAGGAGATAATAATGGTGGAAGGAGATAATAATGGCGGCTGGAGAAAGTAATGGTGGAAGGAGATAATAATGGCGGCAGGAGATACTAATGGCGGCAGGAAATAATAATGGCGGCTGGAGATAATAATGGTGGAAGAAGATAATAATGGTGGCAGGAGATAAGAATGGCGGCAGGAGATAATAATGGCGGAAGGAGATAATAATGGTGGAAGGAGATAATAATGGTGGCAGGAGATAATAATGGTGGAAGGAGATAATAATGGTGGAAGGAGATAAGAATGGTGGCAGGATATAATAATGGCGGCTGGAGATAATAATGGCGGAAGGAGATAATAATGGCGGCTGGAGAAAGTAATGGTGGAAGGAGATAATAATGGCGGCAGGAGATACTAATGGCGGCAGGAGATACTAATGGCGGCAGGAAATAATAATGGCGGCTGGAGATAATAATGGTGGAAGAAGATAATAATGGCGGCAGGAGATAAGAATGGCGGCAGGAGATAAGAATGGCGGCAGGAGATAATAATGGCGGCAGGAGATAAGAATGGCGGCAGGAGATAATAATGGCGGCTGGAGATAATAATGGCGGAAGGAGATAATAATGGTGGAAGGAGATAATAATGGCGGCAGGAGATAATAATGGCGGCAGGAGATAATAATGGCGGCAGGAGATAAGAATGGCGGCAGGAGATAATAATGGCGGCTGGAGATAATAATGGCGGAAGGAGATAATAATGGTGGAAGGAGACAATAATGGCGGCAGGAGATAATAATGGCGGCAGGAGATAATAATGGTGGAAGGAGATAATAATGGCGGCAGGAGATAATAATGGTGGAAGGAGATAATAATGGCGGCTGGAGATAATAATGGTGGAAGGAGATAATAATGGCGGCTGGAGAAAGTAATGGTGTAGGGAGATAATAATGGTGGAAGGAGATAGTAATGGTGGAAGGAGATAATAATGGTGGAAGGAGATAGTAATGGTGGATGGAGATAGTAATGGTGGAAGGAGATAATAATGGCGGAAGGAGATAATAATGGTGAAAGGAGATAATAAAAACAGATTCCAAACGCAAATAGCACACTTGAAATGAACTCTGGACCTTTTATCTGCTCCTTGTAAATGGGATAATGAGGGAATAACACACACCTGGCCATGGAACAGCTGAGCAGCCAATTGTCCCATTACATTTGGTCCCTTAAAAAGTGGGAGGCACATATACAAACTGTTGTAATTCCTACACCGTTCACCTGATTTGGATGTAAATACCCTCAAATTAAAGCTGAAAGTCTGCAGTTGAGGCACATCTTGTTCGTTTCATTTCAAATCCATTGTGGTGGTGTATAGAGCCAAAAAGATGAGAATTCTGTCCATGTCCCAATATTTATGGACCCGACTGTATATTGCATCGAAGAGGAGAAGTAGGTGCCTTTGTACATTGATCTGGATTCATCTGAACCTAATAGCGGCATCTGCTGGTGGAGTGAGCAACTACAATTCGAAGCAGGATGTGTTGTGGTATGTCCTCTAGTGGCGTCCGTGAGATTAGCATCGGTGTCTCCCTCTGGTGGAGTCAGTGAGATTAGCATCGGTGTCTCCCTCTAGTGGAATCCGTGAGATTATCATCGACGTCTCCCTCTAGTGGAGTCCGTGAGATTAGCATCGGTGTCTCCCTCTAGTGGAGTCGGTGAGATTATCATCGGTGTCTCCCTCTAGTGGAATCCGTGAGATTATCATCGACGTCTCCCTCTAGTGGAGTCGGTGAGATTAGCATCGGTGTCTCCCTCCAGTGGAGTCCGTGAGATTAGCATCGGTGTCTCCCTCCGGTGGAGTCCGTGAGATTAGCATCGGTGTCTCCCTCCGGTGGAGTCCGTGAGATTAGCATCGGTGTCTCCCTCCGGTGGAGTCCGTGAGATTAGCATCGGTGTCTCCCTCCGGTGGAGTCGGTGAGATTAGCATCGGTGTCTCCCTCCGGTGGAGTCGGTGAGATTAGCATCGGTGTCTCCCTCCGGTGGAGTCGGTGAGATTAGCATCGGTGTCTCCCTCCGGTGGAGTCCGTGAGATTAGCATCGGTGTCTCCCTCCGGTGGAGTCGGTGAGATTAGCATCGGTGTCTCCCTCCGGTGGAGTCGGTGAGATTAGCATCGGTGTCTCCCTCCGGTGGAGTCCGTGAGATTAGCATCGGTGTCTCCCTCTAGTGGAATCCGTGAGATTAGCATCGGTGTCTCCCTCCGGTGGAGTCGGTGAGATTATCATCGGTGTCTCCCTCTAGTGGAGTCGGTGAGGTTATCATCGGTGTCTCCCTCTAGTGGAATCCGTGAGATTAGCATCGGTGTCTCCCTCTAGTGGAATCCGTGAGATTAGCATCGGTGTCTCCCTCCGGTGGAGTCGGTGAGATTAGCATCGGTGTCTCCCTCCGGTGGAGTCGGTGAGATTAGCATTGGTGTCTCCCTCCGGTGGAGTCGGTGAGATTAGCATCGGTGTCTCCCTCTGGTGGAGTCGGTGAGATTAGCATCGGTGTCTCCCTCCGGTGGAGTCGGTGAGATTAGCATCGGTGTCTCCCTCTAGTGGAATCCGTGAGATTAGCATCGGTGTCTCCCTCTAGTGGAATCCGTGAGATTAGCATCGGTGTCTCCCTCCAGTGGAGTCGGTGAGATTAGCATCGGTGTCTCCCTCTAGTGGAATCCGTGGGATTAGCATCGGTGTCTCCCTCCGGTGGAGTCGGTGAGATTATCATCGGTGTCTCCCTCTGGTGGAGTCGGTGAGATTAGCATCGGTGTCTCCCTCTAGTGGAATCCGTGAGATTATCATCGGTGTCTCCCTCTAGTGGAGTCCGTGAGATTAGCATCGGTGTCTCCCTCTAGTGGAGTCCGTGAGATTAGCATCGGTGTCTCCTTCTGGTGGAATCCGTGAGATTATCATCGGTGTCTCCCTCTAGTGGAGTCCGTGAGATTAGCATCGGTGTCTCCCTCTAGTGGAGTCCGTGAGATTAGCATCGGTGTCTCCCTCTAGTGGAGTCGGTGAGATTAGCATCGGTGTCTCTCTCTAGTGGAATCTGTGAGATTAGCATCGGTGTCTCCCTCTGGTGGAGTCGGTGAGATTATCATCGGTGTCTCCCTCCGGTGGAGTCGGTGAGATTATCATCGGTGTCTCCCTCCGGTGGAGTCGGTGAGATTATCATCGGTGTCTCCCTCTGGTGGAGTCGGTGAGATTAGCATCGGTGTCTCCCTCTAGTGGAATCCGTGAGATTAGCATCGGTGTCTCCCTCCGGTGGAGTCGGTGAGATTATCATCGGTGTCTCCCTCCGGTGGAGTCGGTGAGATTAGCATCGGTGTCTCCCTCTAGTGGAGTCGGTGAGGTTATCATCGGTGTCTCCCTCTAGTGGAATCCGTGAGATTAGCATCGGTGTCTCCCTCTAGTGGAATCCGTGAGATTAGCATCGGTGTCTCCCTCCGGTGGAGTCGGTGAGATTATCATCGGTGTCTCCCTCCGGTGGAGTCGGTGAGATTATCATCGGTGTCTCCCTCTAGTGGAGTCGGTGAGATTATCATCGGTGTCTCCCTCTAGTGGCGTCGGTGAGATTAGCATCGGTGTCTCCCTCTAGTGGCGTCCGTGAGATTAGCATCGGTGTCTCCCTCTAGTGGCGTCTGTGAGATTAGCATCGGTGTCTCCCTATAGTTACATAGTAAGGTTGAATAAAGACACCAGTCCATCCTGAGTGAGCACCCACAATTGCCCCCATCCCTGCATCCCATCAAGATGCCCATCCACTATATTATTATTTTTTATATATATTTAAGGTACCCATGTAGCGCCATCAATCTACACAGCGCTCCACACACACCCACCCCCAAGGGGTCTGCAATCCAAGGACCCCAACTCACACCCAATACACCAGGGCCAATTTTTGGACAGAAGCCAACAAACCTACCAGCATGTCTTTGGAGTGTGGGAGGAAACCTGAGTACCCGGAGGAAACCCACGCAGGCACAGGGAGAACATGCAGACTCCAGGCAGATAGTGTCTTGGTTGGATTTTGAACATGCGACCCTATAGCTGTGAGGCGAGAGTGCTAACCACTACACCACTGTGTTGCCCTGGTGGAGTCCGTGAGATTATCATTGGTGTCTCCCTCTAGTGGAGTCGGTGAGATTAGCATCGGTGTCTCCCTCTAGTGGAGTCGGTGAGATTAGCATCGGTGTCTCCCTCTAGTGGAGTCCGTGAGATTATCATTGGTGTCTCCCTCCGGTGGAGTCGGTGAGATTAGCATCGGTGTCTCCCTCTAGTGGAGTCCGTGAGATTAGCATCGGTGTCTCCCTCTAGTGGAGTCGGTGAGATTATCATCGGTGTCTCCCTCCGGTGGGGTCGGTGAGATTATCATCGGTGTCTCCCTCCGGTGGAGTCGGTGAGATTAGCATCGGTGTCTCCCTCCGGTGGAGTCGGTGAGATTAGCATCGGTGTCTCCCTCCGGTGGAGTCGGTGAGATTAGCATCGGTGTCTCCCTCCGGTGGAGTCGGTGAGATTAGCATCGGTGTCTCCCTCCGGTGGAGTCCGTGAGATTAGCATCGGTGTCTCCCTCTAGTGGAGTCGGTGAGATTATCATTGGTGTCTCCCTCCGGTGGGGTCGGTGAGATTAGCATTGGTGTCTCCCTCCGGTGGAGTCCGTGAGATTATCATCGGTGTCTCCCTCTAGTGGAATCCGTGAGTTTAGCATCGGTGTCTCCCTCCGGTGGAGTCGGTGAGATTAGCATTGGTGTCTCCCTCTAGTGGAATCCGTGAGATTATCATCGGTGTCTCCCTCCGGTGGAGTCGGTGAGATTAGCATTGGTGTCTCCCTCTAGTGGAATCCGTGAGATTATCATCGGTGTCTCCCTCTAGTGGCGTCGGTGAGATTATCATCGGTGTCTCCCTCTAGTGGAGTCGGTGAGATTAGCATCGGTGTCTCCCTCCGGTGGAGTCGGTGAGATTATCATCGGTGTCTCCCTCTGGTGGAGTCGGTGAGATTATCATCGGTGTCTCCCTCTAGTGGAGTCGGTGAGATTATCATCGGTGTCTCCCTCTAGTGGAATCCATGAGATTATCATCGGTGTCTCCCTCTAGTGGAATCCGTGAGATTATCATCGGTGTCTCCCTCCGGTGGAGTCAGTTAGATTAGCATCGGTGTCTCCCTCTGGTGGAGTCTGTGAGATTAGCATCGGTGTCTCCCTCTAGTGGAGTTGGTGAGATTATCATCGGTGTCTCCCTCTAGTGGAATCCGTGAGTTTAGCATCGGTGTCTCCCTCCAGTGGAGTCGGTGAGATTATCATCGGTGTCTCCCTCCGGTGGAGTCGGTGAGATTAGCATTGGTGTCTCCCTCTAGTGGAATCCGTGAGATTATCATCGGTGTCTCCCTCCGGTGGAGTCGGTGAGATTAGCATTGGTGTCTCCCTCTAGTGGAATCCGTGAGATTATCATCGGTGTCTCCCTCTAGTGGCGTCTGTGAGATTATCATCGGTGTCTCCCTCTAGTGGAGTCGGTGAGATTAGCATCGGTGTCTCCCTCCGGTGGAGTCGGTGAGATTATCATCGGTGTCTCCCTCTAGTGGAGTCGGTGAGATTAGCATCGGTGTCTCCCTCTAGTGGAATCCGTGAGATTAGCATCGGTGTCTCCCTCCGGTGGAGTCGGTGAGATTAGCATCGGTGTCTCCCTCCGGTGGAGTCGGTGAGATTAGCATCGGTGTCTCCCTCTAGTGGAGTCGGTGAGATTATCATCGGTGTCTCCCTCTAGTGGAGTCGGTGAGATTATCATCGGTGTCTCCCTCTAGTGGAATCCGTGAGATTATCATCGGTGTCTCCCTCCGGTGGAGTCGGTTAGATTAGCATCGGTGTCTCCCTCCGGTGGAGTCCGTGAGATTAGCATCGGTGTCTCCCTCCGGTGGAGTCCGTGAGATTAGCATCGGTGTCTCCCTCCGGTGGAGTCGGTGAGATTAGCATCGGTGTCTCCCTCCGGTGGAGTCGGTGAGATTAGCATCGGTGTCTCCCTCCGGTGGAGTCGGTGAGATTATCATCGGTGTCTCCCTCCGGTGGAGTCGGTGAGATTAGCATCGGTGTCTCCCTCTAGTGGAATCCATGAGATTATCATCGGTGTCTCCCTCTAGTGGAATCCGTGAGATTATCATCGGTGTCTTCCTCCGGTGGAGTCGGTGAGATTAGCATTGGTGTCTCCCTCTAGTGGAATCCGTGAGATTATCATCGGTGTCTCCCTCTAGTGGCGTCTGTGAGATTATCATCGGTGTCTCCCTCTAGTGGAGTCGGTGAGATTAGCATCGGTGTCTCCCTCCGGTGGAGTCGGTGAGATTATCATCGGTGTCTCCCTCTAGTGGAGTCGGTGAGATTAGCATCGGTGTCTCCCTCCGGTGGAGTCGGTGAGATTATCATCGGTGTCTCCCTCTAGTGGAGTCGGTGAGATTAGCATCGGTGTCTCCCTCTAGTGGAATCCGTGAGATTAGCATCGGTGTCTCCCTCCGGTGGAGTCGGTGAGATTAGCATCGGTGTCTCCCTCCGGTGGAGTCGGTGAGATTAGCATCGGTGTCTCCCTCTAGTGGAGTCGGTGAGATTATCATCGGTGTCTCCCTCTAGTGGAGTCGGTGAGATTATCATCGGTGTCTCCCTCTAGTGGAATCCGTGAGATTATCATCGGTGTCTCCCTCCGGTGGAGTCGGTTAGATTAGCATCGGTGTCTCCCTCCGGTGGAGTCCGTGAGATTAGCATCGGTGTCTCCCTCCGGTGGAGTCCGTGAGATTAGCATCGGTGTCTCCCTCCGGTGGAGTCGGTGAGATTATCATCGGTGTCTCCCTCCGGTGGAGTCGGTGAGATTATCATCGGTGTCTCCCTCCGGTGGAGTCGGTGAGATTATCATCGGTGTCTCCCTCCGGTGGAGTCGGTGAGATTAGCATCGGTGTCTCCCTCTAGTGGAATCCATGAGATTATCATCGGTGTCTCCCTCTAGTGGAATCCGTGAGATTATCATCGGTGTCTTCCTCCGGTGGAGTCGGTGAGATTAGCATCGGTGTCTCCCTCTGGTGGAGTCTGTGAGATTATCATCGGTGTCTCCCTCTAGTGGAGTCGGTGAGATTATCATTGGTGTCTCCCTCTAGTGGCGTCTGTGAGATTAGCATCGGTGTCTCCCTCTAGTGGAGTCGGTGAGATTATCATTGGTGTCTCCCTCTAGTGGCGTCTGTGAGATTAGCATTGGTGGCTTCTCAGGTGTATAGTTGTGCTGTACATTGAGAATTGCTGTATTTGAGCTGTTGATATTATTATTATCAGGATAAAAGTTAGGATTATATGAGGTGACACAGATGTAAGGCTTCTACACAGACATATGTGATTCTCAGGTGACATTTCCACCTGAATGTTCTCTATACCTTCACCAAGGACAGGAGGTTTTTCACCTTAATGCACAGAATGGAAACCTCGAGGCTTTACAACCACTTTAAATGTGAAAAGTTACTCCGCTTAAAACTGTTATGTCCGGATTTTTGGGATGGCATGGAGGTGTCCTTGTCACTTCTGATCTCCGGAAAGGAATCCTCAGGCAGACTACATGTCCTCTACAGCCATTTTGGGGGGGGATTCCATGGGCTCACCTCTAAACAGGCCGAGCAATAGTGGTGTGTGGGCAGGAGCAGAGGCGGGACTATGACAGGGAAGTCCACCAGTGAACTTCTCACCTAAAACTCTGAACCCGTTTTGGTAGATGAACCCTCTGGAGATACACCTGGCATAGCACAGCATTGGGACATCTCTTGATGAAGACATTATTGCTCTACTAGTGCAGCTGAATTTATATTGACTTGTAGATTTCATTTCAATTTTGAGAAATCTCCAACCTACTACTGAGAATTCTTTGATTTCTATGGAAGAACCATAAATCCGTTCATAGAAAAGCCCACTCTCTTATTTCTGTCTTTGTAATTACTACACAAGGAGATTGATTTACTGAAGGCAAAAAGACTGTTCACTTTGCAAAGTGCAGTTGTCCAGAGCTTAGTAAATGAGCAGAAGCTCTGCTGACCTCCATCATCCAATCATGTGCAAGCAAAAATGCTGTTTTTCTTTTTAATTTTCCTTGCTCATGATTGGGTATTCTTTGCAAAGCGAAGCCTTGCCTCATTTACTAAGCTCTGGAGCAACTGCACTTGTAGAGTGCTCAGGCTATTTGCCTTTAGTAAATCAACCTCAAGGAGTGTCTGCTGTACACCAATGAGAGGACCAGGTGGAACATAGGAGGGGGATTTACTAAAGACAAATAGACTGGGCACTTTGCAAGTGCAGTTGCTCCAGAGCTTAGTAAATGAGGTGAACTTCCCTATACTGAGAGATAAACAGGAAGACCTCATACTGCATTGCCATTCAGTCTGTGAGCCAACTGTATAAATCGACTGGCATGGAATTCCATCTTTGTTTCTCTATCAGAGCTCTATCCAGAGAGGAAAAGCTCATCACCTCCACACCAACCCCAGAACATGGCGGATGAACGTCATGCCTTGGACCTGCACAGCTTACTGGTATAGGGAACAATAACGTCACCAGACATTCTACGGCACAGGATGGAGGGCCACCACCTGAAGCTTAGTAGATGTTGGGTGGGGAAGCAGTAAAACATCTCAAAGCATAGAAATTAATGAAAAATTCTCAGTCACAATGGTCAATATTGTTAAAGATGCTAGTGTCGCCCTACTGAACAAACCAGTGGATACCATCCCTAGACATACTCAGACGTTAATATACTATATATTCTTGGCAGCTAATATTGCCATTGCGTCAGCTTGGAAAAGCCCTATTATAGACATAGCTCTGATGAAACGTAAACTAACCTGGATCACATTGATCGAAAAGATAGTGAGCGTTCTGCCCGATAAACAACATCTTTTCAAGAAAATATGGTCCCCTGGCTTACATACCTACAGGTCCCAGATTCATAAAACTGTTCACATAGACAACTGAGGATTTCCGGACGGACTCTCCGTTCTCTCTCCCTTCTCTCTCCCCTCTCTCTCCCTTCTCTCCCCTCTCTCTCCCCTCTCTCTCCCCTCTCTCTCCCCCTTCTCTCTCCCCTCTCTCTCCCCTCTCTCTCCCTTCTCTCTCCCCTCTCTCTCCCCTCTCTCTCCCTTCTCTCTCCCCTCTCTCTCCCCTCTCTCTCCCCTCTCTCTCCCTTCTCTCTCCCCTCTCTCTCCCCTCTCTCTCCCTCTCTCTCCCCTCTCTCTCCCCTCTCTCTCCCCTCTCTCTCCCCTTCTCTCTCCCCTCTCTCTCCCCTCTCTCTCCTTCTCTCTCCCTCTCTCCCCTCTCTCTCCCTTCTCTCTCCCTCTCACTCCCCTCTCTCTCCCTTCTCTCACCCCTCTCTCTCCCTCTCTCTCCCCTCTCTCACCCCTCTCTCTCCCTTCTCTCTCCCCTCTCTCTCCCTTCTCTCTCCCTTCTCTCTCCCTCTCTCTCCCCTCTCTCTCCCTTCTCTCTCCCCTCTCTCTCCCTTCTCTCTCCCCTCTCTCTCCCCTCTCTCTCCCTTCTCTCTCCCCTCTCTCTCCCTTCTCTCTCCCTTCTCTCTCCCTCTCTCTCCCTTCTCTCACCCTTCTCTCTCCCCTCTCTCTCCCCTCTCTCTCCCTTCTCTCACCCTTCTCTCTCCCTTCTCTCTCCCTTCTCTCTCCCCTCTCTCTCCCCTCTCTCTCCCTTCTCTCTCCCCTCTCTCTCCCCTCTCTCTCCCTCTCTCTCCCCTTCTCTCTCCCCTCTCTCTCCCTTCTCTCTCCCCTCTCTCTCCCTCTCTCTCCCCCCTCTCTCCCCCCTCTCTCTCCCCTCTCTCTCCCTTCTCTCTCCCCTCTCTCTCCTTCTCTCACCCTTCTCTCTCCCCTCTCTCTCCCCTCTCTCTCCCCTCTCTCACCCTTCTCTCTCCCCTCTCTCTCCCCTCTCTCTCCCTTCTCTCTCCCCTCTCTCTCCCCTCTCTCTCCCTTCTTTCACCCTTCTCTCTCCCCTCTCTCTCCCTTCTCTCTCCCCTCTCTCTCCCTTCTCTCACCCTTCTCTCTCCCCTCTCTCTCCCTTCTCTCTCCCCTTTCTCACCCTTCTCTCACCCTTCTCTCTCCCCTCTCTCTCCCTTCTCTCTCACCCTTCTCTCTCCCCTCTCTCTCCCTTCTCTCTCCCCTCTCTCTCCCCTTTCTCACCCTTCTCTCACCCTTCTCTCACCCTTCTCTCTCCCCTCTCTCTCCCTTCTCTCTCACCCTTCTCTCTCCCTTCTCTCTCCCCTCTCTCTCCCTTCTCTCACCCTTCTCTCTCCCCTCTCTCTCCCCTCTCTCTCCCTTCTCTCACCCTTCTCTCACCCTTCTCTCTCCCCTCTCTCTCCCTTCTCTCTCCCCTCTCTCACCCTTCTCTCTCCCCTCTCTCTCCCTTCTCTCTCCCCTCTCTCTCCCTTCTCTCTCCCCTCTCTCTCCCTTCTCTCTCACCCCTTCTCTCTCCCCTCTCTCTCCCTTCTCTCTCCCTTCTCTCACCCTTCTCTCTCCCTTCTCTCTCCCCTCTCTCTCCCTTCTCTCTCCCCCTTTCTCACCCTTCTCTCACCCTTCTCTCTCCCCTCTCTCTCCCTTCTCTCTCACCCTTCTCTCTCCCCTCTCTCTCCCTTCTCTCTCCCCCTCTCTCTCCCTTCTCTCACCCTTCTCTCACCCTTCTCTCACCCTTCTCTCTCCCTTCTCTCTCCCCTCTCTCTCCCTTCTCTCTCCCTTCTCTCTCACCCTTCTCTCTCCCTTCTCTCTCCCTTCTCTCACCCTTCTCTCTCCCTTCTCTCACCCTTCTCTCTCCCTTCCCTCTCCCTTCTTTCCCTCTTTTCTTCCATTCCCCTTTTTTCATGCTCACCTTTGGTATCAGGTTTTCATGTTTTTCTTGCTTTAAATTCAAGTTAAAATGTGTTGGGAGGACACACACCAGAACTAACCTGCGTTCCGGGTCTCCATCATTCAGTGGTAAGTCCCACATTTGTCTGTTTATTTATTTATATGTTAAGTTGACTCATTTGGAGCAAGCGAGGATTGTTCGCAGCTCATCCTAACTATCCTCTACTGTGTTACTAAAGCACTTCATAAAAACAGAACAATTTACATAGAAGAACGTTTCTATTCCAGAATGGCCAAGTCAACCCCATTGAGGTGGTCGGATCTAAAGACCAAGGATTCCCAGAGACCTCAATAATAGTTTCCAGCAAAGATAAAGTCCTCCAACCCATGGTGCAAATCCAATGGTCAGCTACAGGAAAAGTTCGCTGGAGAGAATTATCACTATTGGGATGTTCTTTCAGTTACTTA
Source organism: Aquarana catesbeiana (assembly GCF_042186555.1). Lineage (NCBI taxonomy): Eukaryota > Metazoa > Chordata > Amphibia > Anura > Ranidae > Aquarana > Aquarana catesbeiana. The sequence goes on along the minus strand of NC_133334.1, from coordinate 680,124 downwards.
CCTCAAGGGGTTCACCTACTCCTTCCAGCCAGGACTGTGAATGTAAAAATGTGAAGGAGAATAGTTATTGGGGTCTGTTTACTAAAGGAGTAGAGCATGGTCACTTTTCCATGTGAATGGGGTGAAGCATAGTCACCATGCTCTAATAGTTTAGGGGGTCTGTGCTTTGGTGTCTTCCCCATTCATAAGAGCACCATGAATGTTTGCCGCATTGTTTGTAATATAATTATCCTCTATGATCCTCAACTCCATCTAGTGGCTATAATGTGGTATTTGTTTTGACTGAAAAAAATTCTGCATTATGGCCACTTGATGGAGCTGATGATCACAGGGGACAATAATATATAATATATATATATTATAATCACCTGGCCGGTAGATGACGGTCAGGTGACCGGTATATGGCGGTCTAGTGACCGGTAGATGGCGATCTGGTGACCGGTAAATGGCGGCCTGGTAACTGGTAGATGGTGGACAGGTGACCGGTAGATGGCAGTCTAGTGACATATAGATGGCGGTCAGGTGACTGGTAGATGGCGGTCTGGTGACAGGTAGATGGCGATCTGGTGACTGGTAGATGGAGGTCTGGTGACTGGTAGATGGCGGTCTGGTGACTGGTAGATGGTGAACAGGTGACCGGTAGATGGCAGTATGGTGACCGGTAGATGGCGGTCTAGTGACATATAGATGGCGGTCAGGTGACTGGTAGATGGCGGTCTGGTGACTGGTAGATGGCGGTCAGGTGACAGGTAGATGGCGGTCAGGTGACTGGTAGATGACGGTCTGGTGATTGGTAGATGGCGGTCTGGTGACAGGTAGATGGCGGTCAGGTGACTGGTAGATGGCGGTCTGGTGACAGGTAGATGGCGGTAAGGTGATTGGCAGATGGGGATCTGGTAGATGGCGGTCTGGTGACTGGTAGATGTCGGTCTGGTGACAGGTAGATATCGGTCTGGTGACTGGTGGATGGAGGTCTGGTGACAGGTAGATGGCGGTCAGGTGACTGGTAGATGGGGGCCAGGTGACTGGTAGATGGGGGCCAGGTGACTGGTAGATGGGGGTCAGGCGACTGGTAGATGCCGGTCTGGTGACTGGTAGATGTCGGTCTGGTGACTGGGTGACAGGTAGATGGCGGTCTGGTGACAGGCAGATGGAGGTCTGGTGACTGGTAGATGGCGGTCTGGTGACAGGCAGATGAAGGTCTGGTGACTGGTAGATGGTGGTCAGGTGACTGGTAGATGGCGGTCTGGTGACTGGGTGACTGGTAGATAGTGGTCTGGTGACAGGTAGATGACAGTCTGGTGACTGGTAGATGGTGGTCTGGTAACTGGTAGATGTCGGTCTGGTGACTGGTAGATGGTGGTCTGGTGACAGGTAGAGGACAGTCTGGTGACTGGTAGATGTTGGTCTGGTAGATGGTGGTCTGGTGACTAGTAGAAGTCGGTCTGGTAACTGGTAGATGGCGGTCAGGTGACCGGTAGATGGCGGTCAGGTGATTGATAGATGGCGGTCTGGTGACTGTTAGATGGTGGTCTGGTGACAGGTAGATGTCGGTCTGATGACTGGGTGACTGGTAGATGGCAGTCTGGTGACAGGTAGATGACAGTCTGGTGACTGGTAGATGGCGGTCTGGTGACCGGTAGATGGTGGCCAGGTGATTGGTAGATGGAGGTCAGGTGACTGGTAGATGGTGGTCTGGTGACAGGTAGATGACAGTCTGGTGACTGGTAGATGGTGGCCAGGTGATTGGTAGATGGCGGTCAGGTGACCGGTAGATGGCGGTCAGGTGATTGGTAGATGGCGGTCTGGTGACTGGGTGACTTGACTGGGTGACTGGTAGATGGTGGTCTGGTGACTGGTAGATGTCGGTCTGGTGACTGGTAGATGTGGGTCTGGTGACAGGTAGAGGACAGTCTGGTGACTGGTAGATGGCGGTCTAGTAGATGGTGGTCTGGTGACTGGTAGATGTCGGTCTGGTGACTGGTAGATGTGGGTCTGGTGACAGGTAGAGGACAGTCTGGTGACTGGTAGATGGCGGTCTAGTAGATGGTGGTCTGGTGACTGGTAGATGTCAGTCTGGTGACTGGGTGACTGGTAGATGGCGGTCTGGTGACAGGTAGATGACAGTCTGGTGACTGGTAGATGGTGGCCAGGTGATTGGTAGATGGCGGTCTGGTGACTGGTAGATTGCAGTCAGGTGACCGGTAGATGGCGGTCAGGTGATTGGTAGATGGAGGTCAGGTGACTGGTAGATGGTGGTCTGGTGAATGGTAGATGGTGGTCTGTTGACTGGTAGATGAGGGTCTGGTGACTGGTAGATGGCGGTCTGGTGACTGGTAGATGGCGGTCTGGTGATTGGTAGATGGCGGTCTGGTGACTGGTAGATGGCGGTCAGGTGACAGGTAGATGGCGGTCAGGTGACCGGTAGATGACGGTCTGGTGATTGGTAGATGGCGGTCTGGTGACAGGTAGATGGCGGTCAGGTGACCAGTAGATGGCGGTCAGGTGATTGGTAGATGGAGGTCAGGTGACTGGTAGATGGAGGTCTGGTGACTGGTAGATGGCGGTCTGGTGATTGGTAGATGGCGGTCTGGTGACTGGTAGATGGCGGTCAGGTGACAGGTAGATGGCAGTCAGGTGACCGGTAAATAATGGTCTGGTGATTGGTAGATGGCGGTCTGGTGACAGGTAGATGGCGGTCTGGTGACAGGTAGATGGCGGTCAGGTGATTGGTAGATGGTGGTCTAGTGACTGGTAGATGGTGGTCAGGTGACTGGTAGATGGCGGTCTGGTGACTGGTAGATGGTGGTCTGGTGATTGGTAGATGGCGGTCTGGTGATTGGTAGATGGCGGTCTGGTGATTGGTAGATGGCGGTCTGGTGACAGGTAGATGGCGGTCAGGTGACCGGTAGATGACGGTCTGGTGATTGGTAGATGGCGGTCTGGTGACAGGTAGATGGCGGTCAGGTGACCGGTAGATGGCGGTCAGGTGATTGGTAGATGGAGGTCAGGTGACTGGTAGATGGAGGTCTGGTGACTGGTAGATGGCGGTCTGGTGATTGGTAGATGGCGGTCTGGTGACTGGTAGATGGCGGTCAGGTGACAGGTAGATGGCGGTCAGGTGACCGGTAGATGACGGTCTGGTGATTGGTAGATGGCGGTCTGGTGACAGGTAGATGGCGGTCTGGTGACAGGTAGATGGCGGTCAGGTGATTGGTAGATGGTGGTCTAGTGACTGGTAGATGGTGGTCAGGTGACTGGTAGATGGCGGTCTGGTGACTGGTAGATGGTGGTCTGGTGATTGGTAGATGGCGGTCTGGTGATTGGTAGATGGCGGTCTGGTGATTGGTAGATGGCGGTCTGGTGACAGGTAGATGGCGGTCAGGTGACCGGTAGATGACGGTCTGGTGATTGGTAGATGGCGGTCTGGTGACCGGTAGATGGTGATCTAGTGACAGGTAGATGGCGTTCAGGTGACCGGTAGATGACGGTGTGGTGACAGGTAGATGGCGGTCTGGTGACTGGTAGATGGTGGTCAGGTGACCGGTAGATGGCGGTCAGGTGACCGGTAGATGACGGTCTGGTGATTGGTAGATGACGGTCTGGTGACCGGTAGATGGCGGTCTGGTGATTTGTAGATGGCGGTCTGGTGACAGGTAGATGGCGGTCAGGTGACCGGTAGATGGCGGTCTGGTGACCGGTAGATGACGGTCTGGTGATTGGTAGATGGCGGTCTGGTGACTGGTAGATGACGGTCTGGTGATTGGTAGATGACGGTCTGGTGACCGGTAGATGGTGGTCAGGTGACTGGTAGATGGCGGTCAGGTGACTGGTAGATGGCGGTCTGGTGACTGGGTGACAGGTAGATGGAGGTCTGGTGACTGGTAGATGGCGGTTTGGTGACAGGCAGATGGAGGTCTGGTGACTGGTAGATGGTGGTCAGGTGACTGGTAGATGGCGGTCTGGTGACTGGGTGACTGGTAGATAGTGGTCTGGTGACAGGTAGATGACAGTCTGGTGACTGGTAGATGGTGGTCTGGTAACTGGTAGATGTCGGTCTGGTGACTGGTAGATGGTGGTCTGGTGACAGGTAGAGGACAGTCTGGTGACTGGTAGATGTTGGTCTGGTAGATGGTGGTCTGGTGACTGGTAGAAGTCGGTCTGGTGACTGGTAGATGGCGGTCAGGTGACCGGTAGATGGCGGTCAGGTGATTGATAGATGGCGGTCTGGTGACTGGTAGATGGTGGTCTGGTGACAGGTAGATGTCGGTCTGATGACTGGGTGACTGGTAGATGGCAGTCTGGTGACAGGTAGATGACAGTCTGGTGACTGGTAGATGGCGGTCTGGTGACCGGTAGATGGTGGCCAGGTGATTGGTAGATGGAGGTCAGGTGACTGGTAGATGGTGGTCTGGTGACAGGTAGATGACAGTCTGGTGACTGGTAGATGGTGGCCAGGTGACTGGTAGATGGCGGTCAGGTGACCGGTAGATGGCGGTCAGGTGATTGGTAGATGGCGGTCTGGTGACTGGTAGATGGTGGTCTGGTGACTGGTAGATGTCGGTCTGGTGACTGGTAGATGTCGGTCTGGTGACAGGTAGAGGACAGTTTGGTGACTGGTAGATGGCGGTCTAGTAGATGGTGGTCTGGTGACAGGTAGATGTCAGTCTGGTGACTGGGTGACTGGTAGATGGCAGTCTGGTGACAGGTAGATGACAGTCTGGTGACTGGTAGATGGTGGCCAGGTGATTGGTAGATGGCGGTCTGGTGACTGGTAGATGGCAGTCAGGTGACCGGTAGATGGCGGTCAGGTAATTGGTAGATGGAGGTCAGGTGATTGGTAGATGGAGGTCAGGTGATTGGTAGATGGAGGTCAGGTGACTGGTAGATGGAGGTCTGGTGACTGGTAGATGGCGGTCTGGTGATTGGTAGATGGCGGTCTGGTGACTGGTAGATGGCGGTCAGGTGACAGGTAGATGGCGGTCAGGTGACCGGTAGATGACGGTCTGGTGATTGGTAGATGGCGGTCTGGTGACAGGTAGATGGCGGTCTGGTGACAGGTAGATGGCGGTCAGGTGACCGGTAGATGATGGTCTGGTGACAGGTAGATGGTGGTCTGGTGACAGGTAGATGGCGGTCAGGTGATTGGTAGATGGTGGTCTGGTGACTGGTAGATGGTGGTCAGGTGACTGGTAGATGGCGGTCTGGTGACTGGTAGATGGCGGTCTGGTGATTGGTAGATGGCGGTCTGGTGATTGGTAGATGGCGGTCTGGTGACAGGTAGATGGCGGTCAGGTGACCGGTAGATGACGGTCTGGTGATTGGTAGATGGCGGTCTGGTGACCGGTAGATGGCGGTCTGGTGACAGGTAGATGGCGTTCAGGTGACCGGTAGATGACAGTCTGGTGATTGGTAGATGACGGTCTGGTGACCGGTAGATGGTGGTCAGGTGACCGGTAGATGGCGGTCAGGTGACCGGTAGATGGCGGTCTGGTGATTGGTAGATGGCGGTCTGGTGACAGGTAGATGGCGGTCAGGTGACCGGTAGATGACGGTCTGGTGACCGGTAGATGACGGTCTGGTGATTGGTAGATGACGGTCTGGTGATTGGTAGATGACGGTCTGGTGACCGGCAGATGGCAGTCTGGTGATTGGTAGATAGCGGTCTGGTGACAGGTAGATGGCGGTCAGGTGATTGGTAGATGGCGGTCAGGTGATTGGCAGTTGACGGTCTGGTGACCGGTAGATGGCGGTCAGGTGACCGGTAGATGACGGTCTGGTGATTGGTAGATGACGGTCTGGTGATTGGTAGATGGCGGTCTGGTGACTGGTAGATGGTGGTCAGGTGATTGGTAGATGGCGGTCAGGTGACCGGTAGATGACAGTCTGGTGATTGGTAGATGGCGGTCTGGTGACAGGTAGATGATAGTCTGGTGACAGGTAGATGACAGTCTGGTGATTGGTAGATGGCGGTCTGGTGACAGGTAGATGGCGGTCAGGTGACAGGAGATGGCGGTCAGGTGACCGGTAGATGACAGTCTGGTGATTGGTAAATGGCGGTCTGGTGACAGGTAGATGGCGGTCAGGTGATTGGTAGATGGCGGTCTGGTGATTGGTAGATGGCGGTCTGGTGACCGGTAGATGGCGGTCTGGTGACAGGTAGATGGCGGTCAGGTGACCGGTAGATGGCGGTCTGGTGACCGGTAGATGGCGGTCTGGTGACAGGGAGATGGAGGTCTGGTGACAGGGAGATGGCGGTCAGGTGACCGGTAGATGACGGTCTGGTGATTGGTAGATGACGGTCTGGTGACCGGTAGATGGCGGTCTGGTGACCGGTAGATGGCGGTCAGGTGATTGGTAGCTGACCCGCCAGCCCAGAGCATCAGAGTGCAGTGTAGAGAAACTACTTGTAAAGTTGGAGGTGTAGTAGGGAGCGGGAGCTGCATAACCCGATCCCTCCTCTGTAGTGCCGGATCCTGTCCCATGCGAAGTGAGATCACCTGCACTCCTCTTATCCCGGCTGGTGGTCTTCAGCAGCAGGAAAGAGGAGATATGGGGTCAGTGTGAAGCAATACACTGGGCATTATAGTATTGAGCTGCTTTCACAGTGATGTGCTGCGGATTACCCACACCGCGGGTGCAGTGCCGCTTTCCTGCAGGTTTTCCGCACTTTCTGAATGAAGGAGTTTTGGTGCACCACACCCGCAGGATATAATAGAAGTCTATGGCTAAGTGCAGCAAACCCAGGGAAGTGGCAGATGCACTGCGCCCGCGGCACATCCGTGAATGCGCCTTTATAGGGGGTTCACATTTGCAGTTTGGGGGGTGGTAAAACCCCATAGTTAAGATGTGTTTTCACCAAACACAAACACAGTTATACGCCCCCTCGTGGTCGGTGGGTGTAGCACCCGCCAGGGATGACCCGCTCTTCAAGCACCCTACAATCTTGTGACTTTGTGCAGCAAACACGGGGTTAAAGCCAGCAGGATGGTCTTCCTTTCTCATCACCAGCTTTAGCCCCTTGGACCCGCAGCATGCAGTTGTGGGGTGCTTGCAGAGTGGCCCTATTACTTGAATGGGTCGTGATTGGCTGGACGTAGCACCCACCAATAGCAGCAGGGGGTAGGGATTGGGGGAGGTGAAACTACAACTCAGCCACAGGATTTTACCCCCCCCCCCCCACCACCCCTCTAAGCGTGCCACTGCTGAATGCAACTAAGGGCTCATTCACAAGTGCGACTTTACTGCTGCTCCTCTGAAAAGTGACCCGAGTGTGTGACAGGTGGTGAGGAGGTGATATGTTGCCTGATTTACACCCATGTTTGCCGACGATTGCCATACGGTAATACGGCAATTAGAGGTTTAAATCAGGCATTAGGGGCGGCACTGTGCCCGGTGACTCCTCCCATGTTGTTCAGGTAGATCTCCGCCCCTCTAAGGTTGCCTCCCCCTGCACAGAAGTGACGACATTCCATGCACTCAGGATTTCCCTGTGTATGCAGACAGGACAAGGAGGAATCTCGAAGGGGTGACCCGCTCTTCATCTCATCCAATAATAGGTATGTTTATATACATTGAATAAGGAAAAGTCAACTGATCAGCAACCAATCACAACCTGTCACTAATCAGTGCAGGGAAGTCTGATTGGCTGTTGTAGGGTCCAGGGGCGGGGCCAGTGTTCCTGGGCTCTGGGGGTCGGAGAGCAGCTGCTGACATGGAATGACAAATGGCGACACGATTATAAATAACGTTCTTTATTTAGAAGTCATCCGCGGCATTCACACCATATAAATATAGAAAGTCAGCATTTGGCACAACACAAGGAAGAATATTAAATATCCCACCCATAGGGGGCGACTCTTATTTACAGCAATATATAAAAAATCTTACAAAAGTGGTCCACAAACTGGTCCTCTCATTGGCTGGGGTGAGGATACCCCTCTGCCATCACCCAGGCCTGAATGTTCCAAGGTCCAGAAAACGGGCAGATCTGGAAAAGGCTGCAGAGACCCGTCCTGTTCAGACTTCTCTCCGGAGAAATAAATAATGTCGGGGGCGCTAACCCTCTCCTTATAAGACCTGGTAAATGGAGCTGCTGCTTTCCTGAGGGATCTGTGTGCAACTGCTGGGAGAAGGAACAGTACTACTCCTGTCACTCAGTGTCTCCCCCTGCAGGGGTGAACAGGGACTGCCTTCACTTTCCACAGATGGCAGCAGGGCACAGCTGGGGTTCTCTGTGGAAATTCTCTCCACAATGCTGGACAGGCAGTCTAGACTGGAGACGACAGAATTCTTTCCGGGTCTTGTGTCTGAAAAGAAGACATAATATCAGTGAAGGGTGGAAGACTGGAAGAGGAAGGACCAGCAGAGAGAGAGAATGATTGCAACCCCCTTGGGAGATACCCACGGACCGCGTCATGGTGGCCCAATGACAGCAGACACATCTATGAGACATGCCAGGCAGCCAATCAGACAAATCGGGACACCAATCACTTTACTGTCCTCCTCTGGCAGAACAACGCCGTCAGCGCTCCCCCACTGTTCTCCTCCCCCCACTCTAAATTATTAAGACAAAAATAATTGTTTAGGATCAGAGGACAAAGAAAGAAATCACTCTGAGGTTAGAGTTAGGGTGGAAATTGGGGTTAGGTTTGGGGTTACAGTTGGGGTTAGGGTTGATGTTGGGATTAGGTTCCTGGTTAGAGCTGGGGTTGAGGTTAGGGTTGATGTTGGGATTAGGTTCCTGGTTAGAGTTGGGGTTGAGGTTAGGGTTGATGTTGGGATTAGGTTCCTGGTTAGAGTTAGGATTGATGTTGGGATTAGGTTCCTGGTTAGATTTGGGTTTGGGGTTAGGGTTAGGTTTGGGGTTAAAGTTAAGGTTAGGGCTGATGTTGGGATTAGGTTCCTGGTTAGAGTTAGGGTTGATGTTGGGATTAGGTTCCTGGTTAGAGTTGAGGTTGAGGTTAGGGTTGATGTTGGGATTAGGTTCCTGGTTAGAGTTGGGGTTGAGGTTGGGGTTAGGGTTTACGGTTAAGGTTAGGGCTGATGTTGGGATTAGGTTCCTGGTTAGTGTTGGGGTTGAGGTTGGGGTTAGGGTTAGGTTTGGGGTTACGGTTAAGGTTAGGGTTGATGTTGGGATTAGGTTCCTCGTTCGAGTTGGGGTTGAGGTTGGGGTTAGGGTTAGGTTTGGGGTTACGGTTAAGGTTAGGGTTGATGTTGGATTAGGTTCCTGGTTAGAGTTATGATTGATGTTGGGATTAGGTTCCTGGTTAGAGTTGGGGTTGAGGTTAGGGTTACGGTTAAGGTTAGGGCTGATGTTGGGATTAGGTTCCTGGTTAGAGTTGGGGTTAGGGTTAGGTTTGGGGTTAGGTTTGGGGTTAGGGTTGAGGTTAGGGATTAGGTTCCTGGTTAGAGTTGGGGTTGAGGTTGGGGTTAGGTTTGGGGTTACGGTTGAGGTTAGGGTTGATGTTGGGATTAGGTTCCTGGTTAGGGTTTGGGGTTGAGGGTTCACCCTAGAGTCAAGATTAGTATTAGATGACATTATTATTAACTCCTGATGGATATAATCTACACACATAGGGGGTTATTTACGAAAGGCAACTCCACTTTGCACTGCAAGTGCAGTCGCTGTAGATCTGAGGAGGACATGCAAGAAAAATAAAAAACAGCATTTTAGCTTGCACATGATTGGATGATAAAATCAGCAGAGCTTCCCCTCATTTCAGATCTTCCCCTCAGATCTAGAGCGACTGCACTTACAAGTGCACTTGCAGTGCAAAGTGGATTTGCCTTTCGTAAATAATCCCCATTGTTCCTTCGCTGCACAACATAAGAAATCACCCCTGGAGGGCTAGTGTTAGGGTTGGAGTTGGGGTTAGGTTTGTGCTTAGGGTTAATGTTAGAGTTAGGGTGGGGGTTAAGGTCTGGGTTTAGAGTTGGGGTTAAAGTTGAGGTTGGGGTTAGATTTGAGGTTGGGCTTCGGGGTAACCCTAGAGTCAAGATAACTATTAGATTACATTATTATTATCTCCCGCTGGATATATTCTACACACATTGTTCCTTTGCTGCACAACAGAATAAATCACTCCTGGGGTTAGAATTATGGTTGGAGTTAGGGTTAGGTTTGGAGTTGAGGATAAGGTTGGGGTTAAAGTTGGGGTTGGGCTTAGGGTTGGAGTTGAGGATAGAGTTGGGGTTGGGGTTAGAGTTGAGCCTTGGTTTAGGATTGGAGTTGAGGATAGGGTTAGGGTTGAGGTTGGCCTTGGGCTTTGGGTTAGAATTGAGGATAAGGTTAGGGTTGGAGTTGAGGTTAGGATTGGAGTTGAGGATAGGGTTAGGGTTGAGGTTGGCCTTGGGCTTTGGGTTAGAATTGAGGATAAGGTTAGGGTTGGAGTTGAGGATAAGGTTAGGATTGGAGTTGAGGATAGGGTTAGGGTTGAGGTTGGCCTTGGGCTTTGGGTTAGAATTGAGGATAAGGTTAGGGTTGGAGTTGAGGATAGGGTTGGAGTTGAGGATAGGGTTAAGGTTAGGGTTGGGGTTAACCACTGAGTCAGGATTATTATTAGATTACATATTATCCTCCTGATGGATATAATCTACACACATTGTTCCTTCGCTGCACAACATCAACATTGTTTCCCTGAATCACCTTCTCCTTCCCCATCATATCACCAAATATACAATATACACCAAATTACATAACAAACCATCATCAAACCGGATAGACTATGATAAAACATATGATCCATAATATCCAGGGGAAGGGACACACGGTACTTACCGCTGGTGCTGTCAGAGTAGTAGTTACTGTCGTAGCTGTTCCTCCTCCGGCTGGTACATGGGGGAGGTGCACTGTAGTCTATCTGTGAAGAAGGAGCACACTGGTCAGGCTACGGCCCCCTCAATCTTAGTTCAGATTCTGCCCCTCTGCCCTGGGTGTTGGTGGTCCCTGACTATCCCTGGAATTCAGACATTCCTCCATCTTTGATCCTCTGCTATTGTTATCACTATTAATGAGATCCCCCCCCCGTTATATCAGAAAGATGACCCACCATTACTGACACCAATAATCCCACCACATCAACATCTTCCGAAGATTCCATCTTTATAATGTACCAACCCATTCACTTGGTCACCAGTCAACCCATCTACCATACCTCCTTCCTCCTCACCACACCTCCTTCCCTCTCCTTCCTCCTCACCATACCTCCTTCCCTCTCCTTCCTCCTCACCATACCTCCTTCCCTCTCCTTCCTCCTCACCATACTTCCTTCCCTCTCCTTCCTCCTCTACATACCTCCTTCCCTCCCCTTCCTCCTCACCATACCTCCTTCCCTCTCCTTCCTCCTCACCATACCTCCTTCCTCCTCACCACACCTCCTTCCCTCTCCTTCCTCCTCACCATACCTCCTTCCCTCTCCTTCCTCCTCTACATACCTCCTTCCCTCCCCTTCCTCCTTACCATGCCTCCTTCCCTCTCCTTCCTCCTCACCATACCTCCTTCCTCATCACCATACCTCCTTCTCTCTCCTTCCTCCTCACCATACCTCCTTCCCTCTCCTTCCTCCTCACCATACCTCCTTCCCTCTCCTTCCTCCTCACCATACCTCCTTCCCTCTCCATCCTCCTCACCAAACCTCCTTCCCTTTCCTTCTTCTTCACCATACCTCCTTCCCTCTCCTTCTTCCTCCTCACCAAACCTCCTTCCCTTTCCTTCTTCTTCACCATACCTCCTTCCCTCTCCTTCCTCCTCAACATACCTCCTTCCCTCTCCTTCCTCCTCTACATACCTCCTTCCCTCTCCTTCCTCCTCTACATACCTCCTTCCCTCCCCTTCCTCCTCACCATACCTCCTTCCCTCTCCCTCCTCCTCACCAAACCTTCTTCCCTCTCCTTCCTCCTCACCATACCTCCTTCCCTCTCCTTCCTCCTCACCATACCTCCTTCCCTCTCCTTCCTCCTCACCATACCTCCTTCCCTCTCCTTCCTCCTCACCATACCTCCTTCCCTCTCCGTCCTCCTCACCAAACCTCCTTCCCTTTCCTTCTTCTTTACCATACCTCCTTCCCTCTCCTTCTTCCTCCTCACCAAACCTCCTTCCCTTTCCTTCTTCTTCACTCTCCTTCCTCCTCACCATACCTCCTTCCCTTTCCTTCTTTTTCACCATACCTCCTTCCCTTTCCTTCCTCCTCTACATACCTCCTTCCTCCTCATAATACCTCCTTCCCTCTCCTTCCTCCTCACCATACCCCCTTCCTCCTCACCATACCTCCTTCCATCTCCTTTCTTCTCATCATACCTCCTTCCTCCTCACCATACTTCCTTCCCTCTCCTTCCTCCTCTACATACCTCCTTCCTCCTCATCATACCTCCTTCCCGCTCCATCCTCCTCACCATACCTCCTTCCTTCTCCTTTCTTCTAATCATACCGCCTTCCTTCTCATAATACCTCCTTCCCTCTCCTTCCTCCTCACCATACCTCATTCCTCCTCACCATACCTGCTTCCCTCTCCTTCCTCCTCACCATAACTCCTTCCTCCCCACCATACCTCCTTCCCTCTCCTTTCTTCTCATTATACCTCATTCCTCCTCATCATACCTCCTTCCCTCTCCTTCCTCCTCACCATACCTCCTTCCCTCTCCTTCCTCCTCACCATACCTCATTCCTCCTCATCATACCTCCTTCCCTCTCCTTCCTCCTCACCATACCTCCTTCCCTCTCTTTCCTCCTCACCATATCGTCCTTCCATCTCCTTTCTTCTCACCATACCTCCCTCCTTCTCACCATACCTCCTTCCTCCTCATCATACCTCCTTCCCTCTCTTTCTTCCTCACCATACCTCCTTCCTCCTCACCATATCTCCTTCCATCTCCTTTCTTCTCATCATACCTCCTTCCTCCTCACCATACCCCTTTCCCTCTACTTCCTCATCACCATACCTCATTCCTCCTCATCATACCTCTTTCCCTCTCCTTCCTCCTCACCATACCTCCTTCCCTCTCCTTCCTCCTCACCATACCTCCTTCCCTCTCCTTCCTCCTCACCATACCTCCTCTCTCCTCACCATATCTCCTTCCATCTCCTTTCTTCTCACTAGGGCTGAAACAACTAATCGATTAATCGACAACTAATCGATTATGAAATTAATCGATTACTATTTTCATAATCGATTAATCGGCCAGTAACATAATGGGGTTAAAAATAATAAAATTAGCCCTTTATAGTACAAAAAGAGCAAATAATCGCTACTGTAAATATTACTTTCACAGTTCTACATTAAAAAAATTAACCCCTTACAGTAGTGATCATTTTCTTTTTTTGTACTATAAAGGGCTCATTTTAGTTTTTTTTAACCCCATTATGTTACTAAACATTTTAGACCTGGTTTACATCTTTGTGTTTTTTGGTGCTTTTTGCAGAAACACACTACAGTTCATTTAACATGGTTTTCTATGGGACACGTTCACAACTATACTTTTTTTCAGCCGCTGCGTATTTGGAAAGGGTCAGGGACTTTTTTTTTTTTTTTAACGCAAAACGGTGCTTTTTTGGTTCAATATACTTCAATGGAGAAGCTGCAGAAAAGCATGTAATTCGTTTTTGCAGCAATTTGTATTTTTTAATCTGCCCAACAACAAATTGGCCAAAAAACTGTATTTCTCTTCTAATAGTGTATATATAGTATATCTCTTCTGTCTGTTATTCTCAGAGTGGATTTAATATTTTGCTCCCTAACCATATAGTTGGTTGTTTATATTTACCACTGCATAGAGATATTTAAGAATACATTGTTTTTTTTAAAAAAAACTTTACATACTAACTAAATTATACACCACACTTTTTTTTAAGGTTATTAACCGATTAATCGATTAATCGAAACAATAATCGACCAACTAATCGATTATGAAAATAATCGTTAGTTGCAGCCCTACTTCTCACCATACCTCCTTCCTCCTCATCATACCTCCTTCCTCCTCATTATACCTCCTGCTCTCTCCTTCCTCCTCATCATGCTTCCTTCCCTCTCCTTCCTCCTCACCATACCTTCTTCCTTCTCACCATATCTCCAGCTCCTTTCTTCTAATCATACCTCCTTCCTCCTTACCATACCTCATTCCTCCTCACCATACCTCCTTCCCTCTCCTTCCTCCTCACTATACCTCATTCCTCCACACAATATCTCCTTCCATCTCCTTTCTTCTCATCATGCCTCCTTCCTTCTCATCATACCTCCTTCTGTCTCCTTCCTCTTCACCATACTTCCTTCCCTCTCCTTCCTCCTCACCATACTTCCTTCCCTCTCCTTCCTCCTCACCATACCTCCTTCCTCCTCATCATACCTCCTTCCCTTTCCTTCCTTCTCACCATACCTCCTTCCTCCTCACCATATCTCCTTCTATCTCCTTCCTCCTCACCAAACCTCCTTCCCTTTCCTTCTTCTTCACCATACCTCCTTCCCTCTCCTTCCTCCTCACCATACCTCCTTCCCTCTCCTTCCTTCTCACCATACCTCCTTCCCTTTCCTTCCTCCTCTACATACCTCCTTCCTCCTCATAATACCTCCTTCCCTCTCATTCCTCCTCACCATACCTCCTTCCTCCTTACCATATCTCCTTCCATCTCCTTTCTTCTCATCATACCTCCTTCCTCCTCACCATACCTCCTTCCCTCTCCTTCTTCCTCTACATACCTCCTCCCTCCTCATCATACCTCCTTCCTCCTCATAATACCTGCTTCCCTCTCCTTCCTTCTCACCATACTTCCTTCCCTCTCCTTCCTCCTCACCATACTTCTTTCCTCCTCATCATACCTCCTCCCCTCTCCTTCCTCCTCACCATACCTCCTTCCTCCTCATCATACCTCCTTCCCTTTCCTTCCTTCTCACCATACCTCCTTCCTCCTCACCATATCTCCTTCTATCTCCTTCCTCCTCACCAAACCTCCTTCCCTTTCCTTCTTCTTCACCATACCTCCTTCCCTCTCCTTCCTCCTCACCATACCTCCTTCCCTCTCCTTCCTTCTCACCATACCTCCTTCCCTTTCCTTCCTCCTCTACATACCTCCTTCCTCCTCATAATACCTCCTTCCCTCTCATTCCTCCTCACCATACCTCCTTCCTCCTTACCATATCTCCTTCCATCTCCTTTCTTCTCATCATACCTCCTTCCTCCTCACCATACCTCCTTCCCTCTCCTTCTTCCTCTACATACCTCCTCCCTCCTCATCATACCTCCTTCCTCCTCATAATACCTGCTTCCCTCTCCTTCCTTCTCACCATACCTCCTTCCCTCTCCTTCCTCCTCACCATACCTCCTTCCTCTTCATAATACCTCCTTCCCTCTCCTTCCTCCTCACCACACCTCCTTCCATCTCCTTTCTTCTAATCATACCTCCTTCCTCCTTACCATACCTCATTCCTCCTCACCATACCTCCTTCCCTCTCCTTCCTCCTCACCATACCTCATTCCTCCACACAATATCTCCTTCCATCTCCTTTCTTCTCATAATACCTCCTTCCGTCTCCTTCCTCTTCACCATACTTCTTTCTCTTTCCTCCTCATCATACCTCCTCACCATACCTCCTTCCCCCTCATCATACCTCCTTCCCTTTCCTTCCTTCTCACCATACCTCCTTCCTCCTCACCATATCTCCTTCCCTCTCCTTCCTCCTCACCATACCTGCTTCCCTTTCCTTCCTCCTCACCATACCTCCTTCCCTCTCCTTCCTCCTCACCATACCTCCTTCCCTCTCCTTCCTTCTCACCATACCTCCTTCTATCTCCTTTCTTCTGATCATACCTCCTTTCTTCTCACTATACCTCATTCCTCCTCACCATACCTCATTCCTCCTTATCATACCTCCTTCGCTCTCCTTCCTCCTTACCATACCTGCTTCCCTTTCCTTCCTCCTTACCATACCTCCTTCCCTCTTCTACCTTCTCACCAAACCTCCTTCCTCCTCACCATGCCTCCTTCCTCCTCACCATATCTCATCATACCTCCTTCCTTCTCACCATATCTCCTTCCCTCTCCTTCCTCCTCACATACCTCCTTCCATCTCATTTCTTCTCACCATACCTCCTTCCTCCTCACATATCTCCTTCCATCTCCTTCCTCCTTCCATCTCATTTCTTCTCACCATACCTCCTTCCTCCTCACATATCTCCTTCCATCTCCTTCCATCTCCTTCCTCCTCACCATACCTCATTCTATCACCTTCCTCCTTTTTCATACCTCCTACTTCCTTTAATCTCAGGGTTCTGAGGTATATTTTACGGACAAAACATGGAAAATTTACTGCCGGAACCCATTTTTTTAATGGCAAACTGAAAAATGACAGAACTTAAACCCGATATGGAAACACTGAAAGACCAAATAACCAGACATTTCCCGGGTTTACACTTACAATAGTCAACACATCGCGACACATTATCAGCCCCAACGACACCTTATCTGCCCCAGGGGACACCTTATCTGCCCCAGGCGACACCTTATCTGCCCCAGGCAACACATTATCACGTTATAGCCCCCCTGTGACACATTATTTGCCCCAGGAGACACGTTATCTGCCCCAGTGACACATTATCTGCCCCGGTGACACATTATCTGCCCCCCTGTGACACATTATTTGCCCCAGGAGACACGTTATCTGCCCCAGGTGACACATTATCTGCCCCAATGACACATTATCTGCCCCGGTGACACATTATCTGCCCCAGTGACACATTATCTGCTCCCCTGTGACACATTATTTGCCCCAGGAGACACGTTATCTGCCCCAGGCGACACATTATCTGCCCCAGTGACACATTATCTGCCCCCCTGTGACACATTATCTGCCCCAGTGACACATTATCTGCTCCCCTGTGACACATTATTTGCCCCAGGAGACACGTTATCTGCCCCAGGCGACACATTATCTGCCCCAGGCGACACATTATCTGCCCCAGGAGACACATTATCTGCCCCAGTGACTTATTATTGGCCCCGGCAACAGGATATCGGCCCCAGTGACACATTAACAGCCCCACGACACAATATTTGCCCTAGGAGACACCTTATCTATCCCAATGACACCTTACAGGCCCCAGCGACACATTAGCCCCAGGTGACACCTTATCGGCCCTGGTTACTTATTATTGGCCCCGGTGACAGGTTATCTGCCCCAGCGACACATTATCAGCCCCATCGACACATTATCACGTTATCGCCCCCCTGTGACACATTATTTGCCCCAGTGACACATTATCTGCCCCAGTGACACATTATTTGCCCCAGTGACACATTATCTGCCCCAGTGACACATTATCGGCCCCAGATGACACCTTATCTGCCCTGGTAACACATTATCGGCCCCAGCGAATTATTATTGGACCCAGCGACACGTTATCGGCCCCGGCAACAGGATATCGGCCCCGGTGACACATTGTTGGCCTCAGCGACACATTATCGGCCCCAACAACACATTAACGGCCCCAGGCAACACCTTATCTGCCCCAGTGACACATTATCGGCCCCACGACACATTATTTGCCCTAGGAGACACGTTATCTGCCCCAGGCAACACCTTATCTGCCCCGGGGACACATTATTGGCCCCAGCGACACATTATTGGCCCCAGTGACTTATTATTGGCCACGGCGACATATTATCGGCCCGGTGACACATTATTAGCCCTGGCGACAGGTTATCGGCCCCAACAACACATTAATAACCCCAGGCAACACCTTATCTGCCCCAGTGACACATTATCAGCCCCAGGGACATGTTATAGGCCCTGGTGACACATTATTGGCCATGGCGACACATTATTTGCCCCAGTGATTTATTATTGGCCCCGGTGACAGGTTATCGGCCCCAGCGACACATTATTGGCCCCGGCGACAAGTTATCGGCCCCGGCGACACGTTATTGGCCCCAGCAACAGGTTATCGTATCCAGAGACACATTATTGGCCCCGGCGACAAGTTATCGGCCCCGGCGACACGTTATTGGCCCCAGCAACAGGTTATCGTACCCAGAGACAGATTATCTGCCCCAGAGACACATTATCTGCCCCAGAGAGACATTATTGGCCCCAGCGACAGGTTATTGTCCCCGGTGATACATTATCAGCCCCAGAGACACATTATCTGCCCCAGAAAAAGGTTATTGGCCCCCCCGACGCATTATCAGCCCCGGCGACACATTATTGGCCCCGGCTACACTTTATCAGCCCCAGCGACACATAATCAGCCCCAGTGACTTATTATTGGCCCCAGCGACACATTGGCCCCGGCGATAGGTTATCAGCCCCAGCTACATATTATCAGCCCCAGAGACAGGTTATTGGCCCCGGCGACAGGTTATCGTACCCAGAGACACATTATCGGCCCCTGCAACACATTATTGACCCCGGCGACGCATTATTGACCCCAGTGACAGGTTGTTGGCCCCCGCGACACATTATCAGCCCCGGCTACACTTTATCGGCCCCAGCGACACATTATTATAAATTTACTGTCGGTTGGTAATATCCCCATTCCATCCATCATGGTCTCCCCACCCCGTGCCCCCCTATCGGACTCACCATGCCATCGGAGCAGTTGGACCCGGGGCTGGAGGTGTCGGAGTCCCCGGAGTAGGGTTCTATGTTGGGGTAGGAGTGGGGGTCTCGGAGGTAGGTGTCCGGTTGGGGGTCTCGGAGGTAGGTGTCCGGTTGGTGGTCCCGGAGAAGGCTCTGTAGGCTCTCGATGTATCGGATGGCGTTTCGGAGGATCTCCACCTTCGGGAGGCGCTGGTTGGGGTTGGGGCTGGTGCACCTCTTTAGGGTCTCGAAGGCTTCATTGACTTTGCTGAGTCTCCTTCTCTCCCGCATGGTGGCGGCTCTCCTCCGATCGGCCGAGCTGGTCTTCCTCTTACACGCTTTACAAGCCCAGAGAAGACATCGGCCGGCCTGGTGGTGGCCACTGGGGGCGCGGATATGCTCCTCCTCCTCGGGGCCACCCTCCGGCTTCAGCAAAGTCACCAACCGCGGCTCCAGATCCTCCAAGAAGCTGAGATCATCGTACAGATCGTACAGACAAGACTCCCCGAGATCGGCCACTGGGGGCGCTCCGACCGACAGCAACTCCATCTCCGCGTCTCCCCCCTGTGTGAGACACCTGTCCTTCTTATAGGGGGGGACCGACCAATCCCGGACCGGCACCACCCCGGGGGGGGCTCTGATTGGAGGAGGGAACTTCATATGACGATATTATAGAGGGGGGCTCTGGTTGGAGGAGGACATCCCCTCATATCCCGGGGGGGCAACTTCATATGATTGGGGGGGCACGATATTATAGAGGGGGGGCTCTGATTGGAGGAGGGCACCCACCCCCCCTCCCGGGGAGAACTCCAGTAATAACTTTACAGCTCTGCAGAGAGGGGGGGGGGGACACGACACTACACAGGGGGTCCAGATTGGATTGGAGGAGAATTCCCCCCCCCCCCATACCCTAATTCCCCACTAAACTTCACTTGAGGGGGGGGGGGGGCCCATACTATAGAGGGGGGGGGGGGGCACGATACTATAGAGGGGGGGCTCTGAATCCCCCCCCCATCCCGGAACTTTCATAACTTTACAGCTCTGCAGAGAGGGGGGGGGGGGACACGAAACTACAACACAGGGGGGCCAGATTGGAGGAGAATTTACCCCCCCCCCCCAATACCCCACTAAACTCTGCAGAGTTTAACAGAAGAGGGGCAGAGGAAGGATACCCTACAGAGGGGGGGGGGGGGTTATATACTGGACTGGGAGGTATATAATAGGTTAAATAGTGGGTATTATTTTACTATACGGGAGTATATATTAAACTATACAGAGGGTATATACTGACTATATGCGAGATATGTACTGGACAATACAGAAGGGTATATACTGGACTATAGAGGGGGTAAATACTGGACAATGGGGGGGTATTATGGGGTTAAATACTTTTCTTCACAGGGGATGTTTACTGGGCTATAAAGGGGGGTATATACTAGACTATACAGGGGGATACTGTACATACTGAACTATACAAGAGGGGAATATACTGGACTATACAGGGGTTTATACTAGACTATACAAGGAGGTATATACTGGAGTACACAGGGGGATATATATACTGGACTATACAGAGATGCTAATGAACTAAATGGATGGGATATATTGGAATATATAGGAAGGGTATATACTAGACTATACAGGGTGATATATGCTGGACTATACAGAGGTGTATATACTGGACTATACAGGGAGGTATATACTGGACTATACAGAGAGGTATATACTGGACTATATGTGGGAATGTATTGGACCATACAGGAGGGATATATACTAGATTATATAGGGGTATATACTGGCCTATACGAGGGGGTGCATACTTATCTATATGGACTATACCAGACTATATACTCTTCTTTAAGGGGGATATATTGGACTATATGGGAGTATATGCTGGACTATACAGGGGGTATTATACTTTACTGTACAGGGGGTACTGTATATACTGGACTATACGGAGTATATACAAGACTATACAGGGGATATATACTGGACTATACAGATAGGAATGTACTGGACAAAACAGCAAGATGTACTGGACTATATAGAGGGGTATATACTGGACTATACAGAGGGGTATATACTGGACTATACAGAGGGTATATACTGGACGATGCAGGGGGGTATATACTGGACTATACAGAGGAATATATAGTGGACTATATGGTGGTGTATAAACTGGACTATACAGAGGGGTATATACTGGACTATACAGAGGCATATAGTGGACTATATGGTGGTGTATAAAGTGGACTATACAGAGGGTATATACTGGACTATACAGGGGTGTATATAGTGGACTATACAGAGGGGTATGTACTGGACTATATAGAAGGGTATGTACTGGACTATACAGGGGGTATATACTGGACTATACAGAGGGGTATATACTGGACTATACAGGGGCGTATATAGTAGACCATACAGGGGAGTATGTACTGGACTATACAGAGGGGTGTATACTGGACTATACAGGGGAGTATGTACTGGACTATACAGGGGCGTATATAGTGGACTATATGGTGGTGTATAAACTGGACTATACAGAGGGGTATGTACTGGACTATACAGGGGGTATATACTGGACTATACAGAGGGGTATATACTGGACTATATAGAGGGTATATATTGGACTATACAGAGGGGTATATACTGGACTATACAGAGTCACTATACAGAGGGTATATACTGGACTATACAGAGGGGTATGTATTGGACTATACAGAGGGTTATATACTGGACTATATAGAGGGTATATACTGGACTATACAGAGGGTATATACTGGACTATACAGAGGGGTATGTATTGGACTATACAGAGGATTATATACTGGAGTATACAGAGGGTATATACTGAACTATACAGAGGGGTATGTATTGGTCTATACAGAAGGTTATATACTGGACTATATAGAGGGTATATACTGGACTATACAGAGGGTATATACTGGACTATACAGAGGGTATATACTTGACTATACAGAGGGTATATACTGGACTATACAGGGGGTATATACTGGACTATATAGGGGGTATATACTGGACTATATAGAGGGGTATATACTGGACTATATAGAGGGTATAAACTGGACTATACAGAGTGTATATACTGAACTATACAGGGGCGTATATACTGGACTATACAGAGGGACTATACACTATACAGAGGGATATATACTGAACAATATAGGGGTGGAGAAGAACTATCTGCAGAGGATGTCCATTAGAGATGTTCCTCTGTTGAACCCCTTATTAGTTTACTCTAATCAGCTCCAATGAACTCCTTTTGCTTCTTCTCCATTCAATTACTATCTCTTGCTGTTTTTTTTTTAATTATTTATTTCTTATAACTATTAATATTTACATTTATTTGTTTTTTGTTTTGTTTATTGATATCTTTACACATTTCACACACAAACAACAAACACTTTACTTCATGTGTAAATAACAGTGGAATGATTTGTACCAGAATCATCATTTATGGGGAAATTACAGGATAAAATGCCCACCAGGAACAGGGAAGGGAAAAGAAGACCACCAGGAACAGAGAAGGGGAAGGGGGACCACCACCACCAGGAACAGGGAAGGGAAAAGAAGACCACCAGGAACAGAGAAGGGGAAGGGGGACCACCACCACCAGGAACAGGGAAGGGAAAAGAAGACCACCAGGAACAGAGAAGGGGAAGGGGGACCACCACCACCAGGAACAGGGAAGGGAGAAGAAGACCACCAGGAACAGAGAAGGGGAAGGGGGACCACCACCACCAGGAACAGAGAAGGGGAAGGGGGACCGCCACCACCAGGAACAGAGAAGGGGAAGGGGGACCACCACCACCAGGAACAGAGAAGGGAAAGGGGGACCACCACCACCAGGAACAGAGAAGGGAAAGGGGGACCACCACCACCAGGAACAGAGAAGGGAAAGGGGGACCACCACCACCAGGAACAGAGAAGGGAAATGGGGACCACCACCTCCAGGAACAGAGGAGGGGAAGGGGGACCACCACCACCAGGAACAGAGAAGGGAAAGGGGGACCGCCACCACCAGGAACAGAGAAGAGAAAGGGGGACCACCACCTCCAGGAACAGAGAAGGGAAAGGGGGACTGCCACCACCAGGAACAGAGAAGGGAAAAGAAGACCACCACCTCCAGAAAAAGGGAAGGGAAAAGGGGACCACCACCATCAGGAACAGAGAAGGGAAAAGAAGACCACCACCACCAGAAAAAGGGAAGGGAAAAGGGGACCACCACCAGGAACAGGGAAGGAAAAAAGGGGACCAGGAACAGGGAAGGGAAAAGGGGACCACCACCACCAGGAACAGGGAAGGGAAAAGAAGACCACCAGGAACAGAGAAGGGGAAGGGGGACCACCACCATCAGGAACAGAGAAGGGGAAGGGGGACCACCACCACCAGGAACAGAGAAGGGAAAGGGGGACCACCACCACCAGGAACAGAGAAGGGGAAGGGGGACCACCACCACCAGGAACAGAGAAGGGAAAGAAGACCATCACCACCAGGAACAGAGAAGGGAAAGGGGGACCACCACCTCCAGGAACAGAGAAGGGAAAGGGGGACCACCACCACCAGGAACAGAGAAGGGAAAAGAAGACCACCACCTCCAGAAAAAGGGAAGGGAAAAGGGGACCACCACCACCAGGAACAGAGAAGGGAAAAGAAGACCACCACCACCAGAAAAAGGGAAGGGAAAAGGGGACCGCCACCACCAGGAACAGAGAAGGGAAAAGACCACCACCACCAGAAAAAGGGAAGGGAAAAGGGGACCACCACCAGGAACAGGGAAGGAAAAAGGGGACCAGGAACAGAGAAGGGAAAAGGGGACCACCACCACCAGGAACAGGGAAGGGAAAAGAAGACCACCAGGAACAGAGAAGGGGAAGGGGGACCACCACCACCAGGAACAGAGAAGGGGAAGGGGGACCGCCACCACCAGGAACAGAGAAGGGGAAGGGGGACCACCACCACCAGGAACAGAGAAGGGAAAGGGGGACCACCACCACCAGGAACAGAGAAGGGAAAGGAGGACCACCACCACCAGGAACAGAGAAGGGAAATGGGGACCACCAGGAACAGAGAAGGGAAAAGAAGACCACCACCTCCAGGAACAGAGAAGGGAAAGGGGGTCCACCACCTCCAGGAACAGAGAAGGGGAAGGGGGACCACCACCACCAGGAACAGAGAAGGGAAAGGGGGACCGCCACCACCAGGAACAGAGAAGGGAAAGGGGGACCACCACCTCCAGGAACAGAGAAGGGAAAGGGGGACCGCCACCACCAGGAACAGAGAAGGGAAAAGAAGACCGCCACCTCCAGAAAAAGGGAAGGGAAAAGGGGACCACCACCACCAGGAACAGAGAAGGGAAAAGAAGACCACCACCACCAGAAAAAGGGAAGGCAAAAGGGGACCACCACCAGGAACAAGGAAGGAAAAAGGGGACCAGGAACAGGGAAGGGAAAAGGGGACCACCACCACCACCAGGAACAGGGAAGGGAAAAGAAGACCACCAGGAACAGGGAAGGGGGACCACCACCACCAGGAACAGAGAAGGGAAAGGGGGACCACCACCACCTGGCACAGAGAAGGGAAATGGGGACCACCACCACCAGGAATAGAGAAGGGAAAGGGGGACCACCACCACCAGGAACAGAGAAGGGAAAGGGGGACCACCACCACCAGGAACAGAGAAGGGAAAAGAAGACCATCACCATCAGGAACAGAGAAGGGAAAGGGGGACCACCACCTCCAGGAACAGAGAAGGGAAAGGGGGACCACCACCACCAGGAACAGAGAAGGGAAAAGAAGACCACCACCTCCAGAAAAAGGGAAGGGAAAAGGGGACCACCACCACCAGGAACAGAGAAGGGAAAAGAAGACCACCACCACCAGAAAAAGGGAAGGGAAAAGGGGACCGCCACCACCAGGAACAGAGAAGGGAAAAGAAGACCACCACCACCAGAAAAAGGGAAGGGAAAAGGGGACCACCACCAGGAACAGGGAAGGAAAAAAGGGACCAGGAACAGGGAAGGGAAAAGGGGACCACTACCACCAGGAACAGGGGAGGGAAAAGAAGACCACCAGGAACAGGGAAGGGGGACCACCACCACCAGGAACAGAGAAGGGAAAGGGGGACCACCACCACCAGGAACAGAGAAGGGAAATGGGGACCACCACCACCAGGAACAGAGAAGGGAAAGGGGGATCACCACCAGGAACAGAGAAGGGAAAGGGGGACCACCACCACCAGGAACAGAGAAGGGAAATGGGGACCACCACCACCAGGAACAGAGAAGGGAAAAGAAGACCATCACCACCAGGAACAGAGAAGGGAAAGGGGGACCACCACCTCCAAGAACAGAGAAGGGAAAGGGGGACCGCCACCACCAGGAACAGAGAAGGAAAAAGAAGACCACCACCTCCAGAAAAAGGGAAGGGAAAAGGGGACCACCACCACCAGGAACAGAGAAGGGAAAAGAAGACCACCACCACCAGAAAAAGGGAAGGGAAAAGGGGACCGCCACCACCAGGAACAGAGAAGGGAAAAGAAGACCACCACCACCAGAAAAAGGGAAGGGAAAAGGGGACCACCACCAGGAACAGGGAAGGAAAAAGGGGACCAGGAACAGGGAAGGGAAAAGGGGACCACCACCACCAGGAACAGAGAAGGGAAAGGGGGACCACCACCACCAGGAACAGAGAAGGGGAAGGGGGACCACCACCACCAGGAACAGAGAAGGGAAATGGGGACCACCACCACCAGGAACAGAGAAGGGAAAAGAAGACCATCACCACCAGGAACAGAGAAGGGAAAGGGGGACCACCACCTCCAGGAACAGAGAAGGGAAAGGGGGACCACCACCACCAGGAACAGAGAAGGGAAAAGAAGACCACCACCTCCAGAAAAAGGGAAGGGAAAAGGGGACCACCACCACCAGGAACAGAGAAGGGAAAAGAAGACCACCACCACCAGAAAAAGGGAAGGGAAAAGGGGACCGCCACCACCAGGAACAGAGAAGGGAAAAGAAGACCACCACCACCAGAAAAAGGGAAGGGAAAAGGGGACCACCACCAGAAACAGGGAAGGAAAAAGGGGACCAGGAACAGAGAAGGGAAAAGGGGACCACCACCACCAGGAACAGGGAAGGGAAAAGAAGACCACCAGGAACAGAGAAGGGGAAGGGGGACCACCACCACCAGGAACAGAGAAGGGGAAGGGGGACCGCCACCACCAGGAACAGAGAAGGGGAAGGGGGACCACCACCACCAGGAACAGAGAAGGGAAATGGGGACCACCACCACCAGGAACAGAGAAGGGAAAGGGGGACCACCACCACCAGGAACAGAGAAGGGAAAAGAAGACCATCACCACCAGGAACAGAGAAGGGAAAGGGGGACCACCACCTCCAGGAACAGGGAAGGAAAAAAGGGACCAGGAACAGAGAAGGGAAAAGGGGACCACCAGGAACAGAGAAGGGAAAAGAAGACCACCACCAGAAAAAGGGAAGGGAAAAGGGGACCACCACCAGGAACAGGGAAGGAAAAAGGGGACCAGGAACAGGGAAGGGAAAAGGGGACCACCACCACCAGGAACAGGGAAGGGAAAAGAAGACCACCAGGAACAGGGAAGGGGGACCACCACCACCAGGAACAGAGAAGGGAAAGGGGGACCACTACCACCAGGAACAGAGAAGGGAAATGGGGACCACCACCACCAGGAACAGAGAAGGGAAAGGGGGACCACCACCACCAGGAACAGAGAAGGGAAAGGGGGACCACCACCACCAGGAACAGAAAAGGGAAATGGGGACCAACACCACCAGGAACAGAGAAGGGAAAAGAAGACCATCACCACCAGGAACAGAGAAGGGAAAGGGGGACCACCACCTCCAGGAACAGAGAAGGGAAAGGGGAACCGCCACCACCAGGAACAGAGAAGGGAAAAGAAGACCACCACCTCCAGAAAAAGGGAAGGGAAAAGGGGACCACCAGGAACAGAGAAGGGAAAAGAAGACCACCACCACCAGAAAAAGGGAAGGGAAAAGGGGACCGCCACCACCAGGAACAGGGAAGGGAAAAGAAGACCACCACCACCAGAAAAAGGGAAGGGAAAAGGGGACCACCACCAGGAACAGGGAAGGAAAAAGGGGAACAGGGAAGGGAAAAGGGGACCACCACCACCAGGAACAGGGAAGGGAAAAGAAGACCACCAGGAACAGAGAAGGGGAAGGGGGACCACCACCACCAGGAACAGAGAAGGGAAAGGGGGACCACCAACACCAGGAACAGAGAAGGGGAAGGGGGACCACCACCACCAGGAACAGAGAAGGGAAATGGGGACCACCACCACCAGGAACAGAGAAGGGAAAAGAAGACCATCACCACCAGGAACAGAGAAGGGAAAGGGGGACCACCACCTCCAGGAACAGAGAAGGGAAAGGGGGACCACCACCACCAGGAACAGAGAAGGGAAAAGAAGACCACCACCTCCAGAAAAAGGGAAGGGAAAAGGGGACCACCACCACCAGGAACAGAGAAGGGAAAAGAAGACCACCACCACCAGAAAAAGGGAAGGGAAAAGGGGACCGCCACCACCAGGAACAGAGAAGGGAAAAGAAGACCACCACCACCAGAAAAAGGGAAGGGAAAAGGGGACCACCACCAGGAACAGGGAAGGAAAAAGGGGACCAGGAACAGAGAAGGGAAAAGGGGACCACCAGGAACAGGGAAGGGAAAAGGGGACCGCCACCACCAGGAACAGGGAAGGGAAAAGAGGACCGCCACCACCAGGAACAGGGAAGGAAAAAGGGGAACCCACAAGGAACAGGGAAGGGAAAAGGGGACCACAAACACCAGGAACAGGGAAGGGAAAAGGGGACCACAAACACCAGGAACAGGGAAGGGAAAAGGGGACCACCACTACCAGGAACAGGGAAGAGAAAAGGGGATCACCACCACCAGAAAAAGGGAAGGGAAAAGGGGACCACCAGGAACAGAGAAGCGAAAAGGAGACCACCACCATCAGAAAAGGGAAGGGAAAAGGGGACCGACACCACCAGGGACAGAGAAGGGCAAGGGGGACCACCACCACCGGAAACAGGGAAGGGAAAAGGGGACCGCCACCACCACCAGGAATAGGGAAGGGAAAAGCAGACCACCAGGAGCAGGGAAGGGAAAAGGGGGACCACCACCACCAGAAAAAGGGAAGGGAAAAGGGGACCACCAGGAACAGAGAAGTGAAAAGGAGACCACCGCCATCAGAAAAGGGAAGGGAAAAGGGGAACGACACCACCAGGGACAGAGAAGGGCAAGGGGGACCACCACTACCGGAAACAGGGAAGGGAAAAGGGGACCAACACCACCACCAGGAATAGGGAAGCGAAAAGGGGACCACCACGACCAGGAACAGGGAAGGGAAAAGGGGGACCACCACCACCAGAAAAAGGGAAAAGGGGACCACCACCACCAGAAAAAGGGGACCACCACAACAAGGAACAGGGCAGGGAAAAAGGGGACCACCACAACCAGGAACAGAGGAGGGAAAAGGGAACCACCACCAGGCACAGGGAAGGGAAAAGGGGACCACCACCACCAGAAAAAGGGAAGGGAAAAGGGGACCGCCACCACCAGGAATAGAGAAAGGAAAAGAAGACAACCACCACCAGAAAAAGGGAAGGGAAAAGGGGACCACCACCAGGAACAGGGAAGGGAAAAGGGGACCACCACCAGGAACAGGGAAGGGAAAAGGGGACCACCACCACCAGGAACAGGGAAGGGAAAAGGGGACCACTACCACCAGGAACAGGGAAGGGAAAAGGGGACCACCACCACCAGGAACAGGGAAGGGAAAAGAAGACCCCCACCACCAGGAACAGGGAAGGAAAAAGGGGACCACCGCCACCTAGAACAGGGAAGGGAAAAGGGAATCACCACCACCAAGAACAGGGAAGAGAAAAGGGGACCACCACCACCAAGAACAGGGAAGAGAAAAGGGGACCACCACCACCAGAAAAAGTGAAGGGAAAAGGGGACCACCAGGAACAGGGAAGGGAAAAGGGGATCACCACCACCAGGAACAGAGAAGCTAAAAGGGGACCACCACCATCAGAAAAGGGAAGGGAAAAGGGGACCGCCACCACCAGGGACAGAGAAGGGCAAGGGGGACCACCACCACCGGAAACAGGGAAGGGAAAAAGGGACCGCCACCAGGAACAGGGAAGGGAAAAGAAGACCACCACCACCAGGAACAGGGAAGTGAAAAGGGGGACCACCACCACCAGAAAAAGGGAAGGGAAAAGGGGACCACCATCAGCAGAAAAAGGGGACCACCACAACCAGGTACAGAGCAGGGAAAAAGGGGACCACCACAACCAGGAACAGAGGAGGGAAAAGGGAACCACCACCAGGCACAGGGAAGGGAAAAGGGGACCGCCACCACCAGGAACAGGGAAGGGAAAAACAGACCACCACCAGGAACAGGGAAGGGAAAAGAAGACCACCACCACCAGGAACAGGGAATTGAAAAGGGGGACCACCACCACCAGAAAAAGGGGACCACCACAACCAGGAACAGGGCAGGGAAAAAGGGGACCACCACAACCAGGAACAGAGGAGGGAAAAGGGAACCACCACCAGGCACAGGGAAGGGAAAAGGGGACCGCCACCACCAGGAACAGGGAAGGGAAAAGGGGACCACCACCACCAGAAAAATTGAAGGGAAAAGGGGATCACCACCACCAGGAACAGGGAAGGGAAAAGGGGACCACCACCACCAGGAACAGGGAAGGGAAAAACAGACCACCACCACCAGGAACAGGGAAGGGAAAAGGGGACCACCACCACCAGGAACAGGGAAGGGAAAAGGGGACCACCACTACCAGGAACAGGGAAGAGAAAAGTGGACCACCACCACCAGAAAAAGGGAAGGGAAAAGGGGACCACCAGGAACAGGGAAGGGAAAAGGGGATCACCAACACCAGGAACAGAGAAGGGAAAAGGGGACCACCACCATCAGAAAAGGGAAGGGAAAAGGGGACCGCCACCACCAGGGACAGAGAAGGGCAAGGGGGACCACCACCACCGGAAACAGGGAAGGGAAAAGTGGACCGCCGCCACCACCAGGAACAGGGAAGGGAAAAGCAGACCACTACCACCAGGAACAGGGAAGGGAAAAGCAGACCACCACCACCAGAAACAGGAAAGGGAAAGGGGGACCACCACCACCAGAAAAAGGGAAGGGAAAAGGGGACCACCACCACCAGCAAAAGGAGGCCACCACAACCAGGAACAGGGCAGGGAAAAAGGGGACCACCACAACCAGGAACAGAGGAGGGAAAAGGGAACCACCACCAGGCACAGGGAATGGAAAAGGGGACTGCCACCACCAGGAACAGGGAAAGGAAAAGGGGACCACCACCACCAGGAACAGGGAAGGGAAAAGGGGGACCACCACCACCAGAAAAAGGGAAGGGAAAAGGGGGACCACCACCACCAGAAAAAGGGAAGGGAAAAGGGGAGCACCACCACCAGAAAAAGGGGACCACCACAATCAGGAACAGGGCAGGGAAAAAGGGGACCACCACAACCAGGAACAGAGGAGGGAAAAGGGAACCACCACCAGGCACAGGGAAGGGAAAAGGGGACCGCCACCACCAGGAACAGGGAAAGGAAAAGGGAACCACCAGCACCAGAAAAAGGGAAGGGAAAAGCAGACCACCACCAGGAACAGGGAAGGGAAAAGGGGATCACCACCACCAGGAAAAGAGAATGGAAAAAGGGACCACCACCACCAGAAAAAGGGAAGGGAAAAGGGGATCACCACCACCAGGAACAGGGAAGGGAAAAGGGGACCACCACCACCAGGAACAGGGAAGGGAAAAGGGGACCACCACTACCAGGAACAGGGAAGAGAAAAGGGGACCACCACCACCAGAAAAAGGGAAGGGAAAAGGGGACCACCAGGAACAGGGAAGGGAAAAGGGGATCACCACCACCAGGAACAGAGAAGGGAAAAGGGGACCGCCACCATCAGAAAAGGGAAGGGAAAAGGGGACCGCCACCACCAAGGACAGAGAAGGGCAAGGGGGACCACCACCACCGGAAACAGGGAAGGGAAAAGTGGACCGCCACCACCACCAGGAACAGGGAAGGGAAAAGGGGACCACCACTACCAGGAACAGGGAAGGGAAAAGGGAGACCACCACCACCAGAAAAAGGGAAGGGAAAAGGGGACCACCACCACCAGAAAAAGGGGACCACCACAACCAGGAACAGGGCAGGGAAATAGGGGACCACCACAACCAGGAACAGAGGAGGGAAAAGGGAACCACCACCAGGCACAGGGAAGGGAAAAGGGGACCGCCACCACCAGGAACAGGGAAAGGAAAGGGGGACCACCGCCACCAGAAAAAGGGAAGGAAAAAGCAGACTACCACCAGGAACAGGGAAAGGAAAAGGGGACCACCGCCACCAGAAAAAGGGAAGGAAAAAGCAGACCACCACCAGGAACAGAGAAGGGAAAAAGGGACCACCACCAGAAAAAGGGAAGGGAAAAGGGGATCACCACTACCAGGAACAGGGAAGGGAAAAGGGGATCACCACCACTAGGAATAGAGGAAGGAAAAGGGGATCACCACCACCAGGAACAGAAAAGGGAAAAGGGGACCACCACCACCAGGAACAGGGAAGGTAAAAGGGGACCACCACCAAAAACAGGGAAGGTCCAGGGCTTACTACGCATGCACCAATGACACATTGCCGCAAGAGGAAATCCGTGCCAACTGAGCATGTGCCAAAGACACCTCAGTGCAGCCACGCATCAAACCCAATTCATGACGCAGAACTGATGCAACTCGGCTTAGTTCGTGTACCCCTCACACCCAAAGAGCAACAACGCCATCGCCTGAACAATCTATGCCTGTATTGTGGTGGAGCGGGTGACTTTCTTCAGGGATGTCCCAATAGGCCAAGTAAGTGGATCGAACCCCCATCTGTTTCACCGTATGTTGTTAATTCGTCACATCTCACTCTCTGCCTCTCTTTGCAGATACCGGGAAGGATAATCCGAGTAGCAGCCATTATTGACTCTGGAGCTTGCAGCTGCTTTATTGACATCCACTTCTCCAAAAAGTATGGAACCCCACTATGCAAGAAGCCCCAGCCATTTACCGTTCATCTGGCAGATGGTTCCACACCAACCTCGGGTCCAATAACCGATGAGACCATCCTCATATTGGCCACCACCGAAGCAGACTATCAGGAATATCTTCGGCTGGATGTGATTTCTTCAATCTTTCTGGTTATTTTGGGGTTACCATGGCTTCAACAGCACCAGCCACAGATTGGTTGGTCCACTGAAGTTGTGTCTTTCGGCTCACCCTATTGCTTACACCACTGTTTCTGACAACAAGCCTGTTTGACGGTTTAACCCCTTTCCACAGATGATAACACTCTTCTCCCTCAGGTTTACAGAGACTTCCTGGACATCTTCGACAAGAAGGGGGCTGAATCCCTATTGCCTCACCGGCCGTATGACTGCCCCATTGAGCTTCTTCCTGGTTTTGCAATACCATTTGGGAGGATCTTCCCACTCTCTGAGCCTGAAGTCCCCCAAAAATACATTGATGACAATTTTAGGAAAGGGTTCATCCGGCCCTCCACCTCTCCTGCTGGCGCTGCACTCTTCTTTATGGAAAACAAGGACCATTCTTTAAGACCATGTATCGACTGCAGAGAATTGAACAGTATCACAATCAAGAATCGATACCCGTTGCCTCTAGTCCCTGAGCTCATCCAGAGGTTCCGCACCGCCAAGGTCTTCTCAAAATTGGACCTAAGGGGGGCCTTTAATAGGGATAAGAGAGAGTGATGAATGGAAAACGGCCTTTCGTACTAGGTTCGGTCATTTTGAGTATTTGGTCATGACATTTGGGCTGTGTAACGCCCCAGTAACTTTCCAACACTTTGTGAATGACATCTTTCGGGATTTTCTTGACCTTTTTATGATAGTGTACTTAGATGACATCCTTGTTTTTTCACCTTCCCTCGAGGCACATCACATCCACATGCGAAAAGTCCTTTTTCGCCTCCAAGCCCATAAGCGCTACGCCAAGCTTGAAAAATGTGAGTTTGAGAAAGATACCATACAATTCCTTGGCCTCATTATTTTGACTTCTGGTATCTCCATGGACCCCCAGAAGGTAACTGCAGTTCTTGAATGGCCAGTACCCTCAGACCGTGAGAGTGTCCAGAGGTTTGTGGGATTCGCTAATTTTTATAGAAGATTCATCAAAGGATTCTCCTCAATAATTTCACCTATCACATAACTCACCAAGCAAAACAGCTGTTTTCTGTGGTCCCCCTCAGCACAAACGGCTTTTGACAAACTCAAGAAGCAATTCACATCTTCGTCATCATGACCCAGCCCTGCCTTACGTGTTGGAGGTCGAGGCTTCAGAGATTGGGGCAGTCCTTTCTCAGTGCCACAAAACCACAACCATCTTGCATCCTGTTGCCTTCATTTCCAGGAAGTTGTCCCCAGGTAAAAGGAACTATGATGTAGGGGATCGGGAACTCCTTGCTATTAAACTGGCCTTAGAAGAATGGCAATATCTATTGGAAGGAGCCTCACACCCTATAGTCTAAACTGATCATAGGAATTTGGAATACCTCCGTACAGCTAAACGTCTCAGACCTAGACAAGCCAGATGGGCTCTCTTCTTCACCCGATTTCAAATGCATATCACGTAGCGTCCGGGCTCCAAGAATTGTAAACCTGATGCTCTTTCCCGCATGTATCCCACATCAGATAACTTGCCAACGACGGACGCAAAACTCCCTGCCTATAATTTCTTCCTACTTACGGATGACCCATTGTCCAGGATTAAACTGGCCCCCTCTCTAGACCAACTGCCCTCCGGAGAACATCTGCAAGAAAAGGACAGCCTCCATGACCATGCTGTGTTTGTGCCCCTTCAACTGAGAGTTCCTGTGCTCAAACTCTGCCATGACAACAACAAGTTGACAGGGCATTTCTGGGTGACCAAAACCACCAATCTGCTTTTGCGAACCTTTTGGTGGCCTACCCTCAAGGCAGACTGCCACGCTTACGTCAATTCCTGCCCAGTATGCAATCACAGCAAAAGGGAAAGGATTAAATCATGGGGTCACCTACGCCCCCTGCTGGTTCCCTCCAGACCCTGGGAACAGATCAGCGTGGATTACATAGTGAAGCTACCATACCTCTGATGGGTGTACATCGATATTTGTTGTTATGGACCACCTTACAAAAATGGCTCATTTTATTCCTATGATTGGCACTCCTTCCGCCCCAGAAACAGCTCAGGCTTTTATCAAGGAGATCATACGCCTCCAAGGGGTCCCCAGCAATATTGTATCGGATTGTGGGGTCCAATTCACCTCTAAATTCTGGAAGGAGCTCTGTCTTGCTCTAGACATCGAGAACCACTACTCTTCGGCCTACCACCCTCAGACCAATGGACAAATGGAACGCATGAACCAAACTCTTGAACAATAACTTCGTTGTTTCTCCACATTTGTCCAAGACAATCGGGTGTCCTTACTTCCTTGCGCAGAATTTGCATACAACAACACAATACATTCTACCACTAAGCAATGAGCTTTCTATGCCAACCTGGGATACCACCCTTCTTTTTCCCCTGTCCTACCCGCTTCCGTTTCATTCCCGGCTGTCTGGAACAGAGTGGAGTTCCTACACAAAAACTTAGAGCTCCTAAAGGAAACCATGGCCAAGGCACAGCTGGATTACAAGACAGTCTATGATCGAAGGTGGCGGGGGGACCTGGATCTTCAACCGGGAGACAAGGTTTGGCTGTCTACCAGGGATTTAAAGTTGGCCTGTCCCTCCAAGAAATTGGGCCCTAAGTTCATTGGGCCCTTCCCTGTCCTGTCCCGATTCAACTCTGCTGTCTACAAACTCAAACTGCCCTCAACTTACCGGATCCACCCTGTCTTCCATGCCTCCCTCCTGAAGCCCGTGGCCCCAAACCCCTTTGGGGAACGTGGGGCTCGTCCTCCGCCTGCCTCTATAATTAAAGGGATTGAGGAGTATGAGGGGGAGGCCATTCTGGACTGCCGTAGAAGGGGCAGGGGATGCCAATTTCTGGTACAGTGGAGGGGTTACAGCCCTGAAGAGAACTGGGAACCCAAGTCGCATATCCAAGCTCCAGATCTTCTCCGGCAGTTCTTTCAGTGAGCTTCTTCCCGGATGGGCGTTCGGAGGCCACCCCTTCAGGGGGGCCCTGTAAGAGTCCAGGGCTTACTACGCATGCACCAATGGCGCGTTGCCACAAGAGGAAATCCATGCCAACTGAGCATGCACCAAAGACGAAGAGGGAAAAGGGGACAACCACCACCAGAAACAGGGAAGGGAAAAGGGGACCACCACCAGGAGCAGAGGAGGGAAAAGGGGACCACCACCAAGAACAGAGGAGGGAAAAGGGGACCGCCACCACCAGGAACAGAGGAGGGAAAAGGGGACCACCACCAAGAACAGAGGAGGGAAAAGGGGACCACCACTAGGAACAGAGGAGGGAAAAGGGGACCACCACCACCAGGAACAGAGGAGGGAAAAGGGGACCGCCACCACCAGGAACAGAGGAGGTAAAAGGGGACCACCACCACCAGGAACAGAGGAGGGAAAAGGGGACCACCACCACCAGGAACAGAGGAGGTAAAAGGGGACCACCACCACCAGGAACAGAGGAGGGAAAAGGGGACCACCACCACCAGGAACAGAGGAGGTAAAAGGGGACCACCACCACCAGGAACAGAGGAGGGAAAAGGGGACCACCACCAAGAACAGAGGAGGGAAAAGGGGACCACCACCACCAGGAACAGAGGAGGGAAAAGGGGACCACCACCAAGAACAGAGGAGGTAAAAGGGGACCACCACCACCAGGAACAGAGAAGGGAAAAGGGGACCACCACCAGGAACAAAGGAGGGAAAAGGGGACCACCACCAGGAACAAAGGAGGGAAAAGGGGACCACCACCAAGAACAGAGGAGGTAAAAGGGGACCACCACCACCAGGAACAGAGAAGGGAAAAGGGGACCACCACCAGGAACAAAGGAGGGAAAAGGGGACCACCACCAAGAACAGAGGAGGTAAAAGGGGACCACCACCACCAGGAACAGAGAAGGGAAAAGGGGACCACCACCAGGAACAAAGGAGGGAAAAGGGGACCACCACCAAGAACAGAGGAGGTAAAAGGGGACCACCACCACCAGGAACAGAGAAGGGAAAAGGGGACCACCACCAAGAACAGAGGAGGGAAAAGGTGACCACTGTACAGCTGGGGTCACTTTGTACAGCCGGAGTCACATTGTAGAGCCAGGGTCGCCCTTACATCAGGGTCCTCATCAGAATTGCCCTTACATCAGGGTCCCCATCAGAGTCAACCTTAAATCAGGATCCTCATCAGAGTCGCCCTTACATCAGGGTCCCCATCAGAGTCGCCCTTACATCAGGACCCTCATCAGAGTCGCCCTTACATCAGGACCCTCATCAGAGTTGCCCTTACATCTGGGTCCTCATCAGAGTCACCCTTACATCAGGATCCCCATCAGAGTCACCCTTACATCAGGGTCTTAATCAGAGTCACCCATACATCAGGATCCTTATCAGAGTCGCCCTTACATCAGGGTCCTTATCAGAGTCGCCCTTACATCAGGGTCCCCATCAGAGTCACCCTTACATCAGGGTCCTTATCAGAGTCGCCCTTACATCAGGGTCCCCATCAGAGTCGCCTTACATCTGGGTCCCCATCAGAGTCGCCCTTACATCAGGGTCCTTATCAGAGTCGCCCTTACATCAGGGTCCCCATCAGAGTCACCCTTACATCAGGGTCCTTATCAGAGTCGCCCTTACATCAGGGTCCCCATCAGGGTCACCCTTACATCAGGGTTATCATCAGAGTCACCCTTACATCAGGGTCCTCATCAGAGTCGCCCTTACATCAGGATCCTTATCAGAGTCACCCTTACATCAGGGTTATCATCAGAGTCACCCTTACATCAGGGTCCCCATCAGAGTCACTCTTACATCAGGGTCCTTATCAGAGTCGCCCTTACATCAGGGTCCTCATCAGAGTCACCCTTACATCAGGGTTATCATCACAGTCACCCTTACATCAGGATCCTTATCAGAGTCACCCTTACATCAGGGTCCCCATCAGAGTCACCCTTACATCAGGGTCCTCATCAGAGTCACCCTTACATCAGGGTTATCATCAGAGTCACCCATACATCAGGATCCTTATCAGAGTCACCCTTACATCAGGGTCCCCATCAGAGTCACCCTTACATCAGGGTCCTCATCAGAGTCACCCTTACATCAGGGTCCCCATCAGAGTTGCCCTTACATCAGGATCCTCATCAGAGTCACCCTTACATCTGGGTCCTCATCAGAGTCACCCTTACATCAGGGTCCTCAGAGTCGCCCTTACATCAGGGTCCTCATCAGAGTCGCCCTTACATCAGGGTCCTCATCAGAGTCGCCCTTACATCAGGGTCCTTATCAGAGTCGCCCTTACATCAGGGTCCTCATCAGAGTCGCCCTTACATCAGGGTCCTCATCAGAGTCACCCTTACATCAGGGTCCTCATCAGAGTCGCCCTTACATCAGGATCCTTATCAGAGTCGCCCTTACATCAGGGTCCCCATCAGAGTCACCCTTACATCAGGATCCTTATCAGAGTCGCCCTTACATCAGGGTCCTTATCAGAGTCGCCCTTACATCAGGGTCCTCATCAGAGTCACCCTTACATCAGGGTCCTCATCAGAGTCGCCCTTACATCAGGGTCCTCATCAGAGTCGCCCTTACATCAGGGTCCCCATCAGAGTCACCCTTACATCAGGATCCTTATCAGAGTCGCCCATACATCAGGATCCTTATCAGAGTCACCCTTACATCAGGGTCCCCATCAGAGTCACCCTTACATCAGGATCCTTATCAGAGTCGCCCATACATCAGGATCCTTATCAGAGTCACCCTTACATCAGGGTCCCCATCAGAGTCACCCTTACATCAGGATCCTCATCAAAGTCACCCTTACATCAGGGTCCCCATCAGAGTCACCCTTACATCAGGGTCCCCATCAGAGTCACCCTTACATCAGGATCCTCATCAGAGTCACCCTTACATCAGGGTTACCATCAGAGTCGCCCTTACATCAGGGTCCTCATCAGAGTCACCCTTACATCAGGGTCCTCATCAGAGTCACCCTTACATCAGGGTCCCCATCAGAGTCACCCTTACATCAGGGTCCCCATCAGAGTCGCCCTTACATCAGGGTCCTCATCAGAGTCGCCCTTACATCAGGGTCCTCATCAGAGTCACCCTTACATCAGGGTTATCATCAGAGTCACCCTTACATCAGGGTCCTCATCAGAGTCACCCTTACATCTGGGTCCTTATCAGAGTCACCCTTACATCAGGGTCCTCATCAGAGTCACCCTTACATCTGGGTCCTCATCAGAGTCGCCCTTACATCTGGGTCCTCATCAGAGTCTCCCTTACATCAGGGTCCTCATCAGAGTCGCCCTTACATCAGGGTCCTTATCAGAGTCGCCCTTACATCAGGGTCCTCATCAGAGTCACCCTTACATCTGGGTCCTCATCAGAGTCGCCCTTACATCAGGGTCCTCATCAGAGTCACCCTTACATCAGGGTCCTCATCAGAGTCACCCTTACATCAGGGTCCTCATCAGAGTCACCCTTACATCAGGATCCTCATCAGAGTCACCCTTACATCAGGATCCTCATCAGAGTCGCTCTTACATCAGGGTCCTCATCAGAGTCACCCTTACATCAGGGTCCTCATCAGAGTCGCTCTTACATCAGGGTCCTCATCAGAGTCACCCTTACATCTGGGTCCTCATCAGAGTCGCTCTTACATCAGGGTCCTCATCAGAGTCACCCTTACATCAGGGTCCTCATCAGAGTCGCTCTTACATCAGGGTCCTCATCAGAGTCGCTCTTACATCAGGGTCCTCATCAGAGTCGCCCTTACATCAGGGTCTTAATCAGAGTCACCCTTACATCAGGGTCCTCATCAGAGTCACCCTTACATCAGGGTCTTAATCAGAGTCACCCTTACATCAGGGTCCTCATCAGAGTCACCCTTACATCAGGGTCCTCATCAGAGTCACCCTTACATCAGGGTCCTCATCAGAGTCACCCTTACATCAGGGTCCTCATCAGAGTCACCCTTACATCAGGGTCCTCATCAGAGTCACCCTTACATCAGGGTCTTAATCAGAGTCACCCTTACATCAGGGTCCTCATCAGAGTCACCCTTACATCAGGGTCCTTATCAGAGTCGCCCTTACATCAGGGTCCTCATCAGAGTCACCCTTACATCAGGGTCCTCAACAGAGTCACCCTTACATCAGGGTCCTCATCAGAGTCGCCCTTACATCAGGGTCCTCATCAGAGTCACCCTTACATCAGGGTCTTAATCAGAGTCACCCTTACATCAGGGTCTTCATCAGAGTCACCCTTACATCAGGGTCCTCATCAGAGTCACCCTTACATCAGGGTCCTCATCAGAGTCGCCCTTACATCAGGGTCCTCATCAGAGTCGCCCTTACATCAGGGTCCTCATCAGAGTCGCCCTTACATCAGGGTCCTTATCAGAGTCGCCCTTACATCAGGGTCCTCATCAGAGTCACCCTTACATCAGGGTCCTCATCAGAGTCGCCCTTACATCAGGATCCTTATCAGAGTTGCCCTTACATCAGGGTCCCCATCAGAGTCACCCTTACATCAGGATCCTTATCAGAGTCGCCCTTACATCAGGGTCCTTATCAGAGTCGCCCTTACATCAGGGTCCTCATCAGAGTCACCCTTACATCAGGGTCCTCATCAGAGTCGCCCTTACATCAGGATCCTTATCAGAGTCACCCTTACATCAGGGTCCTCATCAGAGTCGCCCTTACATCAGGGTCCCCATCAGAGCCACCCTTACATCAGGGTCCTAATCAGAGTCACCCTTACATCAGGATCCTTATCAGAGTCACCTTTACATCAGGATCCTTATCAGAGTCGCCCTTACATCAGGGTCCCCATCAGGGTCACCCTTACATCAGGGTCCTCATCAGAGTCACCCTTACATCAGGGTCCTCATCAGAGTCACCCTTACATCAGGGTCCCCATCAGAGTCGCCCTTACATCAGGGTCCTCATCAGAGTCGCCCTTACATCAGGGTCCTCATCAGAGTCACCCTTACATCAGGGTTATCATCAGAGTCACCCTTACATCAGGGTCCTCATCAGAGTCACCCTTACATCTGGGTCCTTATCAGAGTCACCCTTACATCAGGGTCCTCATCAGAGTCACCCTTACATCTGGGTCCTCATCAGAGTCACCCTTACATCAGGGTTATCATCAGAGTCACCCTTACATCAGGGTCCTCATCAGAGTCACCCTTACATCAGGGTCCTCATCAGAGTCACCCTTACATCTGGGTCCTCATCAGAGTCGCCCTTACATCTGGGTCCTCATCAGAGTCTCCCTTACATCAGGGTCCTCATCAGAGTCGCCCTTACATCAGGGTCCTTATCAGAGTCGCCCTTACATCAGGGTCCTCATCAGTGTCACCCTTACATCAGGGTCCTCATCAGAGTCACCCTTACATCAGGGTCCTCATCAGAGTCGCTGTTACATCAGGGCCCTCATCAGAGTCACCCTTACATCAGGGTCCCCATCAGAGTCACCCTTACATCAGGGTCCCCATCAGAGTCACCCTTACATCAGGGTCCTCATCAGAGTCGCTCTTACATCAGGGTCCTCATCAGAGTCGCTCTTACATCAGGGTCCTCATCAGAGTCGCTCTTACATCAGGGTCCTCATCAGAGTCGCCCTCACATCAGGGTCCTCATCAGAGTCGCTCTTACATCAGGGTCCTCATCAGAGTCGCTCTTACATCAGGGTCCTCATCAGAGTCGCTCTTACATCAGGGTCCTCATCAGAGTCGCCCTCACATCAGGGTCCTCATCAGAGTCACCCTTACATCAGGGTCCTCATCAGAGTCACCCTTACATCAGGGTCCTCATCAGAGTCGCCCATACATCAGGGTCCTCATCAGAGTCTCCCTTACATCAGGGTCCTCATCAGAGTCGCCCTTACATCAGGGTCCTCATCAGAGTCGCCCTTACATCAGGGTCCCCATCAGAGTCACCCTTACATCAGGGTCCTCATCAGAGTCGCCCTTACATCAGGGTCCTCATCAGAGTCGCCCTTACATCAGGGTCTTCATCAGAGTCGCCCTTACATCAGGGTCCTCATCAGAGTCGCCCTTACATCAGGGTCCTCATCAGAGTCGCTCTTACATCAGGGTCCTCATCAGAGTCGCCCTTACATCAGGGTCCCCATCAGAGTCACCCTTACATCAGGGTCCTCATCAGAGTCACCCTTACATCAGGGTCTTAATCAGAGTCACCCTTACATCAGGGTCCTCATCAGAGTCGCCCTTACATCAGGGTCCTCATCAGAGTCGCTCTTACATCAGGGTCCTCATCAGAGTCGCCCTTACATCAGGGTCCTCATCAGAGTCGCCCTTACATCAGGGTCCCCATCAGAGTCTCCCTTACATCAGGGTCCCCATCAGAGTCACCCTTACATCAGGGTCCCCATCAGAGTCACCCTTACATCAGGGTCCTCATCAGAGTCGCCCTTACATCAGGGTCCCCATCAGAGTCTCCCTTACATCAGGGTCCCCATCAGAGTCTCCCTTACATCAGGGTCCCCATCAGAGTCACCCTTACATCAGGGTCCTCATCAGAGTCGCCCTTACATCAGGGTCCTCATCAGAGTCGCCCTTACATCAGGGTCCCCATCAGAGTCGCCCTTACATCAGGGTCCTCATCAGAGTCGCCCTTACATCAGGGTCCTCATCAGAGTCACCCTTACATCAGGGTCCTCATCAGAGTCACCCTTACATCTGGGTCCTCATCAGAGTCACCCTTACATCTGGGTCCTCATCAGAGTCTCCCTTACATCAGGGTCCCCATCAGAGTCACCCTTACATCAGGGTCCTCATCAGAGTCGCCCTTACATCAGGGTCCTCATCAGAGTCGCCCTTACATCAGGGTCCCCATCAGAGTCGCCCTTACATCAGGGTCCTCATCAGAGTCGCCCTTACATCAGGGTCCTTATCAGAGTCACCCTTACATCAGGGTCCTCATCAGAGTCACCCTTACATCAGGGTCCTCATCAGAGTCGCCCTTACATCAGGGTCCTCATCAGAGTCGCCCTTACATCAGGGTCCTCATCAGAGTCGCCCTTACATCAGGGTCCTCATCAGAGTCGCCCTTACATCAGGGTCCTCATCAGAGTCGCCCTTACATCAGGGTCCTCATCAGAGTCGCCCTTACATCAGGGTCCTCATCAGAGTCGCCCTTACATCAGGGTCCTCATCAGAGTCCCCATCAGAGTCACCCTTACATCAGGGTCCCCATCAGAGTCGCCCTTACATCAGGGTCCTTATCAGAGTCACCCTTACATCAAGGTCCTCATCAGAGCCACCCTTACATCAGGGTCCTCATCAGAGTCACCCTTACATCAAGGTCCTCATCAGAGTCACCCTTACATCAGGGTCCTCATCAGACTCAACCTTACATCAGGATCCTCATCAGAGTCACCGTTACATCTGGGTTCTCATCAGAGTCACCCTTACATCAGGGTCCTCATCAGAGTCGCCCTTACATCTGGGTTCTCATCAGAGTCGCCCTTACATCAGGGTCCTCATCAGAGTCACCCTTACATCAGGATCCTCATCAGAGTCACCCTTACATCAGGGTCCCCATCAGAGTCACCCTTACATCAGGGTCCCCATCAGAGTCACCCTTACATCAGGGTCCTCATCAGAGTCGCCCTTACATCTGGGTCCTCATCAGAGTCGCCCTTACATCATGGTCCCTATCAGAGTCACCCTTACATCAGGGTCCTCATCAGAGTCACCCTTACATCAGGGTCCCCATCAGAGTCACCCTTACATAAGGGTCCCCATCAGAGTCACCCTTACATCAGGGTCCTCATCAGAGTCACCCTTACATCAAGGTCCCCATCAGAGTCACCCTTACATCAGGGTCCCCATCAGAGTCGCCCTTACATCAGGGTCCTCATCAGAGTCACCCTTACATCAGGGTCCTCATCAGAGTCACCCTTACATCAGGGTCCTCATCAGAGTCACCCTTACATCAGGGTCCTTGTTATAGCCTGCTTAAATCAGATTTTTAGAATGTTTCCTTAAGTCAGAGTCCCTCCTGTTGCTCTGATCTATAGAGTTGTATATAAAATGCACTTTTTATCTCCCACTGATAAACCTTTCATCCAATTTCTACATTTCAGAAGCCAATATAAAGGAATAGTAATGGTAAAAGAAAACACTTGTGGGTTTAACTTTTATTGGTTATAATTCTCCTTTAAGGGGGTGTGGCAGGGGGTGTGTCCTATGCCTACATAATTTTGCTAATAGGGGCCCCTTGATCTCAACTCAGAAAGTTGGGAGGTGTGCCTGGCTGTGTATTCAGTGAGAATGCTGTTCATTGACATTGTATAGAGGTGGACTGGCGCAATCTCCTGGAGGGGGAGGGCAGGTGCAGGGTGTGCGTTAATGAGGTCAGCTGCTGAACTACTTCCTGTGTCTTAACAGTTCCCC
This sequence comes from Aquarana catesbeiana, assembly GCF_042186555.1. Classification (NCBI taxonomy): domain Eukaryota; kingdom Metazoa; phylum Chordata; class Amphibia; order Anura; family Ranidae; genus Aquarana; species Aquarana catesbeiana. Next base: position 636,842 of record NC_133334.1, on the reverse strand, counting down.
GTCCTGTAGGACAGCTAGCAGGAAGTCATGGAGGAGTTTTCTGTGGAACAAACTGGAGGCGGAGGCGAGGACTGCCCTAGAACATAGGGAAATGTTATTCTTTTCAGCAGCAGAGGCCCATTAATGGTATATTGGTACATAGGGGAGATGGAATTTACCCTTTAATGATGAGGTTTGGGGTCTTTTTGTGGTTGTTGTTGTGTTAGTTGGAGTATGGTTTGCATCAGGTCCAGGGTTTGAGTTCTCTGAAGCACAACGTCTTCTCCTGCCAGATGGCCCAGGCTTTGTTTGTTGAGTAGTTGTCATCCTAGGGTTAAGGTTGTCATTGTAGGGTTGTCATTGTAGGGTTAGGGTTGTTATCGTAGTGTTGCTATCCTAGGTTTGTCTTCATAGGGTTAGGGTTGTTATTGTAGGGTTGTCATCGTAGGGTTGTCATCGTAGGGTTGTCTTCATAGGGTTAGGGTTGTCATCGTAGGGTTGTCTTCATAGGGTTAGGGTTGTCATTGTAGGGTTGTCATCGTAGGGTTGTCATCGTAGGGTTGTCATCGTAGGGTTAGGATTGTTATGGTGGAGGTGTTATTGAGGAACGTTGTGCCGGTGAATGGTAGGCTTTGACCTAGTCGACTGGCTCTGTGCTGGATGGTATGGTTTGGTAAGTCTCTCCGTATTAACATGGAATGGTGAACAATGTGTCTTCTCTGTTAGTTGTGACCGTTCCTGATGGCTCCATGTTGTTCTGGGATGTTGCTCATGCCTATGCACATAATGGTTTGTTTGGGGTTAGAAAATACAGATTATTAAAGGCTCCAGTTACTTGTTCTGTTGTAGCAGAGTGACTTCTCTTTCCGGTGTGCCCGTATTTCCCATTGAGTCTATTATTAGAGTTTGTCTGTCCATGGGATGTGATGACGGTCTTGCAGTCTCTCCCCTCCCCCCTCCCCCAGTTGCTCACTCTCTTGTAGTAAACTTATCTCCACATATCGCTCATTTACTACAGTGACATCACGAGGACAAGTCTCGGTTTCTCTGGTTCTCGGGTTCTCGGTTTCTCGGGTTTCCTGCCAGTCATGCTCATTGGTTATGTGATCTATTTTCCAGGTCGGTGGAATGTGAGTGACGTCTCTTAGTTATGGACAGAGCAGAGCCACCGAACACCGGACCACGCCGGTATGGGGTATGGAGGGATGATGGGAGTGCAATGACCGGATTTGACCACAAGAATAACTCTCATCATCCATCTTCATTGAGAAATTCCACCGAAAAATCATTTGTACAGCAAAGACTGAATTACCAATAAGATACCAGTTTGCAGCTGTCACTGTGGGTGCTGCTATTACAGAACCAGATCCACCACGGCACCTAAACCCAGATCCGCCATGGCACCTAAACCCAGAGCCACCATGGCACATTGGGTAGGTGCCATGGCGGCTCTGGGTAGGGTGCCGTGGTTGCTCTGGGTTTAAGTGCTGTGGTTGCTCTGGGTTTAAGTGCTGTGGTTGCTCTGGGTAGGTGCTGTGGTGGCTCTGGGTTGGTTCCATGGTGGCTCTGGGTAGGTGCCGTGGTGGCTCTGGGTAGGGTGCCATGGTGGCTCTGGGTTTGGGTGACATGGTGGCTCTGGGTTTAGGTACTGTGGTTGCTCTGGGTAGGTGCTTTGGCAGCTCTGAGTCGGGTGCCCTGGTGGCTTTGGTTTTAGGTGCCGTGATGGCTCATGGTTTAGGTGCCGTGGTAGCTCTAGGTAGGGTGCCCTGGTGGCTCTTGGTTTAGGGGCCATGGTGGCTCTGGGTTTAGGGGCCATAGTGGCTCTGGGTTTACGGGCCATAGTGGCTTTGGTTTTAGGTGCCGTGGAGGCTCTGGGTTTAGGTGCCGTGGAGGCTCTGGGTTTAGGTGCCGTGGTGGCTCTGGGTTCAGGTGCCATGGCGGCTTTGGGTAGGTGCCGTGGCGGTTCTGGGTAGGGTGCCGTGGTTGCTCTGGGTTTAAGTGCTGTGGTGGCTCTGGGTCAGTGCCATGGTTGCACCGGGTAGGTGCTGTGGTGGCTCTGGGTAGGGTGCCGTGGTGGCTCTGGGTTTAGGTGACGTGGTTGCTCTAGGTAGGTGCTGTAACAGCTCTGAGTAGGGTTCCCTGGTGGCTCTGGTTTTAGGTGCTGTGGTGGCTCTGGTTTTAGGTGCTGTGGTGGCTCTGGGTTTAGGTGCCGTGGTGGCTCTGGGCTTAGGTGTCGTGATTGCTCTATGTAGATGCTGTGGCTGCTCTGGGTAGGTTGCTGTGGTGGCCCTGGGTTTAGGTGCCGTGGTGGCTCTTGGTTTAGGTGCCGTGGTGGCTCTGGGTTTAGGTGCCGTGGTGGCTCCGGGTTTAGGTGCCGTGGTGGCTCTAGGTTTAGGTGCTGTGGAGGCTTTGAGTTTAGCTGCCCCTCTAAACCCAGAGCCACCACGGCACCTACCCAGAGCTGCAATGGCACCTAAACCCAGAGCCAACATGGCACCTAGCTACACAAACATGGACTCAGTCCAGGTAACGTGGCTGCTGAGCCACGTCTATACATGTCTCCATAATATCAGAGTGTCTCACTGAGAATCAGTAGAAGCAAAAGTAATAAAACTGTCTATGTTCGGTAGGGTTGGGTGGATTGAGATAGAAGTAATAATACTGTCTATGGTTGGTAAGGTGTTGGCTGGATGGAGATAGAAGTAATAATACTGTCTGTGCTCGGTTGGGTTGGGTGGATGGAGATAGAAGTAATAAAACTGTCTATGGTTGGTAAGGTGTTGGCTGGATGGAGATAGAAGTAATAATACTGTCTGTGCTCGGTAGGGTTGGGTAGATGGAGATAGAAGTAATAAAACTGTCTATGGTTGGTAAGGTGTTGGCTGGATGGAGATAGAAGTAATAATACTGTCTGTGCTCGATAGGGTTGGGTGGATGGAGATAGAAGTAATAATACTGTCTATGGTTGGTAAGGTGTTGGCTGGATGGAGATAGAAGTAATAATACTGTCTGTGCTCGGTGGGGTTGGGGGGATGGAGTTAGAAGTAATAATACTGTCTATGCTCGGTGAGGTTGGGCAGACGCATGGTCTGCAGTGCCGCCATCTGTTCCTTGCCTGTTAAACCAGCAGCTGTTCCTGTACCTGCCGTACGTGACCCCAGGTGACCCCGTTATGGAGAGTTGAAAGTTTTATTGATGGTGGAGGATAGAAGAGGGGTGGAGCCAGAGTAATAAATGGTGTCAGCTGTTGAAGAGAAGACCTGTCACCTGTCACAAAGGGAAGACAATCCCCAACCAAAGACTCTGCAGGAGGCCTCCACCGATCATTGCCACCTGCAGGGTCACCTCCTGGTTGGTGGTCAGTTCTGGGGGTGCAGTGAGCAGGCGATGGAAACCCCCAGAATCCCGCAGGATACTTCAATCCCTCAACTGATCAATTATCACGAGAAATGAAATCTCCTCTGTTACCAATCAAACGGCCTGAACCAGATGTAGCCGACTTCTCGCAGCTCACCTCCGACCAATCAGGATCCTCACATACCTCTGCTTCAGATTTGGGTGGATTTACTTCCAGCTTATATTTATATACTACACTCTAATATTATTTCTATATACTACACCCCAATATTATATATTTACTCTACACCCCAATATTATATCTATACTTCCAAAATTATATCTATACACTACACCCCAATATTATATCTATACACTACACCCCAATATTATATCTATACACTACACCCCAATATTATATCTATACACTATACCCCAATATTATATCTATACGCTACACCCCAATATTATATCTATACGCTACACCCCAATATTATATCTATACACTATACTTCCAAAATTATATCTATATGTTACACCCCAATATTATATATATACGCTATACCCCAATATTATATCTATACACTATACTTCCAAAATTATATCTATATACTACACCCCAATATTATATCTATACACTATACTTCCAAAATTATATCTATATGCTACACCCCAATATTATATATATATGCTATACCCCAATATTATATCTATACACTATACTTCCAAAATTATATCTATATGCTACACCCCAATATTATATATATATGCTATACCCCAATATTATATCTATACACTATACTTCCAAAATTATATCTATATACTACACCCCAATATTTTATCTATACACTACCCCCCGATAATATATCTATACAATATACCCCAATATTATATGATAATGATGTGTGCTGATGATGGAGGTGAGGTGTCAGGCCTCAATGGCTCCTCATCCTCCATTTCTCTATAGTGGGGGAGCAGTGAGGAACAATTGTTGTGTCTGGATGATTGACAGGGACATGTCAGGCCTTGGACCAGTAAGTTCTACCAGGTGACCGTTTTCACACCTGCTGCTGGCCATAACAGTAGTTGGTTTATTTAACCCCAGAGCTCCCCCAGGCTTTGTATTGTAGAATGTTAGTGGACACGGATCACATTGCATGGATAACAGACATGGTAGCTGAGCACACTACATGACACCCAAGCCATGGAGATGGTCAGTAAACTGAGGCTGCAGCTTTGGTGGTCTGCATATAGCGGGTGATAAGTGACCATTTGAAGTGAAAAGCCATAACTGAGCTTGGTGAGCATTGGAAGTGCTTGGCGAGATTACCACTGAGATGAAAAGTGTTGGCAGGTCTGGTTGTCAGAGGTAAAATATTGGAAAATGAGCCAGCACGGCAAGCACGGCAAACCCTTCATCCACCGCAATGTCTTGTCCAGTCTTCATGTAAAAAAGATTGTTCCCTTCCCTGGGAGAACCACCTTTACTCAGTCACAGCCATTTTCCAGATGGAAGGGCACTCCTGGCATGCCTGAGTGATGATTATTGCCTCTTTTTTCTTGGTATTGTTATGATGGTTTTTACTTGTCCGATCGTTGCATTTGGCTGACCGATGGTGCCTGAAAACTCAGGCCTGAACGACTATTATCTGTCATCTGCTGTGTGTCTCATATGGGGACAAACCAGCTCCCTATGGCAGACCTGCCCCAGCCAGGGCACTTCTGCTAGATTTAGGGTTTCTAAGTCTACAAACATGGAAGGTCAGTAAGTGAGAAATCTTACCCCCAACAGACTGGATCAGGGATTTGGGTTGTAGCTGAAAATAATACATTCAGGGGGTTCTATACTGGGCACTTGTGGTAAATTACAACATGAGAGAAGGACTTAAGATGGGTTTGTTGTAATAAAGATGCAGGTAAAGTAATGGATTTGGGGCAGATGGACAGGTGAAGTAATGGAGTTGGGGCAGATGGACAGGTGAAGTAATGGAGTTGGGGCAGATGGACAGGTAAAGTAGTGGAGTTGGGGCAGATGGATAGGTAAAGTAATGGAGTTGGGGCAGATGGATAGGTAAAGTAATGGAGTTGGGGCAGATGGATAGGTAAAGTAATGGAGTTGGGACAGATGGACAGGTGAAGTAATGGAGTTGGGGCAGATGGACAGGTAAAGTAATGGAGTTAGGGCAGATGGACAGGTGAAGTAATGGAGTTGGGGCAGATGGACAGGTAAAGTAATGGAGTTGGGGCAGATGGACAGGTAAAGTAATGGAGTTGGGACAGATGGACAGGTGAAGTAATGGAGTTGGGGCAGATGGACAGGTAAAGTAATGGAGTTGGGACAGATGGATAGGTAAAGTAATGGAGTTGGGGCAGATGGACAGGTAAAGTAGTGGAGTTGGGGCAGATGGACAGGTAAAGTAATGGAGTTGGGGCAGATGGACAGGTAAAGTAATGGAGTTGGGGCAGATGGACAGGTAAAGTAATGGAGTTGGGCCAGATGGACAGGTAAAGTAATGGAGTTGGGCCAGATGGACAGGTAAAGTAATGGAGTTGGGGCAGATGGACAGGTAAAGTAATGGAGTTGGGGCAGATTGACAGGATGCAGAATGTATGACTGTCCCCAGGAAAGTGACAGCCGGAATAGGTGTTTCCCAATATAGCTCTGATGAGGACTGTCGTGGATATTCCACTATACTCTTGTGCTAACACGCGCCCTTTCACCATAATACATCTTTAAATAACTGTGTCTCCCCCTTTCCCCAGTAAACAGACATTACCACATTCTTACATCCTCATCTCAGCACGACTCCCTATCCAGGGCAGCGGCTCTCGCTTTTATTCACATACAAACAGGAAGCCACAAACTGGAAGCACTGCCTCCAACAGCCAATTGCCTCCTACACAGGATGTGACCTCACAGGATATGACAACACAGGATGTGACTGTCAACACAGGAAAAATGAGTTTATACAACAACCAATGAGCACAGTTCCTGCTGATGGGAGATTATCTACAGGTGTATGCTTATGGCACCCCAAATATGCTGATCAGGCATACAGGGGTGACACGAGCGCACATCCGCTATACCAATAATGTCTTTGCAGAGCGAACACATCCCCCCAGACGATCGTTCTGTGCATCGCACAGGGGCCCTTTCACCAGCAGACATATCCTCACTCCGCAAACACCTCTCTCCAACCTCAGGAAGTTTTCCACTACCAAATGGATCTCAACCAGCGTCAGTCTGCCCCGGTCAGCTCTCTAGAGCGGGAGAACTAACACTGGGAGACTCTATGACAATACATATTAAATACATGTTCATAAAATTTCCACAACAAGGACAAGGCAGTCTCTGCTGCAGGTAGGTGTTGAGCTCCCCTCTGGGTGGTCTGACCTGCAACAAATGGCCAAAATGTACACAAAACCAGAACCTGGTCCTCCTCAACATCTCCACCCATTCCCGGCTTCACATCGACCAACAATATCCTATTCTGGTCCTCCATCATCTCAATCCATACCTGGATTCACATCCACCAACAATATTCTATTTTGGTCCTCCATCATCTCCATCCATACCCGGCTTCACATCCACCAACAATATGCTGTCCTGGTCCTCCATCATCTCCACCCATTTCCGGCTTCACATCCACCAACAATATCCTATCCTGGTCCCCTCATCTCCATCCATACCCAGCTTCATATCCACCAACAATATCCTATCCTGGTCCTCCATCATCTCAATCCATACCCAGCTTCACATCTACCAACAATATCCTATCCTGGTCCTCCATCATCTCCACCCATTCCCGGCTTCACATCCATCAACAATATACTATCCTGGTCCTCCATCATCTCCACCCATTCCTGGCTTCACATACACCAACAATATACTATCCTGGTCCTCCATCATTTCCACCCATTACCGGCTTCACATCCACCAACAATATCCTATCCTGGTCCTCCATCATCTCCACCTATTCCTGGCTTCATATCCACCAACAATATACTATCCTGGTCCTCCATCATCTCCACCCATTCCTGGCTTCACATACACCAACAATATCCTATCCTGGTCCTCCATCATCTCAATCCATACCTGGATTCACATCCACCAACAATATTCTATTTTGGTCCTCCATCATCTCCATCCATACCCGGCTTCACATCCACCAACAATATGCTGTCCTGGTCCTCCATCATCTCCACCCATTTCTGGCTTCACATCCACCAACAATATCCTATCCTGGTCCCCTCATCTCCATCCATACCCAGCTTCACATCCACCAACAATATCCTATCCTGGTCCTCCATCATCTCCACCCATTCCCAGCTTCACATCCACCAACCATATCCTATCATGGTCCTCCATCATATCAATCCATACCCAGCTTCACATCTACCAACAATATCCTATCCTGGTCCTCCATCATCTCCACCCATTCCCGGCTTTAGATCCACCAAAAATATACTATCCTGGTCCTCCATCATCTCCACCCATTCCTGGCTTCACATACACCAACAATATACTATCCTGGTCCTCCATCATCTCCACCCATTACCGGCTTTACATCCACCAACAATATCCTATCCTGGTCCTCCATCATCTCCACCTATTCCTGGCTTCATATCCACCAACAATATACTATCCTTGTCCTCCATCATCTCCACCCATTCCTGGCTTCACATCCACCAACAATATACTATCCTGGTCCTCCATCATCTCCACCTATTCCCAGCTTCACATCCACCAACAATATACTATCCTGGTCCTCCATCATCTCCACCCATTCCTGGCTTCATATACACCAACAATATCCTATCCTGGTCCTCCATCATCTCCACCCATTCCTGGCTTCACATCCACCAACAATGTCTTATCCTGGTCCTCCATCATCTCCACCCATTCCCGGCTTCACATCCACTAACAATGTCTTATCCTGGTCCTGGGAGCCACCTGTCCAGTGCCATCTTAAGAGCATTATAGGCCCCCGGGCAATACAGTGCACTGGGTCCCGGTCTACACAATCACGCACGATTGCCCATCAAATGCATCTTTACTGTGCCCGTGATGCAGCCTTGCTGTGTCCATGAATGCAGGCTCACTGTGCCAATTAATACAGACTCACCATGGCCTGGTAACACACACACAGCGGGCATCTCCTCCTGTGTATCACAGAGCTGGCTGGGTCTGTGTTCGGCGGCTGTGCTGCAACAAGGTCCCGACCCCCTAGACCGGCTTGTGTGATAGGCGGAACACTGATTCAATCTACTATTACACGACCCGGTCTACGGGGGCGGTACCTTGTTACAGCGCAGCCGCCGAACACAGACCCAGCCAGCTCTGTGATATACAGGAGGAGGAGAGAGGGAAAGAGTGGAGCGCTGAAGCCGCAACTCAAAGCGGCCCCAGGGCAGGCGGCCTACCGGGAAATTTCCCGGTATCCCGGTAGGCCAGTCTGGCCCTGGCTGTGGTTGCAGGGCAGGTGGTGCCCCCCAGGCAAGTGGGGCCCCCGGGCAACTGCCCAGCGTGCCCATGCGAAAAGACGGCCCTGCACCTGTCACACAAGTTGTTGTCCTAGGAGCTGCCTGTCACACAAGTTGGGGTCCTGAGAGCCGCCTGTCACACAAGTTGTTGTCCTGGGAGCTGCCTGTCACACAAGTTGTTGTCCTGGGAGCCACCTGTCACACAAGTTGTGGTCCTGAGAGCCGCCTGTCACACAAGTTGTTGTACTGAGAGCCGCCTGTCATACAAGTTGTTGTCCTGGGAGCTGCCTGTCACACAAGTTGTTGTCCTGGGATCCGCCTGTCACACAAGTTGTTGTCCTGGGAGCCGCCTGTCACACAAGTTGTGGTCCTGAGAGCCACCTGTCACACAAGTTGTTGTCCTGGGATCCTCCTGTCACACAAGTTGCTGTCCTGGGAGCCGCCTGTCACATAAGTTGTTGACCTGGGAGCCGCCTGTCACACAAGTTGTTGTCCTAGGAGCCACCTGTCACACAAGCTGTTGTCCTGGGAGCCGCTTGTCACACAAGTTGTCCTGGGAGCCGCCTGTCACACAAGTTGTTGTCCTGGGAGCCGCCTGTCATAGAAATTGTTGTCCTGGGAGCCGCCTGTCACACAAGTTGTCCTGGGAGCCACCTGTCATAGAAGTTGTTGTCCTGGGAGCCGCCTGTCACACAAGTTGTTGTCCTGGGAGCCGCCTGTCATATAAGTTGTCCTGGGAGCCGATCTGTCACACAAGTTGTTGTCCTGGGAGCCGCATGTCACACAAGTTGTTGTCCTGGGAGCCGCCTGTCACACAAGTTGTCCTGGGAGCCGCCTGTCACACAAGTTGTAGTTCTGGGAGCCGCCTGTCATAGAAGTTGTTGTCCTGGGAGCCGCCTGTCATACAAGTTGTTGTCCTGGGAGCCGCCTGTCACACAAGTTGTTGACCCGGGAGCCGCCTGTCACACAAGTTGTCCTGGGAGCCGCCTGTCACACAAGTTGTTGTCCTGGGAGCTGCCTGTCATAGAAGTTGTTGTCCTGGGAGCTGCCTGTCACACAAGTTGTCCTGGGAGCCGCCTGTCATAGAAGTTGTTGTCCTGGGAGCCACCTGTCACACAAGTTGTTGTCCTGGGAGCCGCCTGTCATACAAGTTGTTGTCCTGGGAGCGGCCTGTCATACAAGTTGTTGTCCTGGGAGCCACCTGTCACACAAGTTGTTGTCCTGGGAGCCGCTGTCACACAAGTTGTCCTTGGAGCCGCCTGTCACACAAGTTGTTGTTCTGGGAGCCGCCTGTCATAGAAGTTGTTGTCCTGGGAGCCGCCTGTCATACAAGTTGTTGTCCTGGGAGCCGCCTGTCACACAAGTTGTCCTGGGAGCCGCCTGTCATACAAGTCGTTGTCCTGGGAGCCGCCTGTCACACAAGTTGTTGTCCTGGGAGCCGCCTGTCACACAAGTTGTTGTCCTGGGAGCCGCCTGTCATACAAGTTGTTGTCCTGGGAGCCGCCTGTCACACAAGTTGTCCTGGGAGCCACCTGTCATAGAAGTTGTTGTCCTGGGAGCCGCCTGTCACACAAGTTGTTGTCCTGGGAGCCGCCTGTCATACAAGTTGTTGTCCTGGGAGCCGCCTGTCACACAAGTTGTTGTCCTGGGAGCTGCCTGTCACACAAGTTGTTGTTCTGGGAGCCGCCTGTCATAGAAGTTGTTGTCCTGGGAGCCGCCTGTCATACAAGTTGTTGTCCTGGAAGCCGCCTGTCACACAAGTTGTTGTCCTGGGAGCCGCCTGTCATACAAGTCGTTGTCCTGGGAGCTGCCTGTCACACAAGTTGTCCTGGGAGCTGCCTGTCACACAAGTTGTCCTGGGAGCCACCTGTCACACAAGTTATCCTGGGAGCCGCCTGTCACACAAGTTGTTGTCCTGGGAGCTGCCTGTCACACAAGTTGTTGTCCTGGGAGCCGCCTGTCATAGAAGTTGTTGTCCTGGGAGCTGCCTGTCACACAAGTTGTTGTCCTGGGAGCCGCCTGTCACACAAGTTGTTGTCCTGGGAGCCACCTGTCACACAAGTTGTTGTCCTGGGAGCCGCCTGTCATACAAGTCGTTGTCCTGGGAGCCACCTGTCACACAAGTTGGTGTCCTGGGAACTGCCTGTCACACAAGTTGTTGTCCTGGGAGCCGCCTGTCACACAAGTTGTCCTGGGAGCCGCCTGTCATAGAAGTTACATAGTTACATAGTTACATAGTAGGTGAGGTTGAAAAAAGACACAAGTCCATCAAGTCCAACCTATGTGTGTGATTATGTGTCACTAATAGGGATGAGCTTCGTGTTCGAGTCGAACCCATGTTCGACTCGAACATCGGCTGTTCGGTCGTTCTCCGAATTGCGAACGATATGGGCCGTTCGCGCCAAATTCGTGTGGCGCGTCACGGCCCATAATTCACTGCGGCATCGCAGTGCATTGCTTGCTGATGATTGGCCAAGCATGCACTATGACCCGCATGCTTGGCCAATCACAGCGCCGCCTTAACAGAGCCGTAATTGGCCAAAGCCAAGGAGGCTTTGGCCAATTATGGCTCAGGGGATTTAGTACACGCCCCACACTATATAAGGCCGCCTGGATGGCGGCCCTGTGCAGTGTGTTCCGGTGTGCTGAGAAATAGAGAGAGAGAGAGAGACAGTGTCATTTCATTTGAGTTAGCTAGATTAGGCAGGACAGTCAGTCAGTTAGCTGCACTTAAAGTGTATTGTCTATATATATGCATCCCAGGTGTTGCATATATATATATATATATACACTGTATTCAGTTTAGCTAGATCTGTTCCTGTTATCTTCTAGACTATTTACATTTAGTGCAGTGCGTCCTGCTCACAGTGTTCTGCTAAACCTACAAGTTAGTGGGGTGCGTCCTGCTCACAGTGTTCAGCTAAACCTACAAGTTAGTGGGGTGCGTCCACCTCACAGTGTTCAGCTAAACCTACAAGCTAGTGGGGTGCGTCCTGCTCACAGTGTTCAGCTAGATCAGTTTCTGTTATCTTCTTACTGACAGGCAGGCTTGTCTTGTTACAGTAAATACAGCTACCTGAAGAAAATTGCTGGTGTTCTTTTGATCCTATTAGTACCACAGTCAGGCAGCTAGACTATTTACAGTTAGTGCAGTGCGTCCTGCTCACAGTGTTCTGCTAAACCTACAAGTTAGTGGGGTGCGTCCTGCTCACAGTGTTCAGCTAAACCTACAAGTTAGTGGGGTGCGTCCTGCTCACAGTGTTCAGCTAAAGCTACCTGTAGAAGGTTGGTGGTGTTCTCATACTACAGGCAGGCAGTTGATTTTGCTAGCTGCAGTATCAGTACATATATATATATATATATATATATATATATACATATATATATATATATATATATATATATATCCCAGCTTAGTGCAGCTACAGGCCATTAGTATGTCTGGAAGGCCAAGAAGGAGAGGCAGACAGTCACAAGCCAATAAGAGAGGGCAAGCAGGCTCTGTGTCTAGTGCTGGTCGTGGAGACGGTGCATCCTCATCAGCACGTGGCCATGGGACACGCTTGGCCTTTTTTTCGGCAGCTGGCCATGTTGAGCCGCAACATGCAGAAGACTTGGTCGAGTGGATGACCAAGTCGTCCTCATCCTCCTCATCCTCTCTCACCCATGCCCAGGGTACTTTGTCTGGCAAAGCAGCGGCCTCTTCCCTTGGCTCAATGTCATCAGTGACTCCTTCCCTAGCCCCACCATGTCCTCCTGAGGAGTCCCTCGAACTGTTTGGCCACAGTGTTGGGTATATGCTCCAGGAGGATGCCCAGCGTTTGGAAGGCTCTGATGATGATACTGAGCTCGATGAAGGCAGTAACATGAGCACGGACAGAGGGGGTGCCCAAGAAGGACAGCAATCTGGCAGTCATGCTCCCCCTGCTGCAGCATACTGCCAGGTTTGCTCCAGTGATGAGGAGGGAGGGGATGATGAGGTCACTGACTCAACGTGGGTGCCTGATAGGAGAGAGGAGGAGGAGGAGGAGGCGGCACATCACCAACGAGGCAGGATGCCCTCCAGGGGCCAGCCTAAGGGCAGCACATTGACTGCATCACACCCCAAAGCTCCACATGTGCAGGGCGCTGCAGTCTCTGCGTGTTATTCAAAAAGTTCTTTGGTGTGGGCCTTTTTTGAGACGAGTGCATCAGATCGCACCGCTGCTATTTGCAACATATGTCTCAAGCGTATCTCACGTGGCCAAAACATCTCCCCCTTGGGTACCACATGCTTGACCAGACATATGTTGACCTGCCATGCAGTTCGTTCGACCCACACCAAAGAACAAAGAGGACCTCTCCTTGCTCCTCATCAGCTGAGATTTCCAACCCCACTAGACCTTCAGTCCTCTCTGAGACCTGCAGAGAGGAATGAAGGTGTAGAATTAGGTGTGTCACAGCCAAGTACTTGTGGGCAATCTGCTTTTGGTACACCGACGTCAGATTGTACATGGCAAATTTCCCTGCCCCAGCTGCTGCACCGCCGAAAGAAGTTTGCTCCCAGCCATCCACATGCCCAGCGGTTGAATGCTAGCTTGGCAAAATTGCTAGCACTTCAACTGCTGCCTTTTCAGTTGGTAGACTCTGCCCCCTTCCATGAGTTTGTGGAATGTGCGGTTCCTCAGTGGCAGGTACCCAAACGCCACTTTTTCTCAAGGAAGGCGATTCCGGCTCTCTACCAGCATGTGGAAGGCAATGTCCATGCCTCGCTGGACAGGGCGGTCAGCGGTAAGGTGCATATTACCGCTGACTCATGGTCCAGCAGGCATGGACAGGGACGTTACCTAAGTTTCACGGCGCATTGGGTGACTCTGCTGGCAGCTGGGAAGGATGCAGGACAAGGTGCAGTAGTGTTGGAGGTTGTTCCGCCACCACGCCTCCAAAATGCTAATGATTGTGACACACCTCTCTCCTCCACCCCCTCCTCTTCTTCTTCCTCCATGGCCTCTTCCTCGGAACCAGCGGTGCTCCGTAGTCGTTCAAGGGGCTACGCAAGTGCGCAGGCCAAAAGATGCCATGCGGTGCTTGAGCTGGTGTGCTTGGGGGACAGGAGCCACACTGGGGCAGAGGTTCTGTCAGCTCTGCAGGGGCAGGTTCAGAGGTGGTTGACGCCACGCCAACTTAAGGCAGGAATGGTGGTTTGCGACAATGGCACCAACCTCCTCTCTGCCCTCCGACAGGGACAAATGACCCATGTGGCCTGTTTGGCTCATATCCTTAACTTGATGGTGCAGCGGTTCTTGGGCAGGTACCCGGGCTTACAGGATGTCCTGAGGCAGGCCAGGAAAGTCTGTGTGCATTTCCGCCGGTCATATAATGCCAGTGCTCGGCTGACGGACCTCCAAAAGGAGTTTAACCTGCCCAAGAACCGCCTAATCTGTGACATGCCCACCAGGTGGAACTCAACGTTGGCCATGCTGCAGCGGCTGCACATGCAGCAGAGGGCCATCAATGAGTACCTGTGCGACTATGGCACCAGGACAGGGTCAGGGGAGCTTGTTTTTTTTCCCCACGCCAGTGGGCCATGATCAGGGATGCATGCACTGTCCTGTCACCATTTGAGGAGGCCACGAGGATGGTGAGCAGTGACAGTGCATGCATCAGTGACACTGTCCCCCTTGTCCACCTGTTGGAGCACACGCTGCATGGAATAATGGACAGGGCACTTGAGGCAGAACAGAGGCAGGAAGAGGAGGACTTCCTTACCTCTCAAGGCCCCCTTTATCCAGACAGTGTTCCTGCGTGCCCGCCGATCACACAGGAAGAGGACAAGGAGGAGGAGGAGGAGGAGGAGGAAGATTGTGTCAGTATGGAGGTGGAGCCTGGCACTCAGCATCAGCAGCAGTCTTTAAGGGATCAGTCCCAAGAAACACATGGACTTGTACGTGGCTGGGAGGAGGTGGCTGCGGACCATGTCGTCCTTAGTGACCCAGAGGACTCCGGACGGAATGCCTCAGCAAACCTATGCTGCATGGCCTCCCTGATCCTGCAAAGCCTGCGTAAGGATCCTCGTATTCGTGGTATCAAGGAGAAGGACCAATACTGGCTGGCAACCCTCCTTGATCCACGTTACAAGGGTAAGGTTGCGGACCTTATCTTGCCATCGCAGAGGGAGCAGAGGATGAAACATCTTCGGGAGGCCTTGCAGAAAGGTCTGTGCAACGCGTCCCAGAGACTGGGAGGTTACAAACTCCTGTTTCTGGACAACGTGTTGCTGAGGCTTCGGTCAGTCAAAGAAGGAGCGGTGGAGAAGGTGGCCGTCTGACCGATGCGTTCAGACAATTTTTTGGTCCGCAGCCCCAAGGTATGATCGGTTCCAGCAACCATCGCCAGCGTCTGTTTTACATGGTGCAGGAATACCTAGGGGCAAGATCAGACTTGGACACCTTTCCCACCGAAAATCCTCTGGGTTACTAGGTCTTGAGGATGGATCACTGGCCAGAGCTTGCACAGTATGCAATTGAGCTACTGGCCTGTCCTGCATCCAGCGTTCTTTCGGAACGCACATTCAGTGCTGCTGGAGGCGTGGTAACCGATCACAGGGTGCGTCTGTCCACTGACTCGGTCGATCGACTGACCTTCATAAAAATGAATCAGTCTTGGATCACCACCAGCTACCAAGCACCTGATGCTGATGTAACCGAATAATTTTTTTTGAAATCTCAGATCCCTTCAAAGACTGCCTATGCTGATGCTGAGTGACTATTCCTGAGTAATTATCCTCTTCCTCCTCAATCATCGCGCTGATAGCTTGTAAGAACATTTTTGGTTCTGGGCGCCACCACCAGTGCCTAAGGCACAATTTTTCAGCCCCTGTTTAACAGGGGCGTGTAATTACAATTTTTGATGCAATACTTTGCAGCAGGGCTCGTTCCTGCATTCCAACTAGAGTGTCTGTGAGGGGTTGCAGTGTTGTGGCACCAGCACCAGTGCCTAAGGCCTAATTTTTCAGCTCCTGATCAACAGGGGCATGTAATTACAATTCTTGATCTAATATTTCACAGCAGGGCCCTGTGAGGGCTTACAGTGTTGTGGCCACAGCAACACCTAAGGCCCAAATTTCTGCTGAGTATATAGGGCAGGACCCTACTTTCAAACAACTAACTTACAAACGACTCCTACTTGCAAACGGAAGGAGACAACAGGAAGTGAGATGAAATCTACCCCTAGGAAGGGAAATTCTCTCCTGTAAGAGTTAATATGGGAAAAACATTTCTCCTTTCCACTGATGCTTTCCAATTCATTGGGACAAAAAGTGAGGTGAAATCTTCTGAAGAGGAGGACAGACAGCAAAACAAATGTCACAGGGGTGATAACCCTTCCCTATGTTTTCCAAAAAGCTTAAAAAAGATTTTTTGGCTGGAGCTAAACACGTTAAAAATGTACCCGTTCAAAATTACAAACAGATTCTACATAACAACAAACCTACAGTCCCTGTCTTGTTTGCACCGCCTGTATACTGCTGTTCAGAGTATATAGGGCCTGGTTGCCCCACACCTTTCCTTATTTTAATTTGGGTGCGGGGTTCCCCTTAATATCCATACAAGACCCAAAGGGCCTGGTAATGGACTGGGGGGTACCCATGCCGTTTGTCTCACTGATTTTCATCCATATTGCCAGGACCCGACATGACATTAAACCCGCAAGCAGTTTTAAATGAGATTTTTTCCTTTAAAAATGACATTTGGTGCAGGGACTGTTCTAAGCAAGGGAAACACGCGTCACTTTACAGGCATACTATAGACACCCCCCAGGTACGATATTTAAAGGAATATTTCACTTTTTTTTTTTTACTTTAAGCATCATTAAAATCACTGCTCCCGAAAAAACGGCCCTTTTTAAAAGTTTTTTTTGCATTGATACATGTACCCTGGGGTAGGACCCGGGTCCCCAAACCCTTTTTAGGACAATACCATGCAAATTAGCCTTTAAAATGAGCACTTTTGATTTCGAACGTTCGAGTCCCATAGACGTCAATGGGGTTCTAACGTTCGTGCGAACTTTCGGTCCGTTCGCAGGTTCTGGTGCGAACCGAACCGGGGGGTGTTCGGCTCATCCCTAGTCACTAATTACATATCTCTGTATGTTGCGGTCATTCAGGTGATTATCTAATAGTTTCTTGAAGCTATCAATGCTCCCCTCTGAGACCACCGCCTGTGGAAGGGAATTCCACATCCTTGCTGCTCTTACAGTAAAGAACCCTCTACGTAGTTTAAGGTTAAACCTCTTTTCTAATTGTAATGAGTGGCCACGAGTCTTATTAAACTCTCTTCTGTGAAAAAGTTTTATCCCTATTGTGGGGTCGCCAGTCCGGTATTTGTATATTGTGGGGTCACCAGTCCGGTATTTGTATATTGTGGGGTCGCCAGTCCGGTATTTGTATATTGTGGGGTCACCAGTCCGGTATTTATATATTGTGGGGTCGCCAGTCCGGTATTTGTATATTGTGGGGTCACCAGTCCGGTATTTATATATTGTGGGGTCACCAGTACAGTATTTGTAAATTGAAATCATATCCCCTCTCAAGCGTCTCTTCTCCAGAGAGAATAAGTTCAGAGCTCACAACCTTTCCTCATAACTAAGATCCTCCAGACCCTTTATTAGCTTTGTTGCCCTTCTTTGTACTCGCTCCATTTCCAGTACGTCCCTCCTGAGGACTGGTGCCCAGAACTGGACAGCATACTCCAGGTGCGGCCGGACCAGAGTCTTGTAGAGCGGGAGAATTATCGTTTTATCTCTGGAGTTGATCCCCTTTTTAATGCCAAAATTCTGTTTGCTTTATTAGCAGCAGCTTGGCATTGCATGTCATTGCTGAGCCTATCATCTACTAGGACCCCCAGGTCCTTTTCCATCCTAGATTCCCCCCAGAGGTTCTCCCCCCAGTGTATAGATTGCATTCAGATTTTTACCACCCAAATGCATTATTTTACATTTTTCTACATTGAACCTCATTTGCCATGTAGTCGCCCCTCCCCCATTCATTTGTTCAGGTCTTTTTGCAAGGTTTCCACATCCTGCGGAGAAGTTATTGCCCTGCTTAGCTTAGTATCGTCTGCAAACACAGAGATGGAACTGTTTATCCCATCCTCCAGATCGTTTATGAACAAATTAAATAGGATTGGTCCCAGCACAGAACCCTGGGGGACCCCACTACCCACCCCCGACCATTCTGAGTACTCCCCATTTATCACCACCCTCTGAACACGCCCTTGTAGCCAGTTTTCAATCCATGTACTCAACCTATGGTCCATGCCAACGGACCTTATTTTGTACAGTAAACGTTTATGGGGAACTGTGTCAAATGCTTTTGCAAAATCCAGATACACCACGTCTACGGGCCTTCCTTTATCTAGATGGCAACTCACCTCCTCATAGAAGGTTAATAGATTGGTTTGGCAAGAACGATTCTTCATGAATCCATGCTGATTACTGCTAATGATATCGTTCTTATTACTAAAATCTTGTATATAGTCCCTTATCATCCCCTCCAAAAGTTTACATACTATTGATGTTAGGCTAACTGGTCTGTAATTCCCAGGGATGTATTTTAGGCCCTTTTTAAATATTGGTGCTACATTGGCTTTTCTCCAATCAGCTGGTACCATTCCAGTCAATAGACTGTCTGTAAAAATTAGGAACAACGGTCTGGCAATCACCTGACTGAGTTCCCTAAGTACCCTCGGATGCAAGCCATCTGGTCCCAGTGATTTATTAATGTTAAGTTTCTCAAGTCTAATTTTAATTCCGTCCTCTGTTAACCATGGAGGTGCTTCCTGTGTTGTGTCATGAGGATAAACACTGCAGTTTTGGTTACTGAAGCCCCCCGATTCACTCGTGAAGACTGAGGAGAAGAATAAATTCAATACCTTTGCCATCTCCCCATCCTTTGTAACCAGATGTCCTTCCTCATTCTTTATGGGGCCAATATGGTCTGTCCTCCCTTTTTTACAGTTTACATACTCAAAGAATTTCTTGAGATTTTTTTTGCTCTCTTCCACTATGTGTCTTTCATGTTCTATCTTAGCCGTCCTAATTGCACCCTTACATTTCTTATTGCATTCTTTATAAAGTCTGAATGTTGAGGGTGATCCCTCAACCTTGTATTTTTTGAAGGCCTTCTCCTTTGCTTTTATATGCATTTTTACATTGGAGTTAAGCCATCCAGGACTTTTGTTCGCTCTTTTAAATTTATTACCCAATGGGATACATTGGCTAATGCCCTTATTTAATATGCTCTTAAAGCAAACCCATCTCTCCTCCATATTCTTTGTTCCTAATTTTTTATCCCAATTTATGCCTTTTAGCAAGGTTTGTAGTTTAGGGAAGTTGGCTCTTTTGAAATTCAGTGTCTTTGTGTTCCCTTTATGTTTCCTATTTGTGTGATTTATACTGAAACTAATTGACCTGTGATCGCTGTTACCTAAATTGCCCCGTATTTCCACATCTGTGATCAGGTCTGTATTGTTGGTAATCAGTAGATCCAGTAATGTTTTATTTCTAGTTGGTGCGTCTACCATCTGACCCATAAAATTGTCCTGCAAGACACTAAGGAACTGGCGAGCCTTAAATGAATGCGCGGTTCCCTCCGCCCAGTCTATGTCTGGATAATTAAAATCCCCCATTATGATAACACTTCCCATCCTTGCTGCTAATCCAATTTGTGATAGGAGATCCGTCTCCCCCTCCTCCCTCAGGTTAGGGGGCCTATAGCATACTCCCAGTATTATTTTCCCCTTAGCTTCATCCCTTTGGAGCTCTACCCATAAGGATTCCACCTCCTCCCTAGCTCCCTTAGTGATGTCATCTCTCACATTCACTTGTACATTATTCTTGATATATAGGCATACCCCTCCCCTTTTTTTACCCTCTCTGTCCTTGCGGTATAGGGTATACCCTTGAATGTTTGCCAGCTAATCATGAGAGCTGTTGAACCAGGTCTCTGAAATTCCCACAAAATCCAAATCCTCCTTGTACAACAGTAACTCTAGTTCACCCATCTTGTCCGCCATGCTCCTGGCATTGGTGAACATGCCACATAGTTTAGACCGGTCGCATATTGTCCTCGTATTGGGTGTTTCGAGATTGCAACTAGGACTTGCTACTATACTCACCTTGTGTTTATGTGCTTTGGTCAACCTACCACTAATGCCCCCAATACTACCCTCTGGAATATCTTCCGCGCTGGCTATCACTGTCACTGGACCCTCCCCCCCATCGCCTAGATTAAAAACCCCTCTAACTTTTGGCCATCTTCATTCCCAGCAGATCTGCACCCTCCTCATTTAGGTGCAGTCCGTCCCTTCTATAGTACCGGTTACCGACTGAGAAGTCGGCCCAGTCCTCCAGGAACCCAAACCCCTCCTTACTACACCAGCTCTTCAGCCACTTGTTTACTTCCCTAATCTCCCTCTGCCTTTCTGGTGTGGCTCGATGTACCGGTAGTATTCCTGAGAACACTACCTTGGAGGTCCTTTTCCTCAATTTAGCTCCTAAGTCCCTAAAATCGTTCTTTAGGACACTCCATCTGCCTCTGACTTTGTCATTGGTGCCAACGTGCACCATGACAGCCGGGTCTTCCCCAGCCCCTCCCAGTAATCTGTCCACAAGATCCGTGATGTGCCGAACCCGAGCGCCCGGTAGACAACATACTGTTCGGCGCTTCAGGTCTTGGTTACAGATTGCCCTCTCTGTCCTTCTAAGAATTGAGTCCCCTACCACCAGAATCTGTCTTTACTTTCCCTTTGCTGCCCCCCCACTCTCACTGGAGGAGTTCTTCCCCCGGCAGCTAGGAGAGTCCCTCATCTCTAGCAGTGCTGGTCCCTGACTGGTTTCACCAATGTCACCCAATGGAGCGTACTTATTGGGATGCTCCAGTCCTGGATCGGCCTCTCTGGCACTTCCCCCTCTACCCCTCCTGACTGTCACCCATCTACTCTTTGCTAGTGCCGGCACCTCTTTGTCTCCACCCGCCTCTGTGCCGGCACCTCTTTGTCTCCACCCGCCTCTGTGCCGGCACCTCTTTGTCTCCACCCGCCTCTGTGCTGGCCCCTGCCGGCCCCTGCCGTGTACGTTCCTGGCTCTCCTTTAGTATGGAGGGACTTCTCAGTGCTGACAGTTGCTTCCCCAGATTCAGAACCTGGGCTTCCAGGGAAACAATGTGCTTACATTTTGCACAGCGGTATTCGCCCTCGATCGGATGATCAAGGAACGCATAAATGCCACAAGATGTACAAAGAGTCGCCTCTCCACACCCGCCGGGCATCGTACCTAATAAGTTGTTGTCCTGGGAGCCGCCTGTCACACAAGTTGTTGTCCTAGGAGCCGCCTGTCATACAGGTTGTTGTCCTGGGAGCTGCCTGTCATACAAGTTGTTGTCCTGGGAGCCGCCTGTCATACAAGTTGTTGTCCTGGGAGCCGCCTGTCACACAAGTTGTCCTGGGAGCCGCTTGTCACACAAGTTGTCCTGGGAGCCGCCTGTCATACAAGTTATTGTCCTGGGAGCCGCCTGTCACACAAGTTGTTGTCCTGGGAGCCGCCTGTCACACAAGTTGTCCTGGGAGCCGCTTGTTACATAAGTTGTCCTGGGAGCCGCCTGTCCTACAAGTTGTTGTCCTGGGAGCCGCCTGTCATACAAGTCGTTGTCCTGGGAGCCGCCTGTCATACAAGTCGTTGTCCTGGGAGCCGCCTGTCCTACAAGTTGTTGTCCTGGGAGCTGCCTGTTACACAAGTTGTTGTCCTGGGAGCCGCCTGTCATAGAAGTTGTTGTCCTGGGAGCTGCCTGTCACACAAGTTGTTTTCCTAGGAGCCGCCTGTCATACAAGTTGTTGTCCTGGGAGCCGCCTGTCACACAAGTTGTTTTACTGGGAGCCGCCTGTCACACAAGTTGTTGTCCTGGGAGCCACCTGTCATACAAGTTATTGTCCTGGGAGCCGCCTGTCATACATTTGTTGTCCTGGGAGCCGCCTGTCACACAAGTTGTTGTCCTGGGAGCCGCCTGTCATACATTTGTTGTCCTGGGAGCCGCCTGTCACACAAGTTGTTGTCCTGGGAGCCGCCTGTCACACAAGTTGTTGTCCTGGAAGCCGCCTGTCACACAAGTTGTTGTCCTGGGAGCCGCCTGTCACACAAGTTGTTGTCCTGGGAGCCGCCTGTCATACAAGTTGTTGTCCTGGGAGCCGCCTGTCACACAATTTGTTGTCCTGGGAGCCGCCTGTCACACAAGTTGTTGTCCTGGGAGCCGCCTGTAACACAAGTTGTCCTGGGACCTGCCTGTCACTCAAGTTGTTGTCCTGGGAGCCGCCTGTCATAGAAGTTGTTGTCCTGGGAGCCGCCTGTCACACAAGTTGTTGTCCTGGGAGCTGCCTGTCATAGAAGTTGTTGTCCTGGGAGCTGCCTGTCACACAAGTTGTTTTCCTGGGAGCCGCCTGTCATACATTTGTTGTCCTGGGAGCCGCCTGTCACACAAGTTGTTGTCCTGGGAGCCGCCTGTCACACAAGTTTTTGTCCTGGGAGCCGCCTGTCATACAAGTTGTTGACCTGGGAGCCGCCTGTCACACAAGTTGTTGTCCTGGAAGCCACCTGTCACACAAGTTGTTTTTCTAGGAGCCGCCTGTCATACAAGTCATTGTCCTGGGAGCCGCCTGTCATACATTTGTTGTTGTGGGAGCCGCCTGTCACACAAGTTGTTGTCCTGGGAGCCGCCTGTCACACAAGTTGTTTTCCTAGGAGCCGCCTGTCATACAAGTCATTGTCCTGGGAGCGCCTGTCATACATTTGTTGTCCTGGGAGCCGCCTGTCACACAAGTTGTTGTCCTGGGAGCTGCCTGTCACACAATTTTTTGTCCTGGGAGCCGCATGTCATACAAGTTGTTGTCCTGGAAGCCGCCTGTCACACAAGTTGTTTTCCTAGGAGCCGCCTGTCATACAAGTCATTGTCCTGGGACCCGCCTGTCATACATTTGTTGTCCTGGGAGCCGCCTGTCATACAAGTTGTTGTCCTGGGAGCCGCCTGTCACACAAGTTTTTGTCCTGGGAGCCGCCTGTCATACAAGTTGTTGTCCTGGGAGCCGCCTGTCACACAAGTTGTTGTCCTGGAAGCCGCCTGTCACACAAGTTGTTGTCCTGGGAGCCACCTGTCACACAAGTTGTTGTCCTGGGAGCCGCCTGTCATACAAGTTGTTGTCCTGGGAGCCGCCTGTCACACAAGTTGTTGTCCTGGGAGCCGCCTGTCATACAAGTTGTTGTCCTGGGAGCCGCCTGTCACACAAGTTGTTGTACTGGGAGTTTTTGTCCTGGGAGCCGCCTGTCATACAAGTTGTTGTCCTGGGAGCCGCCTGTCACACAAGTTGTTGTCCTGGGAGCCGCCTGTCATACAAGTTGTTGTCCTGGGAGCCGCCTGTCACACAAGTTGTTGTCCTGGGAGCCGCCTGTCACACAAGTTGTTGTCCTGGGAGCCGCCTGTAACACAAGTTGTCCTGGGACCTGCCTGTCACTCAAGTTGTTGTCCTGGGAGCCGCCTGTCATAGAAGTTGTCCTGGGAGCCGCCTGTCACACAAGTTGTTGTCCTGGGAGCTGCCTGTCATAGAAGTTGTTGTCCTGGGAGGTGCCTGTCACACAAGTTGTTGTCCTGGGAGCCGCCTGTCACACAAGTTGTTGTCCTGGGAGCCGCCTGTAACACAAGTTGTCCTGGGACCTGCCTGTCACTCAAGTTGTTGTCCTGGAAGCCGCCTGTCATACAAGTTGTTGTCCTGGGAGCCGCCTGTCACACAAGTTGTTGTCCTGGGAGCCACCTGTCACACAAGTTGTTGTCCTGGGAGCCGCCTGTCACACAAGTTGTTGTCCTGGGAGCTGCCTGTCACACAAGTTGTTGTCCTGGGAGCCGCCTGTCATACAAGTTGTTGTCCTGGGAGCTGCCTGTCACACAAGTTGTTGTCCTGGGAGCCGCCTGTCATACAAGTTGTTGTCCTGGGAGCCGCCTGTCACACAAGTTGTCCTGGAAGCCACCTGTCATAGAAGTTGTTGTCCTGGGAGCCGCCTGTCATACAAGTTGTTGTCCTGGGAGCCGTCTGTCACACAAGTTGTTGTCCTGGGAGCTGCCTATCACACAAGTTGTTGTCCTGGGAGCCGCCTGTCACACAAGTTGTCCTGGGAGCCGCCTGTCACACAAGTTGTTGTTCTAGGAGCTGCCTGTCATAGAAGTTGTCCTGGGAGCCGCCTGTCATACAAGTTGTTGTCCTGGAAACCGCCTGTCACACTAGTTGTTGTCCTGGGAGCTGCCTGTCACACAAGTTGTCCTGGGAGCCGCCTGTCACACAAGTTGTTGTCCTGGGAGCCACCTGTCATAGAAGTTGTTGTCCTGGGAGCCGCCTGTCACACAAGTTGTCCTGGGAGCCGCCTGTCATAGAAGTTGTTGTTCTGGGAGCCCACTGTCACACAAGTTGTCCTGGGAGCCGCCTGTCACACAAGTTGTTGTCCTGGGAGCCGCCTGTCACACAAGTTGTTGTCCTGGGAGCCGCCTGTAACACAAGTTGTCCTGGGACCTGCCTGTCACACAAGTTGTTGTCCTGGGAGCCGCCTATTATACAAGTTGTTGTCTTGGGAGCTGCCTGTCACACAAGTTGTTGTCCTGGGAGCCGCCTGTCACACAAGTTGTTGTCCTGGGAGCCACCTGTCATACAAGTCGTTGTCCTGGGAGCCGCCTGTCACACAAGTTGTTGTCCTGGGAGCCGCCTGTCATACAAGTCGTTGTCCTGGGAGCTGCCTATCACACAAGTTGTTGTCTTGGGAGCCGCCTGTCACACAAGTTGTTGTCCTGGGAGCCGCCTGTCATACAAGTTGTTGTCCTGGGAGCCGCCTGTCATACAAGTTGTTGTCCTGGGAGCCGCCTGTCATACAAGTTGTTGTCCTGGGAGCTGCCTGTCATACAAGTCGTTGTCCTGGGAGCCACCTGTCACACAAGTTGTTGTCCTGGGAGCCACCTGTCACACAAGTTGTTGTCCTGGGAGCCGCCTGTCATACAAGTCGTTGTCCTGGGAGCTGCCTATCACACAAGTTGTTGTCTTGGGAGCCGCCTGTCACACAAGTTGTTGTCCCAGGAGCCGCCTGTCATACAAGTTGTTGTCCTGGGAGCCGCCTGTCATACAAGTTGTTGCCCTGGGAGCCGCCTGTCATAGAAGTTGTTGTCCTGGGAGCCGCCTGTCACACAATTTGTTGTCCTGGGAGCCGCCTGTCATACAAGTTGTTGTCCTGGGAGCTGCCTGTCATACAAGTTGTTGTCCTGGGAGCTGCCTGTCATACAAGTTGTTGTCCTGGGAGCCACCTGTCACACAAGTTGTCCTGGGAGCCGCTTGTCACACAAGTTGTCCTGGGAGCCGCCTGTCACACAAGTTGTTGTCCTGGGAGCCGCCTGTCACAGAAGTTGTCCTGGGAGCCGCTTGTCACACAAGTTGTTGTCCTGGGAGCCGCCTGTCATACAAGTTGTTGTCCTGGGAGCCGCCTGTCACACAAGTTGTTGTCCTGGGAGCTGCCTGTCATACAAGTTGTTGTCCTGGGAGCCGCTTGTCACACAAGTTGTTGTCCTGGGAACCGCCTGTCACACAAGTTGTTGTCCTGGGAGCCACCTGTCATACAAGTTGTTGTCCTGGGAGCCGCCTGTCACACAAGTTGTTGTCCTGGGAGCCGCCTGTCACACAAGTTGTTGTCCTGGGAACCGCCTGTCACACAAGTTGTTGTCCTGGGAGCCACCTGTCACACAAGTTATTGTCCTGGGAGCCGCCTGTCATACAAGTTGTTGTCCTGGGAGCCGCCTGTCATAAAAGTTGTTGTCCTGGGAGCCGCCTGTCACACAAGTTGTTGTCCTGGGAGCCACCTGTCACACAAGTTGTTGTCCTGGGAGCCGCCTGTCATACAAGTTGTTGTCCTGGGAACCGCCTGTCACACAAGTTGTTGTCCTGGGAGCCACCTGTCACACAAGTTGTTGTCCTGGGAGCCGCCTGTCATACAAGTTGTTGTCCTGGGAGCCGCCTGTCATACAAGTTGTTGTCCTGGGAGCCGCCTGTCACACATGTTGTCCTGGAAGCCGCCTGTCATACAAGTTGTTGTCCTGGGAGCCGTCTGTGATACAAGTTGTTGTCCTGGGAGCCGCCTGTCACACATGTTGTCCTGGGAGCCGCCTGTCATACAAGTTGTTGTCCTGGGAGCCGCCTGTCATACAAGTTGTTGTTCTGGGAGCCGCCTGTCACACAAGTTGCCCTGGGAGCCGCCTGTAATGTGACCATACATTGTGCAATCTGATTGTACAATTTCTTTTGGAACTGAGTAGTGCCAGGTCCTGATCTGATTGTTCTGGTCTGTCCTTGTATTGCATAGTTTTGAAGATTGTGCAATCGGATTGTATAGTGTATTCTTCTCATACTGGTCACCATTTATTAACCATTGGACCAGCGCCTCGGTAACATTGCGGACAGATTGATTATGCAATTTTAAAGAATCAAATCAAATCGGGAGCTGGCAGCATTGACTGCAAGCCACGCTCCTTGTGCTGAATTTTGTGGATTTTTTACAATCATCGCATTAATTGATACATTCTCTTCAAAGCCGATCTCCAGAGATGAGAAGTAGAGATGTGGATTGTGACAGACCTAGCCAGAACAGAGGCTGTTGGAGAGGACTGTATGCAAGCCTGTTGCCTTTTGATTATGGGCCCTGGATTTTCAATGGAACAATACTCTTTGTGAGGTGAATGAGAAATCCAGGCTGAACTGTATCAATCGGACTCAGTCGTGTATATATGTATATATTGTATGGGGACTCCTTACTGTAGATTTGTGTCCCTGAAGAGGGAGGGGGGATTCCTCCAGCAGCCCCCTGCTGATAAGACTGATTCATTCTGTTGGGACACATCATGTGAGGAGATGCTAGTGGCATCAACTCCAACTACCTGTGTTTATGTTAATTGAATGAGCTGATGACATTGTCCTCTATACAATGTAGGAGACGGGACGACTGCTATTGTGTTGATATAACTGTGTGAAGATCGGTGACCACAAGTCTGGGCGAAAGGTCATGTCTCAGTCACCTAGGCTGTATATAGGATTAGATAATTAGCTCATGTTAATTAAGTTACAGTTGTATTGTTAGAGGAGGTTCCAACGGCATATAAAGTCTTGTAATTTTGATTCTAAATAAAGTGAGTTCTTGGTAGCAACAAGCAAGTGTCACCTTGTTTGTGCTCAGAGAGGTTGGGATATCTGTATACAGACTGGGAGGAAGTGGTATATGACGGAAGCACTCAAGCGGAGTGTGGGACGTTCCGTGACATGGATGATGAAAACATTCGTTGGGTTTGGGATTAATTTGGGAAGTCGATGATTGCGTTCCTCATATTTGTTCTGTTAGAAGGATTCGTTTCTTATATTTATTAATTCTTACATTCGGAAGAAGTTATTTTGGAAGCTTTGGATTCATTCCTTAGATTTGCAGTGCGACTTCAAAGCGACTTTAATGGGACTTTGATGTTTTGCGACTTTGGCCATTTATTGAGACTCATCACTGTTGTGATTCAGAGATTTGGATCTCAATCTCCGAATTTCCATTCATCACGAAACCAATGAAAAGTCAGCCATAAATCCTGAGCTGTACTTTTATCCAGTATATGGAGTGAGCTGTCCTCTCACAGCACTGCAGGGCCTGACCGGGGACCACAAGCCTGGCAGAATATGAACTTCTATGTTTTGATATGTGAGGAGGACATGGGGGTCTCTGTGCAGATAGCAGAGCA
This sequence comes from Aquarana catesbeiana, assembly GCF_042186555.1. Lineage (NCBI taxonomy): Eukaryota > Metazoa > Chordata > Amphibia > Anura > Ranidae > Aquarana > Aquarana catesbeiana. The sequence goes on along the minus strand of NC_133334.1, from coordinate 609,223 downwards.
CAGCCAGGTACTGCCAGGTACTGGCCATTGGGGGAAGCTCAGATGTTTCCTAGGTGACTACACAATGAGGAATGAACAAAGATTAGTTCTAAAACTGGATGGGAAGAAATTTTCTCTCCCAGCCCCCATTGTACCATAATGTATTCCATTCGTCTGAAACAGCTGCAGCCTCTTGGGGTGCAGGATACTTGGAACAAGTGCAGGGACCCTAAGGTGCGGGATGCTTTGATCTGGGCAGGAAACCTTCAATGCAAGATGCTTGGGTTAAGTATGAGAATCGTACAGTCTAGGATGTTTTGGTTTGGCCTGGGAGCCCTAAGGTGTGGGATGCTTCAGTTAGATGTGGGATAATTAAGGTGCAAGATGGCTGGGTTAAATGGGAGAACACTATGGTGTGGGATGCTTGGGTTAGATTGGGGAACCCTAAGGTGTGGGGTGCTTGGGTTGGGTGCAGGAACCCTATGGTGTGGGATGCTTTTGTTAGATGAGGGAACCTATGGTGTGGGATTCTTGGGTTAGATTGAGGAACCCAAATGTGTGGGATGCTTGAGTTGGGTGCAGGAACTCTATGGTGTGGGATGCTTGGGTTAGATGGGGGAACCCTATAGTGTGGGATGCTTGAGTTAAATGGGGGAACCCTAGGGTGTGGGATGGTTGGGTTAAATGGGAGAACACTATGGTGTGGGATGCTTGGGTTAGATTGGGGAACCCTAAGGTGTGGGATGCTTGGGTTGGGTGCAGGGACCCTATGGTGTGGGATGCTTGGGTTAGATGGGGGAAACTATGGTGTGGGGTGCTTAGGTTAGATTGAGGAACCCAAAGGTGTGGGATGCTTGGGTTGGGTGCAGGAACCCTATGGTGTGGGATGCTTGGGTTAGATGGGGGAACCCTATGGAGTGGGATGCTTGAGTTAGATGGGGGAACCCTATGGTGTGGGATGCCTTGGTTAGATTGGGGAACCCAAAGGTGTGGGATGCCTTGGGTTGGGTGCAAGAACCCTATGGTGTGGGATGCTTGGGTTAGGTGGGGGAACCCTATGGTGTGGGATGCTTGGGTTAGATAGGGGAACCCTATGGTGTGGGTAGCTTGGATTAGATGTAGGAACCCTATGGCATGGGGTGCTTGGGTTAGATTGGGGAACCCAAAGGTGCGAGATGCTTGGGTTAGGTGCAGGAACCCTATGGTGTGGGATGCTTGTGTTAAATTGGGGAACCCGAAGGTGTGGGATGGTTGGTTTAGCTGGGAGAGCCCTATGGTGTGGGATGCCTGGGTTAGATGGTGGAACCCAAAGGTGTGGGATGCTTGGGTTAGGGGTGGTAACCCTATGATGTGGGATGCTTGAGTTAGATGGGGGAACCCAAAGGTGTGGAATGCTTGGGTTAGGTGCGGGAACCCTATGGTGTGGGATGCTTGGGTTAGATGGGGGAACCTTTGGTGTGGGATGCTTGGGTTAGATGGGGGAACCTTAGGTGTGGGATGCTTAGGTTAGGTGCAGGAACCCAGTTGTGCAGAATGACTGGGTTAGGTGGAGGATTTTTATGGCACGGGACATTTTTTTGACGTTGAATGTGGGGAGCATTTATCTTTTTGAACTCCAATAAAGCTATGATAGGGTGCAGGCCTGTAATGTGCTGGGATTGCAGTGGCTGATTGCGATTCCCATCATCTCTGTGGCTTGTTTCCCTGTTTCACATATAGAAAGCAGTAAAATGTCTTATAAATAGAAGGAATGGACTGGAAGGGGCTTTGGCAGGCTGGGCGCTGTGGATCGGGTTTCTGCTGGTGTATTATGATTCAGAGCTGTAAATAGGACGTGAAATTCTTCCCGCTCCGCCTGGAATGGATATAAAATATCTTACACTCTGAGTGATCCCAGGAAAAGGTCACCGGCATTATCATTTTATGACGGGAACAGGCTCTGGGCATGGACCATTATCATTTCTTCCTGGAGAATTCACCAATGATGGCCAAGGACAGGAGACTTTTCTTCTGTTCAGACATAAAAATACAGGAGGGTGGAGCCTGTACTCCAGAGAACCTTGCATAGTTTGGGGTGCCCTCATCTCTCTGGGGTTCTGTGTATAGTTTGGGGTGCCCTCATCTCTCTGCAGTTCTGTGTATAGTTTGGGGTGCCCTCATCTCTGGGGTTCTGTGTATAGTTTGGGGTACCCTCGTCTCTGGGGTTCTGGGTATAGTTTGGGGTGCCTCATCTCTGGGGTTCTGGGTATAGTATGGGGTGCCCTCATCTCTCTGGTGTTCTGTGTATAGTTTGGAGTGTCCTCATCTCTGGGGTTCTAGGTATAGTTTGGGGTACCCTAGTCTCTGGGGTTCTGGGTATAGTTTGGGGTGCCCTCATCTCTGGGGTTCTGGGTATAGTTTGGAGTGTCCTCATCTCTGGGGTTCTGTGTATAGTTTGGGGTACCCTAGTCTAGTGGGGTTCTGGGTATAGTTTGGGGTGCCCTAAACTCCAGGGTTCCATATATAGTTTGGGGTGCCCTCATCTTCAGGGTTCCATGTATAGTTTGGGGTGCTCTCATCTATGGGGTTCCATGTATAGTTTGGGTGCCCTCGTCTCTGGGATTCCATACATAGTTTGGGGTGCCCTCATCCATGGGGTTCCATACATAGTTTGAGGTGCCCTCATCTCTGGGGTTCCATACATAGTTTGGGTGCCCTCATCTTTGGGGTTCCATATACAGTTTGGAGTGCCCTCATCTCTGGGGTTCCATAAATAGTTTGGGGTGCCCTTATCTCTCTGATGTTCTATGTATTGTTTGGGGTGCCCTCATCTCTGGGGTTCTGCATATAGATCAGAGTGCCCTCATCTCTGGGGATCTGCGTATAGTTTGCGGTGCCCTCTCATCTCTGGGGTTCCATGTATAGTTTGAGGCACCCCTTATCTTTAGGGTTCCATGTATAGTTTGGGGTGCCTCTCATCTCTGGGGTTCCATGCATAGTTTGGGGTGCCTCTCATTTCTGGGGTTCTATGTATAGTTTGGGGTGCCTCTCATTTCTAGGGTTCCATGTATAGTTTGGGGTGCCTCTCATCTCTGGGATTCCATGTATAGTTTGGGGTGCCTCTCGTCTCTGGGGTTCCATGTATAGTTTGGGGTGCCTCTCATCTCTTGGGTTCCATGTATAGTTTGGGGTGCCTCTCATCTCTGGGATTCCATGTATAGTTTGGGGTGCCTCTCATCTCTTGGGTTCCATGTATAGTTTGGGGTGCCTCTCATCTCTGGGGTTCCATGTATAGTTTGGGGTGCCTCTCATCTCTGGGATTTCATGTATAGTTTGGGGTGCCTCTCATCTCTGGGGTTCCATGTATAGTTTGGGGTGCCCTCATCTCTGGGATTTCATGTATAGTTTGGGGTGCCTCTCATCTCTGGGGTTCCATGTATAGTTTGGGGTGCCTCTCATCTCTCGGATTTCATGTATAGTTTGGGGTGCCTCTCATCTCTGGGGTTCCATGTATAGTTTGGGGTGCCCTCATCTCTAGAGTTCCATACATAATTCAGGGTGCCCCCCCAGGTCATGTTTCCAGCATTTGATTCAGAAGGTGCAGATGGTGGACTATCGGGAACTGGGAGATATCAGGCTTCACTGGCGCCACCTGTCTGTCCCTTCTGCTGGATGGATGGTCCCATCGTAGCTGGCATGACAGGTTCTCTTCATTGTTCCCCTCCCCCACCACAACACTGTGCCATGTGCCTGGTGACACCTGTTGTGGTCACTTTTCTTCTAATCATCTTCCCCACCGGCCAAACCAACACACAGCTGTCGGTCCCATTAGTGATGGTGAGGTCAGAGGTCAGCGCAATAATACAGCTACAGTGAAGCTGGACACACCATGGCAGTTTACTGGATTCTACCGTCCCTCCTGACACCCCCCCGTATACCAACAACACCCCGGGGTCACCTAACACTCCTAGAGGACAATATGATGAGTGATCACCAGAGACAGAGGAGCATTATGGGAGATCAGAGGACAGAATGATGAGCGACCACCAGAGACAGAGGAGCATTATGGGAGATCAGAGGACAGAATGATGAGCGACCACCAGAGACAGAGGAGCATTATGGGGGATCAGAGGACAGAATGATGAGTGACCACCAGAGACAGAGGAGCATTATGGGGGATCGGAGGACAGAATGATGAGCGACCACCAGAGACAGAGGAGCATTATGGGAGATCAGAGGACAGAATGATGAGAGACCACCAGAGACAGAGGAGCATTATGGGGGATCGGAGGACAGAATGATGAGCGACCACCATAGACAGAGGAGCATTATGGGAGATCAGAGGACAGAATGATGAGAGACCACCATAGACAGAGAAGCATTATGGGAGATCAGAGGACAGAATGATGAGAGACCACCATAGACAGAGGAGCATTATGGGAGATCGGAGGACAGAATGATGAGTGACCACCATAGACAGAGAAGCATTATGGGAGATCAGAGGACAGAATGATGAGAGACCACCATAGACAGAGAAGCATTATGGGAGATCAGAGGACAGAATGATGAGAGACCACCAGAGACAGAGGAGCATTATGGGAGATCAGAGGACAGAATGATGAGAGACCACCATAGACAGAGGAGCATTATGGGAGATCAGAGGACAGAATGATGAGAGACCACCATAGACAGAGGAGCATTATGGGAGATCGGAGGACAGAATGATGAGTGACCACCATAGACAGAGGAGCATTATGGGAGATCAGAGAACAGAATGATGAGCGACCACCATAGACAGAGGAGCATTATGGGGGATCAGAGGACAGAATGATGAGAGACCACCATAGACAGAGGAGCATTATGGGAGATCAGAGGACAGAATGATGAGCGACCACCATAGACAGAGGGCATTATGGGAGATCAGAGGACAGAATGATGAGAGACCACCATAGACAGAGAAGCATTATGGGGGATCGGAGGACAGAATGATGAGCGACCACCATAGACAGAGAAGCATTATGGGAGATCAGAGGACAGAATGATGAGCGACCACCATAGACAGAGGGCATTATGGGAGATCAGAGGACAGAATGATGAGAGACCACCATAGACAGAGGAGCATTATGGGAGATCGGAGGACAGAATGATGAGAGACCACCAGAGACAGAGGAGCATTATGGGAGATCAGAGGACAGAATGATGAGAGACCACCATAGACAGAGGAGCATTATGGGAGATCAGAGGACAGAATGATGAGAGACCACCATAGACAGAGGAGCATTATGGGAGATCGGAGGACAGAATGATGAGTGACCACCATAGACAGAGGAGCATTATGGGAGATCAGAGAACAGAATGATGAGCGACCACCATAGACAGAGGAGCATTATGGGAGATCGGAGGACAGAATGATGAGTGACCACCATAGACAGAGGAGCATTATGGGAGATCAGAGGACAGAATGATGAGAGACCACCATAGACAGAGGAGCATTATGGGAGATCGGAGGACAGAATGATGAGTGACCACCATAGACAGAGGAGCATTATGGGAGATCAGAGGACAGAATGATGAGAGACCACCATAGACAGAGGAGCATTATGGGAGATCAGAGGACAGAATGATGAGAGACCACCATAGACAGAGGAGCATTATGGGAGATCGGAGGACAGAATGATGAGTGACCACCATAGACAGAGGAGCATTATGGGAGATCAGAGAACAGAATGATGAGCGACCACCATAGACAGAGGAGCATTATGGGGGATCAGAGGACAGAATGATGAGAGACCACCATAGACAGAGGAGCATTATGGGAGATCAGAGGACAGAATGATGAGCGACCACCATAGACAGAGGGCATTATGGGAGATCAGAGGACAGAATGATGAGAGACCACCATAGACAGAGAAGCATTATGGGGGATCGGAGGACAGAATGATGAGCGACCACCATAGACAGAGGAGCATTATGGGAGATCAGAGGACAGAATGATGAGCGACCACCATAGACAGAGGGCATTATGGGGGATCGGAGAACAGAATGATGAGCGACCACCAGAGACAGAGGAGCATTATGGGGGATCTGAGGACAGAATGAGGAGAGACCACCATAGACAGAGGAGCATTATGGGAGATCAGAGGGCACAATGATGAGTGACCACCATAGACAGAGGAGCATTATGGGAGATCGGAGGACAGAATGAGGAGAGACCACCATAGACAGAGGAGCATTATGGGAGATCGGAGGACAGAATGATGAGTGACCACCATAGACAGAGGACAGAATGATGAGCGACCACCATAGACAGAGGAGCATTATGGGAGATCAGAGGACAGAATGATGAGCGACCACCATAGACAGAGGAGCATTATGGGGGATCAGAGGACAGAATGATGAGTGACCACCATAGACAGAGGAGCATTATGGGAGATCAGAGGACAGAATGATGAGTGACCACCATAGACAGAGGAGCATTATGGGAGATCGGAGGACAGAATGATGAGTGACCACCATAGACAGAGGAGCATTATGGGGGATCAGAGGACAGAATGATGAGCGACCACCATAGACAGAGGCGCATTATGGGAGATCAGAGGACAGAATGATGAGAGACCACCATAGACAGAGGAGCATTATGGGAGATCGGAGGACAGAATGATGAGTGACCACCATAGACAGAGGAGCATTATGGGAGATCGGAGGACAGAATGAGGAGAGACCACCATAGACAGAGGAGCATTATGGGAGATCGGAGGACAGAATGATGAGCGACCACCATAGACAGAGGAGCATTATGGGAGATCAGAGGACAGAATGATGAGAGACCACCATAGACAGAGGAGCATTATGGGAGATCGGAGGACAGAATGATGAGTGACCACCATAGACAGAGGAGCATTATGGGAGATCGGAGGACAGAATGAGGAGATGAGGAGATGTTGGGGATGGTTTGGGATGAGCTGTTCTGGGTGGGGGTTGGAGGCCATTGTTGGGGAAGGTTTGGGATGATTGAGGTGTTCTGGGTGGGCGTTGGAGGACATTGTTGGGGGTGATTTTGGAAGATTGTGGTGTTTTGGGTGGGGGTTTGTGAGTAGTTTGGGATCATTGAGGTGTTCTGGGTGGGGGTTGGATGCCATTGTTGGGGAAGGTTTGGGATGATTGAGGTGTTCTGGGCGGCGGTTGGAGGACATTGTTAGGGGTGGTTTTGGAAGATTGCGGTGTTCTGGGTGAGGGGTTGTGGGTAGTCTGGGACGATTGAGGTGTTCTGGGTGGGGGTTGGAGGCCATTGTTGGGGAAGGTTTGGGATGATTGAGGTGTTCTGGGCGGCAGTTGGAGGACATTGTTGGGGGTGGTTTTGGAAGATTGTGGTGTTCTGGGTGGGGGTTTGTGAGTAGTTTGGGATCATTGAGGTGTTCTGGGTGGGGGTTGGAGGCCATTGTTGGGGATAGTTTTGGATGATTGAGGTGTTCTGGGTGGGGGTTGGAGGCCATTGTTGGGGATGGTTTTGGATGATTGAGGTGTTCTGGGTGGGGGTTGGAGGTCATTGTTGGGGAAGGTTTGGGATGATTGAGGAGTTCTGGGCTGTGGTTGGAGGACATTGTTGGGGGTGGTTTTAGAAGATTGCAATGTTCTGGGTGGGGGTTTGTGGGTAGTCTGGGATGATTGAGGTGTTCTGGTTGGGGGTTGGAGACCATTGTTTGGGAAGGTTTGGGATGATTGAGGAGTTCTGGGCGGCAGTTGGAGGACATTGTTGGGGGTGGTTTTGGAAGATTGCAGTGTTCTGGGTGGGGGTTGGAGACCATTGTTTGGGAAGGTTTGGGATGATTGAGGTGTTCTGGGTGTGGGTTGAAGGCCATTGTTTGGGAAGGTTTGGGATGATTGAGGTGTTCTGGGTGGGGGTTGGAGGCCATTGTTTGGGAAGGTTTGGGATGATTGAGGTGTTCTGGGCGGCGGTTGGAGGACATTGTTGGGGGTGGTTTTGGAAGATTGCGTTGTTCTGGGTGGGGGTTTGTGGGTAGTTTGAGATGATTGAGGTGTTCTGGGTGTGGGTTGGAGGCCATTGTTGGGGATGGATCCGGGTGATGGAGGTGTTCTGGGTGGGGGTTGGAAGCCATTGGTTTTTTTTTTCAATACTCTTTATTAAAAAAATGTTCTTACATATTAATTTACATAATTTTTCATTTTGTTTTCTTTTAGTATCTTAAAAATGTACATATACTTCCTTTTTCATCTTCACTCATTCTTAACTCTCATACCATTCCCTCACATCCATACTATGGTCACCCTTTTCTTCCACCTATTATTCACACTATACAGTATTTTCATATATTCCTATATCCATAGTTAAATACACTCTACTCCACTTTGCCCATATATTTTAATATATTTGCACATTTCCCCTTTGCTCATACATTATTCTCTCATGTGGTAGGACCTGATTTAATGCTCTCACCCAAGTGGCTAAGTGTCGGTGGTATTGGCTGGATCCATTTTTCCACTATCTGTTTTTGTGCTAAAAATAACACCTCTTGCAAAAATATCCTGGTGTATCTGGACCATCTCTCCTCTTGTAATAATCCCAGTAAACATACTTCAATTGTATCTATAATGGGTCTATTTCTAACTTTTTCCAGTTTACTGACAACTTATTGCCAGTATCCCCGTATATTCCCACAAAATCACATTAGGTGGAGGAAATCTGCACCCTCCTGCCCACATGGTGTACAGTTTGGTGCAGACATTCTCTACATTTTATACAACCTATTTGGACCAAGGTAAATCTGATGTATTATCCTATTATTCATTGCTGAGGATACTTTCAAGTGAGAGGAGAAGATTTCATCCCACTCCTGATTGGTCATATCTGGAATGACTACCTGCCATTTATCCCTTGTCCCCACAGGTTCACTGCATATTTTACTTTGTAATAGGTGTGAATATAGTTTAGATATTAATCCCTTTGGTCCCTGTGTTTTCAGGATCCCTATAAGGGGATATTTAGATATTTTAAATTCCTCCCCTCCAAACTGTGGCTGTAATACATGTCGGAGCTGCAAATACTTCTAGAACTGTCTACTCGAGAGGTTATATTGTTCACACAAGTTCTCGTATAGTCGATTGTATTTTTATCATATATCTGTCCAATTGTTGTCACCTTTTTCTGTTCCCAAAATCTACTATTCTCAAATGCCTCTAACTGTTCAAATGTTGGGTTATTCCACAAAAGCAGTTTCTGGTGGGATATCAATGAAATCCCGTCAGTTTTTTTGCCTCCTTCCATACTGACCTAGCCAGTATAAGAAGAGGAATTTTTGCTCCAACCCTCCTCAAGTCAGTTGCTTCCAGACCCACCAAGAGATCATTTACTTGCATCTTACTTAAGTATTGTTCCACCCCCGTTTCTTGTTCCGGCGTTACCCACGCTCTTAAGTGTTTTAATTGGTTTGCCAGATAATATAAATATAAATCTGGCACAGCCAACCCTGCTGCTGTTTTGGGTCGTTGTAACATTGTGAGTTTTAGTTTACATCTACACTGTGCCCATATGAACTTAGTGATCTGGGAATTGAATTTTTTTGGAGGCCATTGTTGGGGATGGTTTTGGATGATTGAGATGTTCTGGGCAGGGGCTGGGGGCCATCATTGGGGATGGTTCCGGGTGATTGAGGTGTTCTGGGAGGTCCCTCCTGTCCAATGTAGACAGACACACAGAGATCAGGAAGGATGTTCTATTAACCTTCAGTCTATAAACCTTCTATGAGGAGGTGAGTTGCCATCTAGATAAAGGAAGGCCCGTAGACGTGGTGTATCTGGATTTTACAAAAGCATATGACACAGTTCCCCATAAACGTTTACTGTACAAAATAAGGTCCGTTGGCATGGACCATAGGGTGAGTACATGGATTGAAAACTGGCTACAAGGGCGTGTTCAGAGGGTGGTGATAAATGGGGAGTACTCGGAATGGTCAGGGGTGGGTAGTGGGGTTCCCCAGGGTTCTGTGCTGGGACCAATCCTATTTAATTTGTTCATAAACGATCTGGAGAATGGGATAAACAGTTCAATCTCTCTATTTGCAGACGATACTAAGCTAAGCAGGGCAATAACTTCTCCACAGGATGTGGAAACCTTGCAAGAAGATCTGAACAAATGAATGGGGGAGGGGCAACTACATGGCAAATGAGGTTCAATGTAGAAAAATGTAAAATAATGTATTTGGGTGGCAAAAATCCGAATGCAATCTATAGACTGGGGGGAGAACCTCTGGGGGGATCTAGGATGGAAAAGGACCTGGGGGTCCTAGTAGATGATTGGCTCAGCAATGGCATGCAATGCCAAGCTGCTGCTAATAGGGATGGGCCTAACGGACCCCTGTTCAGTTCGCACCAGAACTTCCGAACAGTTCGGACCCCGAATAACGAACCCCATTAACGTCAATAGGACCTGAACTTCAAAAATCAAAAGTGCCCATTTTGATGGCTTATATGCAAGTAATTGGGCATACAATGGTTATAGGGCTCCGGGTCCTGCCCTGGGGGACATGTATCAATAAAAAAAAAAGTTTGTGAAAAACGTCATTTTTAAATGAGCAGTGATTTTATGATTTTTAAAGTGAAAAATTAAAAATTCCTTCCAATATAGTGCCTTGGGGGTCCCCTTAGTCTACCTGTAAAGTGGCAGATCTGTACCATGTCTAGAATCTGCTGCAGCAATAATTGTATTTATAAAGCCAAAAAAATGACATTTTCCTGCAAGCTGCCTTTATTTTGCTCAGCAACAGCTTCAGGAGCCAGTGTGTATAATGAGGAGTCAGTGTGTATAATGAGGAGCCAGTGTGTATAATGAGGAGTCAGTGTGTATAATGAGGAGTCAGTGTGTATAATGAGGAGCCAGTGTGTATAATGAGGAGTCAGTGTGTATAATGAGGAGTCAGTGTGTATAATGAGGAGCCAGTGTGTATAATGAGGAGCCAGTGTGTATGATGAGGAGTCAGTGTGTATAATGAGGAGTCAGTGTGTATAATGAGGAGTCAGTGTGTATAATGAGGAGTCAGTGTGTATAATGAGGAGCCAGTGTGTATAATGAGGAGCCAGTGTGTATAATGAGGAGTCAGTGTGTATAATGAGGAGCCAGTGTGTATGATGAGGAGTCAGTGTGTATAATGAGGAGTCAGTGTGTATAATGAGGAGTCAGTGTGTATAATGAGGAGTCAGTGTGTATAATGAGGAGCCAGTGTGTATAATGAGGAGCCAGTGTGTATAATGAGGAGTCAGTGTGTATAATGAGGAGCCAGTGTGTATAATGAGGAGTCAGTGTGTATAATGAGGAGTCAGTGTGTATAATGAGGAGCCAGTGTGTATAATGAGGAGCCAATGTGTATAATGAGGAGTCAGTGTGTATAATGAGGAGCCAGTGTGTATAATGGGGAGCCAGTGTGTATAATGAGGAGTCAGTGTGTATAATGAGGAGTCAGTGTGTATAATGAGGAGCCAGTGTGTATAATGAGGAGCCAGTGTGTATAATGAGGAGCCAGTGTGTATAATGAGGAGTCAGTGTGTATAATGAGGAGTCAGTGTGTATAATGAGGAGCCAGTGTGTATAATGAGGAGCCAATGTGTATAATGAGGAGTCAGTGTGTATAATGAGGAGCCAGTGTGTATAATGGGGAGCCAGTGTGTATAATGAGGAGTCAGTGTGTATAATGAGGAGTCAGTGTGTATAATGAGGAGCCAGTGTGTATAATGAGGAGTCAGTGTGTATAATGAGGAGCCAGTGTGTATAATGAGGAGCCAGTGTGTATGATGAGGAGCCAGTGTGTATAATGAGGAGCCAGTGTGTATGATGAGGCCACAATGTAGTGAACTGGGAACAAGATTAGAGATTTTTTGGATACATTCTGGTGTCACTTTGACTTTGGATAGAAGAAACGGGTGTGTAAAAATTGGTCTTTGGGTGTCGGTGGCGCCTTCCCACCGTAACCCTATAGAGGTAATCTTGATGAAAGCAAGAATTGGCTTTGCTGTAAAAAAAATTGCAATGATATTCACCTGTCAGACAGTTGCAGAAAAATTGGTCTTTGGGTGTTAATTGTGCCCATGAAACCTACACCAAAAACATTCTTCCAGATGAAATGATTGGACACCCTCAAAGCTAGGCAGCCTCGAAGTCCTGCAGAGATTCCACATCCCAGAAAGACTTAATCAGTGACATCGGCATCAGGAGCTTCATGGCTGGTAATCCAGGACTGATTCATTTTTATAAAAGTCAAGCGGTCCACGGAGTCTGTGGACAGACGCGTTCTATCAATAATGAAACCTCCTGCAGCGCTGAATGCCCGTTCTGAAAGCACACTGGATGCAGGACAGCCCAACAACTCAATAGCATACTGGGCAAGTTCTGGCCAGTGGTCTATTCTCATGACCCAGTAAGCCAGTGGATCGTCAGCTGGAAAGCTCTCCATCTCTGTTTTAGCCCCGAGGTAATCGTTCACCATGTGATGCAGACGCTGCCGATGGGATGTGGAAGATGACAGCCCTGGGCGGCGAGGACTAAAAAAAAATCTGAAATGCCTCACTTAGGCAGACGCCTTCTACAACGCTCCTCTCTTGACCAACAGAAGACTCAAAACGACGTTTTCCACCACACTGTAACCTACTGGAGTCAGGAAAAACGTTCAATAAAATCCTCTTTAACGCATCTTCAAGGGATTTTATCTTCTGCACTCTCTGTGGGGACAGGATGAGTTCTGAGAACTTCCCCTTATAACGGTGGTCAAAGAGGGTTGCCAACCAGTAATCATCCTTTTACTTTATGCCACGTATTCTTGGGTCCTTTTGCAGGCTTTGAAGCATGAGGTTGTCCATGCACCTCAAATTTGCAGAGGCTTGAGAAGCAGACTCCTCGGGGTAACTCAGGATGACAGCAACTGGAACTTCCTCCTCCCAGCCACATACTACTCCTAAGGGTCCTGGGGTTGGAAAGCCATCGCTGACAGATTGACGCATGTCTTCCTCTTCTTTGAAGCCAATGAAAGTGCCATAATCCTCCTCCTCATCCTCCTCCCCTCTCTCCTCCTGTTCTGTGACATAGGAATGATGGTGTCTGGATAAAGTGGGCCTTGAGAGGAAAGGAAGTCCTCCTCTTCCTCCTGCTCCTCTGCCTCCAGTGCCCTGTCCATAATGCCACACAGAGTCTGCTCCAGCAGGAACACAACAGGGATTGTGTCACTGATGCATGCACTGTCACTGCTCACCATCCTTGTGGCCTCCTCAAATGGTGACAATACAGTGCATGCATCCTTAATGATCAGCCATTGGTGTGGGGAAAAAAAAGCCATCATGCCGAATTTGCACAGATACTCATTGACGGCCCTCTGCTGCATGTATAGCCACTGCAGCATTCCCAAAATTGAGTTCCACCTGGTGGGCATGTCACAAATCAGTCGGTTTACGGGCAGGTGGATTTCCCGCTGAATTTCAGCCAGCCGAGCACTAGCTGTGTATGACCGCCTGAAATGGCTATAGACTCTTCTGGCCTGCTTTAGTACATCTTGCAACCCTGGATACGTACTTAGGAAACGCTGCACCACCAAATTGAGGACATGTGCCAGGTATGGCACATGTGTCAACTTTCCCTGTCTAAGGGCGGACAGTAGGTGTGAGCCATTATCGGACACCACCATTCCTTGCTCCAGCTGGCATGGTGTGAACCACCTCTGGGCCTGTCCCTGCAGAGCTGCAAAAATCTCTGCTCCGGTGTGGTTCCTGTCCACTAAACACACCAGCTGAAGCACTGCATGGCACCTTTTAGTCTGACTCTGGGAATAGCCCTTTGAACGCTTAGGGGGTACCTGATGTTCATAGGACAATTCTGCAGAGGAGGGCATGGAGGTGGCGGAGGAGGAGGAGGTACAGCTCACAGGTCTGGCATCATCACCACCAGCTGTATGGAAACGTGTGGGCACAACAAGCTGCAGCACCAAGCCCTGTCCTGCATCCTTTCGAGTTGCAAGCAGCGTTACCCAGTGTGCTGTGAACGAAATATATCATCCCTGCCAATGCTTGCTGGACCATGTGTCAGCAGTAAGGTGGATTTTACGGCTGACTGCCTTACCCAACGATGCCACAACATTCCCTTCCACGTGATGGTAGAGAGAGGGAATGGCCTTACATGAAAAGTAGTATCGACTGGGAACCTGCCATTGTGGTACAGCACATTGTGCGAATTCACGGAAGGGGGCAGAATCCACCAGGCTGAAAGGCAGAAGTTGGAGAGCCAACAGCTTTGACAAGCTTGCATTCAGACACTGGGCATGTGGGTGGCAGGGACTGTATTTTTTTTTTTACGCTGCAGAAGATGGGGCAGAGAAATTTGCTGGCTACAGTCTACAGCTGGTGGTGTGCTGCTGGTAGATGAGCTGCAAGGACCTGGGACACCCTGTGCTATAACATCATCCCTGTCAGTGGAGGATGCTGAGAGGTAATGACTCAGTATCGCAGGGGCAGACTGAAGTGGGTAAGGAGGAGGAGGAGGGACAGATTTGTGTCCCTTTTGTGTGGCTTTTAGGTGCTCTTGCCAACAGGCTGAGTGGTTGGACGTTAAATGCCTTATTAGGCATGTGGTACCCAATGGTTGGTGTTTTTGCCACGTTTGATGTGCCTGTGACACAGTTTACAGATAGCAACAGTGCGATCTGCTGCAGATGTGCTGAAAAAGGTCCAGACAGCTGAGCTGTGGGGAGTGGGCCGGGAGATAACAGCTACAGAATGTGATGGAATAGGGTGGCTACTCTCTACTCTTTCTTGATGTCGGCCTCCTTGAGGTTGTGCCGCCTCACCTTCAGTTTCCTCCTCTGCTCTATCTGTCACCCAAGTCACATTAGTGACCTCATCATCATCTCCATCATCTCCATCTCTTCCTCCATCTTCATCATTACCACTGGAGACAACTTGGCAATATGCTGCGGCTTGGGGAACATGAATGCCAATTTGTCTACCAGTGTTCCTCCCTCTCTCTAGGCTCATGTTCCAGTCATCCTCAACCTCAGAACCATCTGAATCCAGTAATGGCTGGGCATCATCAAGGAGCAAGTGGCTGACACTGTGGTCAAATAACTCAGCTGACTCCTCCATGGCTGATGTTGGGGCTATGGCAGGAATAGATGTGGACAAGGAGGCAGGTTTATCCACTCTGGCAACTGCAGGGGACAGCACAATTGTCTCTGCTTGTGTGACAGAGGATGAGGAGGATGAGGATGAGGAAGGTTTTGTAAGCCAGTCCACCACCTCCTCTGCATGCTGTGGCTGGATAGCACAGGCAAACTCACTAAACAGAGGAAATGATGCCCTGCCTGAGGACTGACCACCATGTCCACCTTTGCCTGTGGACACATTTGTTGCTGGCCCCCTTACAGTGCCAAAGGAACGTCTGCCTCTCCTTGTTGTCCTCCCAGACATTATTGGGAGGGAGGGGGCGGTGCTTATAAGCAAATGTAAAGGAGAAGTGGAAATCTGTATGTAGATGCACTTTAATCAATGTAAAGAGGTGTTTGGTGCCCTTTAATTTGAGTACTCGCACTACACAGACACACTCCACGGATACAATATAATATACTGCAATATAATGCGCCAAACGTACAGTGACACACATAACTATATGGCGTTAAACTGGCAGTAACGCACGCAAAATGGCAGTAACGCAGACAGAAGTAAATGGCGTTAAACTGGCAGTAACGCAATCAAATAGACGGTGTTCAACCATCACTACACTGACACTATCTGAACTGTCCCTACTCTAGCTGCACACTATGAAAAGCTGAATGATGCTCCTCCTCACTACACTCACACTATAGAAAGCTGAATGATGCTCCTCCTCACTACACTCACACTATAGAAAGCTGAATGATGCTCCTCCTCACTACACTCACACTATAGAAAGCTGAATGATGCTCCTCCTCACTACACTCACACTATGAAAAGCTGAATGATGGTCCTCCTCACTACACTCACACTATGAAAAGCTGAATGATGGTCCTCCTCACTACACTCACACTATAGAAAGCTGAATGATGCTCCTCCTCACTACACTCACACTATGAAAAGCTGAATGATGGTCCTCCTCACTACACTCACACTATGAAAAGCTGAATGATGGTCCTCCTCACTACACTCACACTATGAAAAGCTGAATGATGCTCCTCCTCACTACACTCACACTATGAAAAGCTGAATGATGGTCCTCCTCACTACACTCACACTATGAAAAGCTGAATGATGGTCCTCCTCACTACACTCACACTATGAAAAGCTGAATGATGGTTCTCCTCACTACATTCACACTATCCCTAGACTGACACTAAACTAATATTCTACACTGACAATTGAAGGAAAATAGCACAGTATAGCACACTAACTAATAGTAATGAACAGAGCCCTGTTATATCTCTCTCCACACCGAAATCTCACTGAAAATGGCTGCCATTAAAAGAATACTTTTATACTGTGGGGCGGGAATGAGCCATGATTGGATAAAGTCATGATAACAGTGTCCAATCATGACTTTGACAGTGCTCTGTGCCCTGATTGGCTGAAGCTTTCACTGCTTCAGCAAATCAGGGCTTGCAATGCACTGTTCAGTGCCGCAATGCATTGTGGTCGGTTTGGGGGCCGAACAAACGGTCGAACGACCCAATTAAAAGAAAAGAGGTTTAACCTTAAACTATGTAGAGGGTTCTTTACTGTAAGAGTGGCAAGGATGTGGAATTCCCTTCCACAGGCGGTGGTCTCATCGATCGTTTCAAGAAACTATCAGATAATCACCTGTTTGACTGCAACAGACAGGGATATATAATGTAATACTGACATATAATCACACAACATAGGTTGGGCTTGATGGACTTACATAGTTACATAGTTACATAGTAGGTGAGGTTGAAAAAAGACACAAGTCCATCAAGTCCAACCTATGTGTGTGATAATGTGTCAGTATTACATTACATATCCCTGTATATTGCGGTCATTCAGGTGATTATCTAATAGTTTCTTGAAGCTATCAATGCTCCCCGCTGAGACCACCGCCTGTGGAAGGGAATTCCACATCCTTGCCGCTCTTACAGTAAAGAACCCTCTACGTAGTTTAAGGTTAAATCTCTTTTCTTCTAATTGTAATGAGTGGCCACGAGTCTTATTAAACTCTCTTCTGCGAAAAAGTTTTATCCCTATTGTGGGGTCACCAGTCCGGTATTTGTAAATTGAAATCATATCCCCTCTCAAGCGTCTCTTCTCCAGAGAGAATAAGTTCAGAGCTCACAACCTTTCCCCATAACTAAGATCCTCCAGACCCTTTATTAGCTTTGTTGCCCTTCTTTGTACTCGCTCCATTTCCAGTACATCCTTCCTGAGGACTGGTGCCCAGAACTGGACAGCATACTCCAGGTGCGGCCGGACCAGAGTCTTGTAGAGCGGGAGAATTATCGTTTTATCTCTGGAGTTGATCCCTTTTTAATGCCAATATTCTGTTTGCTTTATTAGCAGCAGCTTGGCATTGCATGTCATTGCTGAGCCTATCATCTACTAGGACCCCCAGGTCCTTTTCCATCCTAGATTCCCCCAGAGGTTCTCCCCCAGTCTATAGATTGCATTGATATTTTTGCCACCCAAATGCATTATTTTACATTTTTCTACATTGAACCTCATTTGCCATGTAGTCGCCCACCCCATTCATTTGTTCAGGTCTTTTTGCAAGATTTCCACATCCTGCGGAGAAGTTATTGCCCTGCTTAGCTTAG
Source organism: Aquarana catesbeiana (assembly GCF_042186555.1). NCBI lineage: Eukaryota > Metazoa > Chordata > Amphibia > Anura > Ranidae > Aquarana > Aquarana catesbeiana. The sequence goes on along the minus strand of NC_133334.1, from coordinate 591,479 downwards.
TATCGTCTGCAAATACAGAGATTGAACTGTTTATCCCATCCTCCAGGTCGTTTATGAACAAATTAAATAGGATTGGTCCCAGCACAGAACCCTGGGGGACCCCACTACCCACCCCTGACCATTCTGAGTACTCCCCATTTATCACCACCCTCTGAACACGCCCTTGTAGCCAGTTTTCAATCCATGTACTCACCCTATGGTCCATGCCAACGCACCTTATTTTGTACAGTAAACGTTTATGGGGAACTGTGTCAAATGCTTTTGCAAAATCCAGATACACCATGTCTACGGGCCTTTCTTTATCTAGATGGCAACTCACCTCCTCATAGAAGGTTACTAGATTGGTTTTGCAAGAACGATTCTTCATGAATCCATGCTGATTACTGCTAATGATACCGTTCTTATTACTAAAATCTTGTATATAGTCCCTTATCATTCCATCCAAAAGTTTACATACAATTGATGTTAGGCTAACTGGTCTGAAATTCCCAGGGATTTATTTTGGGCCCTTTTTAAATATTGGTGCTACATTGGCTTTTCTCCAATCAGCTGGTACCATTCCAGTCAATAGACTGTCTGTAAAAATTAGGAACAACGGTCTGGCAATCACCTGACTGAGTTCCCTAAGTACCCTCGGATGCAAGCCATCTGGTCCCGGTGATTTATTAATGTTAAGTTTCTCAAGTCTAATTTTAATTCCGTCCTCTGTTAACCATGTAGGTGCTTCCTGTGTTGTGTCATGAGGATAAACACTGCAGTTTTGGTTACTGAAGCCCCCCGATTCACTCGTGAAGACTGAGGAGAAGAATAAATTCAATACCTTTGCCATCTCCCCATCCTTTGTAACCAGATGTCCTTCCTCGTTCTTTATGGGGCCAATATGGTCTGTCCTCCCTTTTTTACTGTTTACATACTTAAAGAATTTCTTGGGATTTTTTTTGCTCTCCTCTGCTATGTGTCTTTCATGTTCTATCTTAGCCGTCCTAATTGCACCCTTACATTTCTTATTGCATTCTTTATAAAGTCTGAATGCTGAGGATGATCCCTCAACCTTGTATTTTTTGAAGGCCTTCTCCTTTGCTTTTATATGCATTTTTACATTGGAGTTAAGCCATCCAGGATGTTTGTTCGCTCCTTTAAATTTATTACCCAATGGGATACATTGGCTAATGCCCTTATTTAATATGCTCTTAAAGCAAACCCATCTCTCCTCCGTATTCTTTGTTCCTAATATTTTATCCCAATTTATGCCTTTTAGCAAGGTTTGTAGTTTAGGGAAGTTGGCTCTTTTGAAATTCAGTGTCTTTGTGTTCCCTTCATGTCTCCTATTTGTGTGATTTATACTGAAACTAATTGACCTGTGATCGCTGTTACCTAAATTGCCCCGTATTTCCACATCTGTTATCAGGTCTGTATTGTTGGTAATCAGTAGATCTAGTAATGTTTTATTTCTAGTTGGTGCGTCTACCATCTGACCCATAAAATTGTCCTGCAAGACACCAAGGAACTGGCGAGCCTTAAATGAATGCGCGGTTCCCTCCACCCAGTCTATGTCTGGATAATTAAAATCCCCCATTATGATAACACTTCCCATCCTTGCTGCTAATCCAATTTGTGATAGGAGATCCGTCTCCACTTCCTCCCTCAGGTTAGGGGGCCTATAGCATACTCCCAGTATTATTTTCCCCTTAGCTTCATCCCTTTGGAGCTCTACCCATAAAGATTCCACCTCCTCTCTAGCCCCCTCAGTGATGTCATCTCTCACATTCACTTGTACATTATTCTTGATATATAGGCATACCCCTCCCCCTTTTTTACCCTCTCTGTCCTTGCGGTATAGGGTATACCCTTGAATGTTTGCCAGCCAATCATGAGAGCTGTTGAACCAGGTCTCTGAAATTCCCACAAAATCCAAATCCTCCTTGTACAACAGTATCTCTAGTTCACCCATCTTGTCCGCCAGGCTCCTGGCATTGGTGAACATGCCACATAGTTTAGACCGGTCGCATATTGTCCTCGTATTGGGTGTTTCAAGATTGCAACTTGGACTTGCTACTATACTCACCTTGTGTTTTTGTGCTTTGGTTAACCTACCACTAATGCCGCCAATACTACCCTCTGGAATATCTTCCGCGCTGGCTATCACTGTCTCTGGACCCTCCCCCCCATCGCCTAGTTTACAAACCCCTCTAACTTTTTGGCCATCTTCATTCCCAGCAGATCTGCACCCTCCTCATTTAGGTGCAGTCCGTCCCTTCTATAGTACCGGTTACCGACTGAGAAGTCGGCCCAGTCCTCCAGGAACCCAAACCCCTCCTTACTACACCAGCTCTTCAGCCACTTGTTCACTTCCCTAATCTCCCTCTGCCTTTCTGGTGTGGCTCGATGTACCGGTAGTATTCCTGAGAACACTACCTTGGAGGTCCTTTTCCTCAATTTAGCTCCTAAGTCCCTAAAATCGTTCTTTAGGACACTCCATCTGCCTCTGACTTTGTCATTGGTGCCAACGTGCACCATGACAGCCGGGTCTTCCCCAGCCCCTCCCAGTAATCTGTCCACAAGATCCGTGATGTGCCGAACCCGAGCGCCCGGTAGACAACATACTGTTCGGCGCTTCAGGTCTTGGTTACAGATTGCCCTCTCTGTCCTTCTAAGAATTGAGTCCCCTACCACCAGAATCTGTCTTTCCTTTCCCTTTGCTGCCCCCCCACTCTCACTGGAGGAGTTCTTCCCCTGGCAGCTAGGAGAGTCCCTCAGCTCCAGCAGTGCTGGTCCCTGACTGGTTTCACCAATGTCACTCAATGGAGCGTACTTATTGGGATGCTCCAGTCCTGGATCGGCCTCCCTGGCACTTCCCCCTCTACCCCTCCTGACTGTCACCCATCTACTCTTTGCTAGTGCCGGCACCTCTTTGTCTCCACCCGCCTCTGTGCTGGCCCCTGCCGGCACCTGCCGTGTACGTTCCTGGCTCACCTTTAGTATGGAGGGACTTCTCAGTGCTGACAGTTGCTTCCCCAGATTCAGAACCTGGGCTTCCAGGGAAACAATGTGCTTACATTTTGCACAGCAGTATTCGCCCTCGATCGGATGATCAAGGAACGCATACATGCGGCAAGATGTACAAAGAGTCACCTCTCCACACCCGCCGGGCATCGTACCTATTAAATTTGGTGAGGATTTGGGGATTTTACCCTGTCCAAATTACCTAACAACTAGCTTCCTGGCACTAATACTCAAGACAAATACACAGGTACACAACAAGACAATACACAGGTACACAATACACAAGTACTAACGATCCACACACACTACTCAGACAACACTCAGATACTCACACTACACAGGTACTATGACCCCTGTTATAACCTCCTGTTTTAAACTCTTGTTTTTAACTCCCACTTAATCCAGCTCCACTTACACCAAGCTCCACAGCTTCAAACTGAGCACGCTCAGACTGAGTCCTACAACAAGTTAAATAGGCACCTGTGAGCAATTAACCACACCCCTTAATTGATAGACTGATGAAACAAGAAAAAAAAAAAAAGCTATTTAAAAAGTGACAGCAAAAGGCAAATTAAAAACTAAAAGGAAAAGTCCCCAAAATGCAACCCAGCAAACACCAACAGACAGCAAACACACACCAACAGACAGCAACACACACCAACAGACAGCAACACACACCAACAGACAGCAAGACTTGTATACTCTAACACTTGTTTTTAACTCCCACTTAATCCAGCTCCACTTACACCAAGCTCCACAGCTTCAAACTGAGCACGCTCAGACTGAGTCCTACAACAAGTTAAATAGGCATCTGTGAGCAATTAACCACACCCCTTAATTGATAGACTGATGAAACAAGAAAAAAAAAAAAAAAAAAAAAAAAAAAGCTATTTAAAAAGTGACAGCAAAAGGCAAATTAAAAACTAAAAGGAAAAGTCCCCAAAATGCAACCCAGCAAACACCAACAGACAGCAAGCACACACCAACAGACAGCAACACACACCAACAGACAGCAACACACACCAACAGACAGCAACACACCAACAGACAGCAACACACACCAACAGACAGCAAGACTTGTATACTCTAACACTTGTTTTTAACTCCCACTTAATCCAGCTCCACTTACACCAAGCTCCACAGCTTCAAACTGAGCACGCTCAGACTGAGTCCTACAACAAGTTAAATAGGCACCTGTGAGCAATTAACCACACCCCTTAATTGATAGACTGATGAAACAAGAAAAAAAAAAAAAAAAAAAAGCTATTTAAAAAGTGACAGCAAAAGGCAAATTAAAGACTTGTGTCTTTTTTCCTCCTACTATTCACCTACTATGTAACTATGTATGTTGCCATTCTGCAGTACTACATTGATTGTGCCATTTAGTACTCTAGGCCAGTTGTAGACAACTTGGGGCCCTCCTGCTGTTGTGGAACTACATTTCCCATGAGGCATTGCTAGGCTGGCAGTTACAATTATTACTAGAGGCATGATGGGACTTGTAGTTCTGCAACAGCTGGCGGGCCCCAGGTTGCCTACCCCTGCTCTAGGCCATAAATGTATGCAATTTTTATTAGACAGAATTTATAGTTTCCAAGTAAAAAAAGGGAGACAGTACAGATCCAATCCAATTCAACACAAGAAGGTTAGGAGAACCTGCTCTCAAGAGCTTACAATCTAAAAGAGAAGGGTAACCTCCAGTGATGGGTGCAGGTTTTCGGTGAGCTGTAGAAGGTTCCTGAGAACTTCTTCTTATTGGGCAATATATGGATGGGTGGTATTCCTGGTCCCAATCCTCAGGCCTCATGTCCTGCCTTAGTATATGGATGGGTGGTATTCATGGTCCTGAACCTCAGGCCTCATTTCCTGCCTCAGCATATGGAAGGATGGTAGTTATGGTCCCAATCCTCAGGCCTCATGTCCTGCCTCAGTATTTGGATGGGTGTATTTATGGTCCTGGTCCTCAGGCCTTGTTTCTTGCCTCAGTATATGGATAGGTGGTATTCGTAGTTCCAATCCTCAGACCTCATGTCCTGCCTCAGTATATGGATAGGTGGTATTTATAGTTCCAATCCTCAGACCTCATGTCCTGCCTCAGTATATGGATGGGTGGTATTTATAGTTCCAATCCTCAGGCCTCATGTCCTGCCTCAGCATATGGAAGGATGGTAGTTATGGTCCCAATCCTCAGACCTCATGTCCTGCCTCAGTATTTGGATGGGTGGTATTTGTGGTCCTGATCCTCGGGCCTTGTTTCCTGCCCCAGTATATGCAGGGGTAGTATTTGTGGTCTCGAAACCTCAGGCCCCATTTCCTGTCTCAGTATATGGATGAGTGGTATTCATGGTCCCGATCCCCAGGCCTCGTTTCCTGCCTCAGTATATGGATGGGTACTATTTGTGGTCCCAAACCTCAGGCCTCATTTCCATGCCTCAGATCTAAGCTGTCTACAACTTTCAGTTTTATACTCCTGGACTTGGTGAAAGCAGAGGGAGGCTTTCATTGGGGCTCTGCCAGAGCTCTTCCATGCTTCCCTCTTGTATGGAGCGGCTTCTTCATCGTCTGCTGGCCGCTGTGCTGGAACGAATGTATCCCAGCTCGAATCTCTCTTCCTGCTGGAGAATTCGGAAAGCACATGCTGATCCTCTGTTACTTCATGGATTTGTAAACTAATCCCTGGCCCACAATGATGTAAAACATTCAATATTGTTTTAAGTATGGTAGGCGCCATTCGGCCTGCACTGGGCTGTACATGGGCCTGATGCCAGTATGTTTGCTGGCATAGGGCTGGGAAATTGAGCGTGTCCGTCCTGTGTGAACAAAGACAAGCCGAGGACAATAAGGCCATGGCGCTGACAGACGGGAAAGTGCTGGAACACAAGCATGCACTCTGACCATCAACTCTGGGCTATGGGGTCCACGGCTCCTTCCCACCGCCTCCCGCCATGGAAGTGTCCGCTTCGGCTGGAATTCAGAAGAGATTTCACAGGCAGCAGAGAAATGAGGGAATTAGGGATGTTTTGACATTCTGAGAAGGAAGAAAAAATGGAGTTTGTATTCAGAGTAATTGGGGAGAATTCTCCAGCCAATCCTCTGGGAATACAAATTGCAGAAAGTGGAATATTAATGGAATTCCTGTCAGCTCTCCTCTCCTCTCCACTTAGCAGGTTGCTATATGAGGAGCCTTTCAAGGCTGAGGCTGGATGTAGAGTTGAGTGATGGTGGTCTCCACCCACAATGGTGCTCTCCATGGAGCTGAAATGTCAGGTGCCTAAAACGTTCCTCTACCTGGCCAATCCACACTGCTTACCTGAAGGACGTATCTGGAAAGATGAATATTTCCACCTTAGTCCGGAATCTGCCAATCGTTTAATGCTTAATCGTTCTGAGCTCATAGTCTGTAAGCAATCTCTGGGAACTGTTGTGTTTTCACCAAAATACTTCTAAAGTTACCGGATAACACAGCAGAAAATCTTCATCCTACCCAAGAGTAAGCTAAAACTGAGAGCAGACCAAGGACCGTCTCAAACTTTGCTCACTTCTAGGAGCCCAGGAACTAGGGATGAGTGACAGGAACTTTCTATCTGGAGCTCTACAGAATATTGACCATCTAGCCACAATGCATTGCTGCCCTGCCAAATAAATATCATGTTCCTGTACCTAACTGCCCTCCACCCCCGAGGGTCCCCTGTATGCACTTTACCTGAGAGACGGTTTCCCTCCACCCCTGAGGGTCCCATGTATACATATAATAGACTGTATCCCTCCACCGCTGAGGGTCCCGTGTATACATATAATAGACTGTATCCCGCCACCCCTGAGGGTCCCGTGTATACACTATAATAGACTTTATCCCTCCACCCCTGAGGGTCCCATGTATACATATAATAGACCGTATCCTTCCACCCCTTAGGGTCCCGTATATACATATAATAGACTGTATCCCTCCCCCCTGAGGGTCCCGTGTATACATATAATAGTCTGTATCCCGCCACCCCTGAGGGTTTCCTGTGTATACATATAATAGACTGTATCCCTCCCCCCCTGAGGGTCCCATGTATACATATAATAGACTGTATCCCGCCACCCCTGAGGGTCCCGTGTATACATATAATAGTCTGTATCCCGCCACCCCTGAGGGTCCCGTGTATACACTATAATAGACTTTATCCCTCCACCCCTGAGGGTCCCATGTATACATATAATAGACTGTATCCTTCCACCCCTGAGGGTCCCGTGTATACATATAATAGACTGTATCCTTCCACCCCTGAGGGTCCCCTGTATACATATAATAGACTGTATCCCTCCACCCCTGAGGGTCCCCTGTATACATATAATAGACTGTATCCCTCCACCCCTGAGGGTCCCGTATATACATATAATAGACTGTATCCTTCCACCCCTGAGGGTCCCATGTATACATATAATAGACTGTATCCTTCCACCCCTGAGGGTCCCGTGTATACATATAATAGACTGTATCCCTCCACCGCTGAGGGTCCCATGTATACATATAATAGACTGTATTCGGCCACCCCTGAGGGTCCCATGTATACATATAATAGACTGTATCCCGCCACCCCTGATGGTCCCGTGTATACACTATAACAGACTTTATCCCTCCACCCCTGAGGGTCCCATGTATACATATAATAGACCGTATCCTTCCACCCCTTAGGGTCCCATATATACATATAATAGACTGTATCCCTCCCCCCCTGAGGGTCCCGTGTATACATATAATAGTCTGTATCCCGCCACCCCTGAGGGTTTCCTGTGTATACATATAATAGACTGTATCCCTCCCCCCTGAGGGTCCCATGTATACATATAATAGACTGTATCCCGCCACCCCTGAGGGTCCCGTGTATACATATAATAGTCTGTATCCCGCCACCCCTGAGGGTCCCGTGTATACACTATAATAGACTTTATCCCTCCACCCCTGAGGGTCCCATGTATACATATAATAGACTGTATCCTTCCACCCCTGAGGGTCCCGTGTATACATATAATAGACTGTATCCTTCCACCCCTGAGGGTCCCCTGTATACATATAATAGACTGTATCCCTCCACCCCTGAGGGTCCCCTGTATACATATAATAGACTGTATCCCTCCACCCCTGAGGGTCCCATGTATACATATAATAGACCGTATCCTTCCACCCCTTAGGGTCCCGTATATACATATAATAGACTGTATCCCTCCCCCCCTGAGGGTCCCGTGTATACATATAATAGTCTGTATCCCGCCACCCCCGAGGGTTTCCTGTGTATACATATAATAGACTGTATCCCTCCCCCCCTGAGGGTCCCATGTATACATATAATAGACTGTATCCCGCCACCCCTGAGGGTCCCGTGTATACATATAATAGTCTGTATCCCGCCACCCCTGAGGGTCCTGTGTGTACACTATAATAGACTTTATCCCTCCACCCCTGAGGGTCCCATGTATACATATAATAGACTGTATCCTTCCACCCCTGAGGGTCCCGTGTATACATATAATAGACTGTATCCTTCCACCCCTGAGGGTCCCCTGTATACATATAATAGACTGTATCCCTCCACCCCTGAGGGTCCCCTGTATACATATAATAGACTGTATCCCTCCACCCCTGAGGGTCCCGTATATACATATAATAGACTGTATCCCTCCACCCCTGAGGGTCCCGTGTATACATATAATAGACTGTATCCCTGCACCACTGAGGGTACCATGTATACATATAATAGACTGTATCCTTCCACCCCTGAGGGTCCCATATATACATATAATAGACTGTATCCTTCCACCCCTGAGGGTCCCATGTATACATATAATAGACTGTATCCTTCCACCCCTGAGGGTCCCGTGTATACATATAATAGACTGTATCCCTCCACCCCTGAGGGTCCCATGTATACATATAATAGACTGTATCCTTCCACCCCTGAGGGTCCCGTGTATACATATAATAGACTGTATCCCTCCACCCCCGAGGGTCCCGTGTATACATATAATAGACTGTATCCTTCCACCCCCGAGGGTTCCGTGTATACATATAATAGACTGTATCCTTCCACACCCGAGGGTCCCGTGTATACATATAATAGACTGTATCCTTCCACCCCTGAGGGTCCCGTGTATACATATAATAGACTGTATCCTTCCACCCCCGAGGGTCCCGTGTATACATATAATAGACTGTATCCTTCCACCCCTGGACGTCCCGTGTATACATATAATAGACTGTATCCTTCCACCCCTGAGAATCCCGTGTATACATATAATAGATTGTATCCTTCCACCCCTGAGGGTCTCGTGTATACATATAATAGACTGTATCCTTCCACCCCTGAGGGTCTCGTGTATACATATAATAGACTGTATCCCTCCACCCCTGAGGGTCCCGTGTATACATATAATAGATTGTATCCTTCCACCCCTGAGGGTCTCGTGTATACATATAATAGACTGTATCCCTCCACCCCTGAGGGTCCCGTGTATACATATAATAGACTGTATCCCTCCACCCCTGAGGGTCCCGTGTATTCATATAATAGACTGTATCCCTCCACCCCTGAGGGTCTCGTGTATACATATAATAGACTGTATCCTTCCACCCCTGATGGTCTCGTGTATACATATAATAGACTGTATCCCTTCACCCCTGAGGGTCCTGTGTATACATATAATAGACTGTATCCTTCCACCCCTGAGGGTCCCCTGTATACATATAATAGACTGTATCCCTCCACCCCTGAGGGTCTCGTGTATACATATAATAGACTGTATCCCTCCACCCCTGAGTGTCCCGTGTATACATATAATAGACTGTATCCTTCCACCCCTGAGGGTCCCGTGTATACATATAATAGACTGTATCCCTCCACCCCCGAGGGTCCCGTGTATACATATAATAGACTGTATCCTTCCACCCCTGAGGGTCCCGTGTATACATATAATAGACTGTATCCTTCCACCCCCGAGGGTTCCGTGTATACATATAATAGACTGTATCCTTCCACCCCTGAGGGTCCCGTGTATACATATAATAGACTGTATCCTTCCACCCCCGAGGGTCCCGTGTATACATATAATAGACTGTATCCTTCCACCCCTGAGGGTCCCGTGTATACATATAATAGACTGTATCCTTCCACCCCCGAGGGTCCCGTGTATACATATAATAGACTGTATCCTTCCACCCCTGAGGGTCCCGTGTATACATATAATAGACTGTATCCTTCCACCCCCGAGGGTCCCGTGTATACATATAATAGATTATATCCTTCCACCCCTGAGGGTCTCGTGTATACATATAATAGACTGTATCCCTCCACCCCTGAGGGTCTCGTGTATACATATAATAGACTGTATCCTTCCACCCCTGAGGGTCTCGTGTATACATATAATAGACTGTATCCCTCCACCCCTGAGGATCCCGTGTATACATATAATAGACTGTATCCTTCCACCCCTGAGGGTCTCGTGTATACATATAATAGACTGTATCCCTCCACCCCTGAGGGTCCCGTGTATACATATAATAGACTGTATCCCTCCACCCCTGAGGGTCCCGTGTATACATATAGTAGATTGTATCCTCCACCCCTGAGGGTCCCGTGTATACATATAATAGACTGTATCCCTCCACCCCTGAGGGTCCCGTGTATACATATAATAGACTGTATCCTTCCACCCCTGATGGTCTCGTGTATACATATAATAGACTGTATCCTTCCACCCCTGAGGGTCTCGTGTATACATATAATAGACCGTATCCCTCCACCCCTGAGGGTCCCGTGTATACATATAATAGACTGTATCCTTCCACCCCCGAGGGTCTTGTGTATACATATAATAGACTGTATCCCACCACCCCTGAGGGTCTCGTGTATACATATAATAGACTGTATCCTTCCACCCCTGAGGGTCTTGTGTATACATATAATAGACTGTATCCCACCACCCCTGAGGGTCTGGTGCACTGATAGAAACAATGGGTTCAGTGGTTTAAGGCAAAAAAGAAAAAGGCTAAAAGTCCCAATGGTGTCAGCATGTTTGGCTCATTGGGTGCCGGTGCTGAAGATCTAGAAGGGACAAACAGAAAAGAAGAGCAGTGCATTCTAAGTGTAGCATCAAATCGCTTTTTATTTAGAAACAACAAAATGGTGACTCCAGCAAGTCAGTGGGCATTGTTCCAGGTTACAGCTGGATTGGGCTTTATAGTGCCATCAGGTGTTATGATTCTGAGGAGCCATCTCGGTGCCAATGCTCCCCATATTATTGTAGACATCCAGGTGTCCTGCGGCACCCCACTTTGCCATTTTTCTCATCACCAACCACACAACAGGCACCCCATCACTGGAGAAAGAGAAGCCCGGAGCAAAAGGAAATGAAATGACATAACTGAAGGGCGAGCATGACAGGGTTAAGCAGGGCACAGGGAGAATAGAGTTTCTGTAAAAGTTTAGGAGATTGGTGGGTTAGGCAGGGGGGAGGAGCTAGCTACACATGTGTCCCTCCCCAGCTCAGTGGTAGCATTGGGAGAGAGCTGTGAGGAGCTGCAGGACCATGGCTGAGGTAGAGGCTTTGCTGGACAGGCTTAGGGCAGAAGCAGTGACAGGGGGGGATGGATGGCTGCAGGGACGGCTTACAGCGGCATTAGAAGGGGGGTCCCCAGAACTGAATATAATGAGGAGAAAGTCTGCATGAGCTTGGCGATCACGGCTGCTGGAGCGCTTCTCCCCGGACTCCCCCCCCCTCCCCCCAGAGCTCAGTGGCAACACGGGAGTCCCTTGAGGGCCCCCTGCGAAACGATCAGCAGTGAGCGCAGCGGGGGGTCCTGGGAGGAATCCCCAGTATGGCCGGAGCGCGGCTCGTGAGGCTGCCTGCAGATCTGCAGCCCCCACTAGGCCAGACACGCGAGGGGGACGGAACATGCGGCTCCACCCCTGGCGTTAGTGCACCGGGGGCAGGGCTTCGTCATGAGATGGAATCTGCAGCAGCCACCGGGACTTTTCCATCCACAGCCGGCGGCTCCCAGGCAGTGGTGGAGCAGAGGACAGGGTCGACGGAATCCTAAGCCCCTCTAAAAAACCTCATGCTCAACAACCAGGCCGCTCCCCTATCGGTGTACCTATCGAGAAACCTCCGGTGGCTCGCAATCTGCGCTCAGCTTTACAGCATGTGGACGTAGTTCCAGAGAAGCTAAGGAAAGAGGTGGCTTTGGGCCGCATGGGTGGCCCATTCCCTAGTTTTCCATTACCGGATTTGGTGGTCTCACCTTTGGGGGTTGTGCCAAAAAAGGAGCTGAATAAATTTAGGCTGATCCACCATCTTTCCTTCCCAAAGGGGGATCGGTCAATGACGCGATTGACCCGGAAATGTGTGCAGTATCATACACGTCTTTTGATGCGGCTGTGTTTTGGGTTCGCAAGTACGGGCAGGACGCCCGTATGGCAAAAGCCGACATAGAATCGGCTTTTAGACTTCTTCCTGTGCACCCGGATAGTTTTAGGTTGCTAGGTTGTCATTAGAAGGAGGAGTTTTATGTAGACCGCTGCCTGCCTATGGGGTTGCTCTATTTCTTGTGCTTTGTTTGAACAGTTTAGTTCATTGGTGGAGTGGGTGGTTTGAGACATCGCGGGAGTGAATTCGATCATACATTACCTGGATGACTTTCTGTGTGGTCCCAGCATCGTCGGGGGTTTGTGCAGTCCCGTTGACTAAGCTGAAACACATTGCCGCTCTGGGGGTGGTGCAGGTCATAATCTGGGGGTGGTGCAGGTCATCAACAAAGTGTCGGCGGCATCCCTACCAGTTTTCCGACTACTCAGACACCTAGTTTTGCGTTGTCTACAGCTGAATGTTTTTATTTATGCTGTCCACCTCTCCGGGAGTGGAAAACGTCATTGCTGATGCTTTGTCTCACTTTCAGTGGGACAAGTTCCGGGAGTTGGCACCGAAGGCGGAGCAACGAGGGGTTCCTTGACCTGAAGGGCTGTGGAAAGTTGCCTTGGAAGAGTATCCGGATGGATAAGGCAGTCGGTGAGCTCGGCGACATGGGTGGCTTATAATGGGGTATGGCGAGAATGGTTGTCCCTGTTGCAGGAGGTCATGAGTGATCGGGAGGAGCAGGAATAGAGATTGATGGTACTGTACTTTGTTTAGTGTAATTTGGAAGATGGGGTGTTGGTATCAGGGTTAGAAAAGAAGTTGGTGGGGCTGGCCTTTTGGTTTATATTCCAGGGTTCCCCAGACTTTACTAAAGATTTTTGGGTAAGGCAGGCAATGAAGGGATACAGGCGATCCATGCCAAGTAGGGATTCCCGGCAACCCGTTTCTTTTGACCTCTTGGGTAGGTTACTGGGGCAGTTGGTTCATACGTGTTCTTCCCAATATGACGTGGTGTTGTTTAAAGCGGCATTTTCCCTGGAGTTTTTTGGGGCTTTTCGGATTAGTGAGTTAGTTAGCCCTTCCAAGAAGTTAAACGGGGGTTTGGGGTCGACCGAGGTCATCTGTGGTGATGATCGGTTGTCTATATGGATGAGCAGATCGAAAACAGATCAGAGGGGCAAGGGAAAAAATGTGCAGGTGTTTTCAATACTGGGTTCGCCCTTGTGCCCAGTGGGGTTGGTTAAGGGATTCCTTGCAGTACGTCCGGACATGACGGGGTCATTCTTGGTACATAGGGATGGCAGTTCATTATCAAGATTTCAGTTTATTGCAGTCTTTAAGAAATGTTTGGCAGCCCTGAGGTTGGGTGATCAAAAATTTTCATCTCATTCCTTTCGTATTGGAGCTGCTACGGAGGCGGTCAGATGGGGGTTGGACGAGGCAGCGGTAAAACGCATTGGGAGATGGGAGTCTAGGCGGTTTAAGTCATATGTTAGACCCCAACTGTTGACAGTTTAGCTGGGTAGTGGGGGTGCATGGGGTGTGTGGTCTTTGATATATACCTGCTCAGGCGAGCAATTATTGTTATATGGGTTGTTTTTCTTCTCTTTCAGGAGGAACCCAAGGATTGGTCTGGATACTGGGCCATTTATATGTATTTTGGGGGCAAGTAGGGCGGATGTGTGGCCAGAGGGTAGACAATTGGGTATTCCAAGAAGTGAGGCTTGTATTAGGTGGCTGGGGGTTCCTGGGATGCTATGGCATAGGACCATTCCAGAAGTGCACAGATTTGCACGTTTGGACAGGCCCCCTGACATTCTAGTTTTACATGTGGGGGGGGCAATGACTTGGGGGTAAGGTCCATGTTGGATATTGTGCGAGATTTTAAATTTGATTTCTTGCGGCTCCGCATGGCCTTTCCAGAGATGATAATAGTGTGGTCCGACATTGTGGCACAGACGACTTATAGATTAGCGAGGTCAGTAGAGTGGATTAACAAGGCCAGGAAGAAAGTAAACAGGGAAGTCAGCAGATTTGTGGATCGGAATGGGGGGTTGGCGATCAGACACTTGGAGCTGGAAGTCGATACATGGCGTTACCTTCGTGGAGACGGGTGCACCTCAATGCTGTGGGGATTGATATGGGGGCTCTAGGTTTGCAGGATGGGATACAGAGAACATTGAGGATGTGGCGGCGCACATAAGATAAGGTTTTCCCCTTTTGTGCTGTGGTGGGTTGTTGGTCTTGGGTGAAGAAAGTAACCTTGGACACGGAAGAGTTCGGGACCCATCGGTGGTATGGGTCCCGGTGGTGGTATTCCAGCTAACGGGTGCACTGCGGTCAGTGTTTGGTTGTCTCCAAGCTAGTATGTCAGCTGGAGGCCTATAAAGGTACCGCAGTGCCGGATTGGATCATGTGACAAGCTTGACGTTTTCCTACAAAGACCAACGAAAGTATGTAACTGATGGGTGGTGGTTTAACTGTTGTTTTATAAAGTTATGTAAATTTACTTGAGTATTAAAAAAAATGGCTGCTACGGCTAATATTTACTCCAGCTTGGTGTGGTCTCCATTCATGGGTAAGGTAAAGCAGAGCTGGGTATTGGTCTGGCAGAGATAAGGTTATTATGTAGCATCTGTTATACAATGTCAGGCCTCAGATACTTAGTGAGGGGGAGGAGTTCTCTTATATACAGAACACTGGTGAAGGTTTTGGTGGCGGGATGACAGAGTCTCTCACAGCAGTATATATACCATGGTGTATACATAGGTGCTGTTACCTTCCCATGTCAGCCTGGTTTGCCTTTGGTTATGACTGTCCTAGAAGAGCTGGGGGGGTGGGTGTCTTTGCAGTTCTCCCATGAGCCCCTCTGCTGGCTGAAAAGCTCAGAATGATCCCATGGACGAAGCTTTGATAAGTTGGGGTGTCTCCCCAGCCTGTGGGGTCCTTCAGCTTGTCCCAACCTGGAGTCGTAGTCATTGACCATTCATCTGGCAGGACGTAGAATGGTTGGATACATACAGTATGTACTTACCTACAGAGGTCCTGTGTGATATGCTGGGCACCAAGGGAGGAAGGTGCTTCTGTGGTATCACTTCTAGTATCTCCTATGTTGGGCAGCGGGGTCCTCTCTGGGGATTTCTTCAGGGTTTGCATTATATGGGACGCCTGATGCAGAAACACCGCCGTTCTCTCTCCAGATTTCCTGCAGTGATTGGAGACGGTGGTGAGGCTGTTGGTCGGGTGCAGTAGGTAGGCAGGACATGTGGCTGGGGGAACCGTTGTGCTGTGCTAAGCGTCCTAGTGTTGGCCATACACACTTCAATTGTTTTTTATCCAATCAATCTGTAAATAGCCATAATTTCCCTTCCAATCATTTTAGACTCAATTTCCTAAAGATTTAATAAAGCTGAGACGATCAGACAAGGTTGAATGGTGTATCGATCGGCAGCACTGAGATACTCTGCACATGAGGATGATCGTCTTTTGATTCATCTGATTATGAGATTACATGGTGAAAATAGAGATGCGATCGATGACTTACCATCACATGTTAACTATCAATTGTATAGCAAGGTCCCAGGCCTCCTTTGATCTAATGAGAACCTCCAGGGATAGCTGACATCCTTCTGTAGGTGGTGGGCTGTGAGGCATGGTGGGTGTATAGTTGTTAAAGTCATTCGGTGCCAGACACTTCTTGAATGCAAAAGAAAGTTTATTTCTCTTAACAAACCTTTTTGGGGGGTAGAGGGTTAGGGCCAGGACACCCATAGGTAGCTGAAAGATTAATTGGCAGACTCCAAGATTTCAATAGGAGGACAGCCATGCAGGGAAAGGTAAGTGTAACAGTTCCTACACTTCCACTACAATCTCTCCTTATAGTTCTTCAGCCCACTGAGCTCCCCGTCTCTCATTAGACCCTCTGATTCACTGACTCTGAATCCCCTGAGCACCTCCAATCTTCACGGTGGTATCTTCCTCAAGCGTTATCCCCGCTTCTCTGCTGGGTCCCTAGCTTGGCACTCCAGATACTTCTCAAGCTTCACTCCCGCTGGCCTGGCCTGCTCAGTCTCTGCCTTGACACACAAGACTGCTCTGCAAGCGTCACCTCTGCTGGTTGGGTCCCTGGCTTGATCACCGCCTGAAGTTTCCCGATTCTCCACCGTCCCCGGTTGGTGAGAATACTGCTCCGGTACTTGCTTCAGTTACTCACTGTGGTCCCTGGTAATAAGGTGGTTGGTCCCTTAGTGGGGGGGCAGCTTCCCCTCTACCTCCAACCAGGACAGGTTCTCCGGCCGGCAGAACCGTCACTTCTGGTTGGACTGCAAGCCGCAATCCCAACTCTGCGCCGCTCTCTTACTTCTGGATAGGCCCTCACACAGCCTGGCAGCCAGATGCCCCTGGGATTGGCCCAAACTCCGGCCTAACAGCCCAGGGCAACATGACACACGTCCACCCAGACAGCCGTGCAGGTGGCACCGAACATAGATCACCTGACTCCACCCAGATATATAGGTTCTCCCAGCAGGCCAAGGGATCCAAGAAAACCCCTGCCCATTGGCTGATATACCCCATATACCCAAAACCTGACCTTGCGTTACCCTCCTCATATCTAGTACCACCAAGTGCCTGGCCACCTAGTGGTAGAAGAAAAAAGTGCAACAAGGCCAGACTTATGGGAGAAATCAATAGATCTCTAACAATCAACCAAGATTACTCCTGGCAAGTAAATTTGTGAGGAGCTCCCTGCCTAAACTCCAGGGTTCTACAATCGAAATCCACCTCCCTGTGTGTGTCATATCTATAGATCAATTATTCTGATTGGAAGAGATCGATACACCTTCTACAGAGTCCAGCACATCCCCTGTAGAGGTCCCTACTTTGAGGGGCCCCTATAACGCTCCATGTATACACGTCTATAGAATCCAGCACACCCCCTGTAGAGGTCCCTACATTGAGGTACCCCTATAACGCTCCATGAATACACCTTCTATAGAGTCCAGCATGTTCCCTGTAGAGGTCCCTACATTGAGGGGCCCCTATAACGCTCCATGTATACACCGTCTATAGAGTCCAGCACATCCCCTGTAGAGGTCCCTACATTGAGGTACCCCTATAACGCTCCATGTATACACGTCTATAGAGTCCAGCACGTTCCCTGTAGGGGTCCCTGAATTGAGGGGCCCCTATTACACTCCATGTATACACCTTCTATAGCGTCCTGTATGCAGTCACCTTGTGACTAGGACAGGATTCCAGTATGATGAGTGAAGATTCAGATTTTAGCGCAATTGTGGTGTTTATTGGATGGCTTTAGAAGTTCATTATTTTACTTGATGACAGGACTTGCTATGCAGATGTGACAGAGCATGTGCGTTTTTATGCATCACGTTTAGGGCAGCCCAATCATTTCAATGTGTGGCTCTACGTGCAAAAAAATTAGCAAAAAAACTGCGAGAACTTTAAAAAAAAATTGTGTTACACCACAAGGTGGGGTCCCGATACATGCGCTTTGGCAAGTGGGAACACATTAGCAAGGTGTGTGGGGGTGTCATTAAGCATTCATCTGCACGTTTTTGTTGTGGGAACGATTCTTGTGACACACAATTGTGACCCCCAACTGAGGCACTGCAAACGTTCAGTCCATTCCCAACCAAAGTATATTCCTTCATCCAGTCATGTAATCATCTGATTGCTCGCAGTGTCTACGGATTCGGTAATTGCAGATGAATAAGTGCACAGAAATGCCGGCTCTGAACCATCACCCAGATGAAGACCTTCCACCGCACACACTTCGATCTTTATCTGTGAAAACCTTTGCTGAATTCTCACTCTAATGCCCCGTACACACGGTCGGATTTTCCGATGGACAATGTCCGATCGGAGCGTGTTGTCGGAATTTCCGACCGTGTGTGGGCGCCATCGGACATTTTCCATCGGATTTTCTGACACACAAAGTTGGAGAGCAGGAGATAAAATTTTCCGACAACAAAATCCGATCGCGTCAATTCCGACTGTGTGTGGCCTGTTCCGACGCACAAAGTGCCACGCATGCTCAGAAGAAATTCCGACACGGGACAGCTCGTTCTGGTAAACTTAGCGTTCGTAATGGATACAGCATTTTCGTCACGCTGCAATGTCAAGAATGGTTTAATACAGCGCACTCTCTTCTTCTTTATAATGTGAGAAGAATGAAGTCGTTTTGCTGCTCATATTCACACACACTTCTCACAAACGTTTATTTGTGTTTTTTTAGTGGGATTCCCTGAATATATTGTTATTAGTTGTCACATCTGACAGTTTTAAATTTTTTTTATTTTTTTTTATTTTGGATTTTAAGCCTTTTTTTTTCTTTAATGTTTGGATTTTTTCCAAGGCTGATCTTTGTTCAGTGTTATTTTTATTTTTACTCCAGAATATTTTTGTGTGTGTTTTGTGTGTCAAGTTACCCCAACACCATTGATATCTTTTATTATTTAATCTCCAGGAGATTGTTTGTTGTTGGTGTCCCTTGTTCATTTCACATTGTATATTTGAAATGTACCTGAATCCTCACAAACCAACTGTCCTTTTTGAAGTAAAACACATAGGAGAGTATAATTCAAAACAAAAATCCTTTATTAAGGGATCAGAACCAAACAAAGAGGAAGGCAACACTGGATCAACAGGAGAAATTAGCGAAGCCTGGGACCCCCACGGCAGACATCAATTCTTAAACCTCAAAATTGGTGGCCTGAGGAGTCCATATGTAAGGGAGGGCAGTCTGGTCCAGAATTCGCAGAGATCCGGATAGCAGCAGATGACATCTGTGTCCCCAGGCTGTGGTACCACAAGAGGCTGCATTTTTTGGCCGACCAGACTGGATCCAGGGTCCTCACTTTTACATAATTACATAGTAGGTGAGGTTGAAAAAAGACACAAGTCCATCAAGTCCAACCTATGTGTGATTATGTGTCAGTATTACATTGTATATCCCTGTATATTGCGGTCATTCAGGTGCTTATCTAATAGTTTCTTGAAGCTATCAATGCTCCCCGCTGAGACCACCGCCTGTGGAAGGGAATTCCACATCCTTGCCGCACTTACAGTAAAGAACACTCTACGTAGTTTAAGATTAAACCTCTTTTCTTCTAATTTTAATGAGTGGCCACGAGTCTTGGTAAACTCTCTTCTGTGAAAAAGTTTTATCCCTATTGAGGGGTCACCAGTCCGGTATTTATATATTGTGGGGTCACCAGTCCGGTATTTATATATTGTGGGGTCACCAGTACAGTATTTGTAAATTGAAATCATATCCCCTCTCAAGCGTCTCTTCTCCAGAGAGAATAAGTTCAGAGCTCACAACCTTTCCTCATAACTAAGATCCTCCAGACCCTTTATTAGCTTTGTTGCCCTTCTTTGTAGTCGCTCCATTTCCAGTACATCCTTCCTGAGGACTGGTGCCCAGAACTGGACAGCATACTCCAGGTGCGGCCGGACCAGAGTCTTGTAGAGCGGGAGAATTATCGTTTTATCTCTGGAGTTGATCCCCTTTTAATGCCAATATTCTGTTTGCTTTGTTAGCAGCAGCTTGGCATTGCATGTCATTGCTGAGCCTATCATCTACTAGGACCCCCAGGTCCTTTTCCATCCTAGATCCCCCCAGAAGTTCTCCCCCCAGTCTATAGATTGCATTCAGATTTTTGCCACCCAAATACATTATTTTACATTTTTCTACATTGAACCTCATTTGCCATGTAGTCGCCCCTCCCCCATTCATTTGTTCAGATCTTCTTGTAAGGTTTCCACATCCTGCGGAGAAGTTATTGCCCTGCTTAGCTTAGTATTGTCCACAAATACAGAGATTGAACTGTTTATCCCATCCTCCAGATCGTTTATGAACAAATTAAATAGGATTGGTCCCAGCACAGAACCCTGGGGGACCCCACTACCCACCCCTGACCATTCTGAGTACTCCCCATTTATCACCACCCTCTGAACACGCCCTTGTAGCCAGTTTTCAATCCATGTACTCACCCTATGGTCCATGCCAACGCACCTTATTTTGTACAGTAAACGTTTATGGGGAACTGTGTCAAATGCTTTTGCAAAATCCAGATACACCACGTCTACAGGCCTTCCTTTATCTAGATGGCAACTCACCTCCTCATAGAAGGTTAACTTTCTGGTCTTCCTTTCACGCTTCATTCCGGGCTGTGGCTGTGCAGGTGGAGATGTGGCAGGAGGAGGAGTAGGACCTGGAGGAGGAGGAGGAGGAGGACCTGCAGGAGGAGGAGGACTGGGAGGACCTGGAGGAGAAGGAGAAGGAGGACCTGCAGGAGGAGGAGGAGGACCATCCCAAAGATGTGTGAGGTGTAATTTGGCCCCTCATACCTTTCTCCAGAGCCTCCGATATGAGGGCCTCACACATGGCTTTTTGGCCCTCCTCCATCCTCTGCATTTTATAGGCTATGAAGGCAGCAATGTTCTCCTCCATGGTGTGGGGTGCTCCCAGGACCTCTGTAGCCCTCCAAAAGAATGCTATAGCCGCCTCCTCTAGGGTACTCCTCCTACTGCCACTTTCTGTTTTCAGGGGGGGTGGTGGGACCTTGATATCAGCCAGCCGGCTCGGCCCGGCCACCTCCTGGCTGAGACTTCCCTGTGTATGAAAAAGGGACATAGTTTTAGTTTTTGCATCATCAATCACAATCCTAAATTAGTACTCCCAACTAACATCTAGTTAACATCATTGATTGGACAAGCAGAAATATTTAGAGGAATGCTATACCTGGCTCAATCTGGGCTCCTCCACATGTGGCCTGGAAGGCCCAGGTTGGGTGTCAGAAGCCTCAGCTGGGGGGGAAGGAAGACTGGAGAGGGATGGCCTGGGTTCAGTCTGGCCTGCCAGAAAGTGCAGCCTGTCGTAGTACAACATCCTGGGGACATAGATGTCATCTGCTGCTCCGGATCTCTGCAAATCCAGGACTTTCTTGCGCTCCCTCAGATATGTGCTCCTCAGGCCACCAATGAAAATCTTTAAATAAGTGAAGTCTGCCGTGGGGATCACCTGCTTCACAATTTCACACAATTGCTCCAGTGCTGCCTTCCTCTTTGCTTGGTTCTTGAAATGGGGGTGGGTAATCTCCCACAGACAGGGCAGCTCACTTAGCATATCTATGAATACTGACATGAAGTCATTGTCTTTCATTAAGATATCCATGTTCACTTCAAGACACAACACAAGACAAAGCCTAATGTCAGACAAAACTCTCCTAATCTTGTTACAATATAGGCCTCAATCTAGAAGCAGTATAGGCACAAGTTTGTCTCTTACCTTCGTTCTTACGATCAGCGCGTCCAATGCTCCTTCCTCCGCTCACAGATCGTACGTAATACGCACGCGTGTTACGCTTTATACACACTGCGCATGCGTGTAACTCCGCCCGCCCCTGACGTTCTTTCTAGTGTATTCCCCGCCCCTTTTCGTTTGGCGCAGTGGGGGAAGAGCACATGGCGGAGTTACAGCAGGTGCGGGCTAATTCTAACAACGAGGAGGAGGAGGAGGAAAGCCCGGATCCAGGCACGTCCCGATCCAGAAGGAGACGTTTTAAGGCCACAAATATGTCATTTGGGGAGATGTTGGAGATGGTCGACATCATGAAGAAGACCGACTATGACGGAAAATATGGGCCTTACCCCAACCCGAACATCCGAAAGGCCAAGATCATGGCGAAAGTGGTCAGGAGTCTAGAGCGGAATTTCGGGGTCTGAAGATCGAAAGATCAGCTCAGGAAGCGGTGGTCGGACCTGAAGTTGAGAGAGCCAGAGCAGTACCGAAAGATCCGGAGAGTGCTGCAAAAAAGTAAGTAGTTGTGCTGTGTTCCTATTCTTTCTGTCTTTATTACGTTCGTTCTGCTCCATATGCTTTTATTAATTGTAACGTTTAAAAAGGTCAACTTTAATGTTCATGGGCCCATTATTCGTTCGTATCAAACATTTTTCTTTCGGCCTCTAGAACACCATTGTTTAGGCCATATGCATTTTCACACATTTTTTTGGGCCTACTTGGATGCCAAATATTTGTTTGTGTAGATGGGTTTGTTACTAGAATGAAATGACAACTAGATTGTGTGTAAGGAGAGGACACTGAGCAGCTGTTTTCACATCTGGACACTGGAGCACTAGTGTTGGACCCCAGAACACCATTTTTATTAGGGGGGCCACACAGGTGCTCCAGTGTATACTATAGGGGGGGCTACATCTGTGAAGCTTGTACCAAACAGGTAAAGTATTGCAGCTTGACAAAGGGCAATAAAAAAGATACATCTTGGAACTCTGCTAAAATAGACAATTGTACCCCACTTCCAAGCAATGTTTCCTATTTCTAGTTCTGCCATCAAATATCTGTGTGCTAAGTATACCATTTTTGTTTTACATAGGGGAGAAAAGACTCGGACATCCCTCATCCCAGGAGACCAGAGACCCCCCACCTCTGGAAGAAGGGGAAATACCAACCCAAGAAGAAGAGCAGGAGGAAGAAGAAGATGTTGTGGAGATTGGCACCACAACAGGTGAGTGTCTGCGACCACAGGCTCAGGTAAAAGAGATGGATGGTGGCAGATTTTTGAGACCTTTTTTTTGTTCTTTATCTCTTTTTAGGTGATCGTGATCCAGAACGCTTTACATCTGAAAGTGCCCAGATACTCATCGGGGAGATCATGGGGTGTAATCTCCAATTGCAAAACATCCAGCAACAAATCACTGATGTTATTAAAAAAAATAATAACATCATTGATGTTTTAGGGCGAATTTAGACCCCACAAAATCACCTGTTTTATCTTACGAAAATTTTTACAATGTTTAGAAAAGCCAAATTTGGAGGATGCACACAGTGTGCCAACATGTGCTATCTGCCATCACGGGAGATCAATGGACGCGTTTTGGGTTGTTTTGGGGGTGCAACCCCTTCCTCAATTATAAAGTAGCGTTGAGGAAGGGCTTGCTCCCCCAAAACACGTCCCTTGATCCCCCCTGATGGCAGATAGCACATGTTGACATTCGTAAATTGGTGTGCATCTTCCAAATTTGGCTTTTCCAGGGGTGATTTCCCCCTATCTGAACGCTATATCAAACACAGTTCCTAAATACTGATGTCTGATATAGCCTTCAGGTTTTACCTAATGTGAACTTTGTAAGTTCAAGTTTTTTGGCTTTCTTGTTGGTTTTACACAGGCCTGTTTTATCTGAAATGGATATTTCAATTTTTGATAATGCTACTGCAAACATTTTATACAACAAACATGTTGGTTTGTTTTAAAAACCTTTGGGAAATGCACATGTGATTGTGCAGGTATAAAAAAGTGCCTTACTCAAGAATGTGTGGATTATTGTCTCAACACTACAATACTTTTGGGGTGATGTAATTGCTGTTTTATGCAAAAATGGGGGTTATTTCCTAAGGGCAAATACACTTTGCACTACAAGTGCAGGTTCGGTGCAGTTGCAAGTGCACTTGTAGTGAAATGTGTTTTGGCATTTAGGAAGTACCAGCCAACACTGTTTTTTATAAGGTTACCCAATCACGACATTTTATGCACTCAACACATTTCTGTGGGGGTCAGCTAAAACAAACACAAGCAGTAAATGTCCACAAAGAATTTCTTTTGGTTGTTTTTTATTTGAAAAACACATCACAGATTGTCTGGCATATTGATAGCCCCCCTACCCGCAAAGAACTCCAGGTAGCGTAACCGGACATCACGGGCATTCAGGGAGGGCAAGCCAGGACGGCCACTTTCAAGCGCCGTCAGTGTTGATGGATTTGGGATTCTGGCCTCAGGCCCAACTGAGCCAGCATAGTTGGCTGAATGTTTTCTTAAAAAATTATGGAGAACACAGCAGGCAAGTATTATATGGTTCAGTTTATACTCCGCCATATGGATGGGTGTCAGAAATAATCGGAACCGGCTGGCCAGGATTCCAAATGTGTTCTCCACCACTCTTCGGGCTCTGGCCAGCCGGTAATTAAAAACCCTCTGTTCCGGGGTGAGGGTCCTCATCGGGAATGGCCGCATCAGGTGGTCCCCCAGCGCAAATGCTTCATCAGCAACGAACACAAATGGGAGACCTTCAACATTGTCCTCTGGAGGTGGCAAGTCCAAGCTGCCATTCTGGAGACGCCTGTAGAACTCCGTCTGGGCGATCACTCCACCATCGGACATCCGGCCATTCTTCCCCACGTCCACATATAAGAACTCGTAATTAGCCGACACCACCGCCAACATCACTATATACTATTAAACCCTTTGTAATTATAATAGTACGACCCCGAGTTGGGTGGTGGGACGATGTGGACGTGTTTCCCATCAATTGCCCCTCCGCAGTTAGGAAAGTCCCACCGCTGGGCAAAGTGGGAGGCACAATCTGCCATTCCTGTGGCGTTGAAGGAAACTGTTGAGGAAAAAACAATAAACATTACTATTTTTTCTAAGATACATGGCAAGCAGATTAGACACAAACATTATGGGGCAACCTCCAGATAGCATTTACTAAGGGGAATTTAACAACAACAAAGTATAAGGTACACCTATCATATTCCCCCTCCCCCCCTCTCATGGGCCATTTCTAACATTATAGGGGGGGGGGACTCTTGGACAGGTAACCCTCTCCACTTCATTGAGAGGTGAATGCCTAAATACAGGGTATTACTTGTAACAGGCCCTCCTTAGTTACACTATTGGCAGACCACTGGACAGGTAAGAAGTGTCATAATACAAAGATATAAATACACACTGTACACATTTGAGGACATTTGGACATTCTGCTATTACCTATCAAGATAATAATAGGATACAAAAACTTTAAACAGTACCATTGGAAAGTATACAGGCAGGCCCTTGCACTACATGCTTTGGGGAATTCATCCATAAATCTGACCAGTAAAGAGGTGGGTATAGTGTGTATGGGTTTGGCAAAGTCAGCAGATAGATGATTGAGGATAGAGAATTGGGATCAGCTGACTTAGCAGTTGGGGGAGGGAGGGTTAAAAAAAATTGGGGGACACCACAAAAAAAACCCTCTGGCACTCTGCCTGAATTGAAATCAAAAATAACATTTCCAAACATTTTAGGGGGTGTTTGGGGTAAAGCACTACTATAGAGCTGATAAAATACATTGTTAAGTGACTACATGAGGTGAATATAGGGCAGGAGACACCATGCTGGGGAGGTTAGTGAAGGGCAAATATGTATGAAGGACCTAAAATAATAATTACCTAAAAATCCAGCATGCATGAGGACAAAGGGGACATTCACAGCATATTACAATCATGGTAATTAGGGAATGAGGGAAGAAATACAATATATTATCAAACATTCAATACAATAAAATGTGAGATAAAAGGATAAAAATCTTACCTTCATATACTCCTTCTGCAGGACCTGGATGATGGCAGAACAGGTCTCTGGGATAATGATCCCCAGAGCCTGGGGGGAGATGCCTGTCGAGAACTTTAAGTCCTGCAGGCTTCTCCCTGTGGCCAAATACCGCAAGGTAGCGACCAACCTCTGCTCCGGAGTGATGGCTTGCCTCATGCAGGTATCCTGCCTGCTGATATAGGGGGTCAGCGAAGCCAACAAACGGTGAAACACGGGGTCCGTCATCCTGAGAAAGTTCCTGAAATCATCAGGATTATTCTCACGGATCTCACGGAGCAAAGGCATATGACAGAACTGGTCACGCTGAAGCAACCAATTCTTGGTCTATGAACTCCTCCCCACCCTGTTCATGGACTGGACTTGTGTCAAGGTCAGGACCCCAACACCAAGCCCCCGCACAGCACAAACTCTACGAGGAGTACGCATATGAAACATGGCTAGAAAACGGTCGGCTGCTCAGAACGAAGTAACAGAACGCACTGAAGAACAGCAAGGCCTGTGAAGAGCGACCTGAAAACCAGTAACGAACGAACAAGAATACAATGACTACTTAAAGTCACGCGGAACTTGCTGCACGCACTGAAGAGCAGATACAAACCCACAAGCACAAACTGAACGGCAGAAAACGATCTGAAAGCCACGAGTCTGAAAAAGCGCGAATCGTCTCTCACCAAACTTTTACTAACACAAGATTAGCAAAAGGAGCCCAAAGGGTGCCGCGCTTGGTTCTGAACCGGCCTTTTCTAGTCTCGCCGTATGTGGTGTACATCACCGCGTTGTTGGCGATTGGAAATTCCGACAACTTTTTTGCGACCGTGCGTAGGCAAAACAAGTTTGAGCCAACATCCGTCGGAAAAAATCCTAGGATTTTGTTGTCGGAATGTGTGGTGGTGGCGGCCTCCGGTGGTGTCAGCCTCCAGTGGTGTCAGCCTCTGGTGGTGACAGTTTTCAGTGATGACAGCCTCTGGTGGTGTCAGCTTCTAGTGGTCCCGGCCTCTGGTGGTATTGATGGTGTCAGCCTCTGGTGGTGTCAGCCTGGTAATATTGGCCTCTGGTTGTGTCAGCCTCTGGTGGTGTCAGCCTCTGGTGGTGTCAGTCTCTGGTGGTGTCAGTCTCTGGTGGTGTCAGCCTCTGGTGGTGTGAACCTCTAGTGGTCCCCGATTCTGGTGGTGCCAGCCTCTGGTGGTGTCAGCCTCTGGTAATATCGTCCTTTGGTGGTGTTCGTCTCTGGTGGTGTCAGCCTCTGGTGGTTTGAGCCTCTGGTGGTCCTGGATTCTGGTGGTGCCAGCCTCTGGTGCTTCCAGCCTCTGGTGGTGTCAGCCTCTGGTGGTGTCAGCCTCTGATGGTGTCAGCCTCTGATGGTGTCAGGCTCTGGTGCTGTTGGCCATTGGTGGTGCCAGCCTCTGGTTGTGCAAGCCTCTGGTGGTGTTGGCCTCTGGTGGTGTTGGCCTCTGGTGGTCCCGGCCTCTGGTGGTATCAGCCTTTGGTGGTGTCACCCTCTGGTAATATTGGCCTCTGGTGGTGCCAGTCTCTGGTGGTGGCAGCCTCTGGTGGGCCCAGTATCTGGTGGTCCCAGTATCTGGTGGTGTCAGCCTCTGGTGTGGTGAGCCTCTGGTGGTCATGGGTTCTGGGGGTTCCAGCCTCTGGTGGTCCCGGTCTCTGGTGCACCCTAGTCTCTGGTGCTCCCAGCCTCTGGTGGTGTAAGCCTCTGGTGGTGTTGGACATTGGTGGTGTTGGCCATTGGTGGTGCCAGCCTTTGGTTGTGCCAGCATCCTGTGGTGTTGGCCTCTGGCGGCATTAGCTTCTGGTGGTGCCAGCATCTGATGGTGTCAACCTCTGGTGGTGTCAGTCTCTGGTGGTGTCAGTCTCTGGTGGTGTCGGCCTCTAGTGGTATCGTCCTCTGGTGGTACCGGCCTCTGGTAGTTCAGGCCTCTAGTGGTATCGGCTCTGGTGGCATCAGCCTCTAGTGGTGCCAGCCTCTGATGGTGTCAGCCTCTAGTGGTGCCAGCCTGCCAGCCTCCGGTGGTGTCAGTCTCTGGTGGTGTCGGTTTCTGGTAGTGCCGGCCTCTGGTGGTGTTGGCCTCTGGTGGTGCCAGTTTTCAGTGGTGTCAGCCTCTGGTGGTATCAGCCTCTGGTGGTGCCAGCTTCTAGTGTAAGCCTCTGGTGTTGCCAGCTTTCGGTGGTGTCAGCCTCTGGTGGTATTAGCCTCTGCTGGTCCTGACCTTCGGTAGTATCAGCCTCTGCTGGTCCCGGCCTCTGGTGGCATCTGAGCTGACAAGGTATACTGTATACATGTATAATCTTCTACATGCCGGAGCAGGCAGATCTCAGACCTTCCAGGTCCTTCCTTCTATTACCATTATCCTTCATCAAACGATGGTTGAGTTACAGTCATGTGCTGACTCAATGGGCTCTCTTTATTCTTCAGTTCCATAGTGTAATCCAGTCTGGGATATATGAGAAGTCTCCACATGTTATCCTGTGTCCCCAGAAGACCTTATATCTGCCTGTGTTGGGTAAGAACCAAACATGTGTTTTCTGGGTGATTGAGGCTTTGCTTGTATGGAGAATGTAATATTTATTGGGGGATTAAGTTTTTCATTGGACGGTATCCTCTGGATGTGAGAGGCGATTGGGTTACTGCCGTACTGCTGCTTTTCACAGCACTGTGTACATTTAATCCCTTCTTCCAGCATCTCATGTGCTCTACAACTTGCTGTACATTGAAGTGACCCCAAACCATGAACATCTCTCATTTACTCCCTTTTCTTCTGGGAAATGTACCTTCGATAGCATTTGGACAGGCTCCAGTCTGATTAAAGAAGGACATCATCTTCCTGGAGGCCTACCCACGTGCTTTCCAACACCGACTTCCAAAGAGAAATACTCCACAAAACACTTAATTCATTTAGTCACAATCACATGAAAGCTTTATTTCTCAACCTGCAGTCCACCCCAACTCCGGCCAACCACATACCTCACTCCACCCCAACTCCAACTATAACATACCTCATTCTACCCCATCTCAGACCAACCACATACCACAGTCCACCACAAATCTGACAATAACATACCTCATTTCACCCCAACTCCGACCATAATATAACTTATTCCACCCCAACTCCGACCAACCACATATCTCAGTCTACCCCAACTCTAATCATAACATACCTCAGTCCAACACAACTCCAACCATAACATACCTCATTCCACCCCAACGCCGACCATAACATATCTCAGTCTACCTCAACTCTGACCATAACATACCTCAGTCTACCCCAACTCCAAACAACCACATATCTCATTCCAGCCCAACTCTGATCATAACATACCTCAGTCCACCCCAACTCCGACCATAACATACCTCAGTCCACCCCAACTCCGGCCAACCACATACTTCATTCCACCAAAACTCCAACCATAACATACCTCACTCTCACCCCAACTCCCACCATAACATAATTCAGTCTACTACAAATCTCACCATAATATACCCCTCAGTCCACCCAAGTCCAACCATAACATACCTCATTCCACCCCAAATCCAACCATAAGATACCTCATTCCACCCCATCTCCGACCAACCACATATCTCACTCCACAACAACACAAACCATAACATACCTTAGTCCACCCCATCTCCAACCATAACATACCTCATTCCACCCCAACTCCAACCATAACATACTTCATTCCACTACAACTCCAACCATAACATACCTCAGTCTACCAAAAATCTCACCATAATATACCTCAGTCCATCTTAACTCCAACATAACATACCTCAGTCCAACCCATCTCTGGTCAACCACATATTGTACCTCAGTCCACTCCAACTCCAAACAACCACATATTTCAGTCCACAACTCCAGCCAATCACATACCTTAGTCCACTCTGGCTTCTACCACCCCAGGGTTTGCTTAGATCAGTGGTTCTCAACTCCAGTCCTCAGGACCCACCAACAGGCCAGGTTTGCAAGATAGCTGAAATACATCACAGGTGATATCATTTGCTGCTCAGTGATTGCAGTATTCTAGTCTGCAACTCCCCAAGGTAATACTTAAAATCTGGCCTGTTGGTGGGTCCCGAGGACTGGAGTTGAGAACCACTGGCTTAGATGGTGCCACCAAAGACACACTGCTGGATGATTAGGGATTGTTGTACAGCAGAATATAATCTAATCTTATACATCTTATTTATCGCCATTGTAGTGTATAAGCAATGCTCGTTATGGCAGACATCCATAGCATGGTCGTGGCAGACATCCATAGCATGTTCGTGGCAGACATCCATAGCATGTTCGTGGCAGACATCCATAGCATGTTCGTGGCAGACATCCATAGCATGTTCGTGGCAGACCTCCATAGCATGTTCGTGGCAGACCTCCATAGCATGTTCGTGGCAGACCTCCATAGCATGGTCGTGGCAGAGCTCCATAGCATGGTCATGGCAGACCTCCATAGCATGGTCGTGGCAGAGCTCCATAGCATGGTCATGGCAGACCTCCATAGCATGGTCGTGGCAGACATCCATAGCATGGTTGTGGCAGACATCCATAGCATGGTCGTGGCAGACATCCATAGCATGGTCGTGGCAGACATCCATAGCATGGTTGTGGCAGGCATCCATAGCATGGTCGTGGCAGGCATCCAAGAAGTGTCTGGCGCCCAATGACTTTCACATCTTTGCGCCCACTATGCCTCACAATCCTCTAGATATTGAAGGATGTCAGGGTCTGTAGCCTCAAAGGTTCTCATTAGACTGGAGGAGGTTAGAGATTCTGCTACATTGGGCACCCAATGTGGGGCTAAGGTTTCTTTGCAGCAGTCGCCCATAGCAACCGGCTTTAGCTCAGGACTTCACCTGGCTCCATGGGAAAGTGACAAATAACATTTACCCTTCTTATAGACTGTGTTGTCGTGTGTACCATCAGTGTGGGGAAGAACCAACAAGTCTTCCTGCTCATGGGAGAGAATCAGCCTGGTCTTTTGACACTTCCTGCCAGTGCTGTAAGGATTAAAACAGGCCCCAAAATTGACTCCATTACCGTTTTGACGCGCTGCAGCAACAGGGAGGCGGGCGCCACAGTTCCCAAGAAACATTTGCAACAATCCGTTGGCAGAGGGAGGAGCTCCAGCTCTGCAGAGGAGGATAAGGAAGTGCCACCACATGTGTCTGATTGTGGGTTAGTGAAGGAGATGGAGCAGTTCGTGAGTGAGATGGCAGATTAGAGAAAGTAAGCTCCGGGCCTCTACGTTGACCCGAGTGGCGGAAAACCTGTTGTGACCGATACTGGAGTGCGGTACACGACGAATGGTCAGCTTGCTTTGTACACGGCTGGAGGCCATGAGTCTCTGGGGTAGATTTGTGGAAAACGTTCTGCCCTGACCATGCAGTTGAGGCCTTGGATTGTCTGTGGATGCTATGGGGAGCATCTGTTTGAGGTTACCTCTCCAACCCTACCTCTACAGATCCTACAAGTGGATTGGGACAAGTGTTGCTGTCCCTTCGGAGAGTGATGTCCAAAGTTTGTAGGTCACCCAAGTTGTGCAGGAAGCTGCTACCTCTACCACAGTGGCTACCCCAGGACCTAGCGCACCGATCACTCCCAAGGGCCGAGCCCGGGCCAGGTTGCTCGCGTTGATGACAGAGTTACCCAAAAGAAAAGTACCGGGTTCAGGTAAGTCAGTGAGCAGTAAGCATGGTGTGCCTGTGGGGGAAGTGAGGCCGGTGGCTGCAAGGGGAGCTGATCTTGAGGTGCCAACCAAGGCGAAAGCCAAGAGAAATTTTCTGCCGACCGAAGAATGTTCGACAATCTCAGATTTGGACATTTCCTCTGATAAGCTTTTTTGTCTTTTCAGACACCTTGTCTTACTCAGGGAAGTGGTGAGAGAGTGATGAAGAGTTAACTAGCAATATGCAGGAAGATGAGACACCTGCTACTACTACTACAAGTGTGCAGATTATGCTGTCAGCCAGTGCAGCTCCGCTGATTAGCATTGCCAGGTCCTTTGAGGAGGATCAAGGGAATCAATGGGTTCCCATAGCCTGGCCTATTATGCCCATGCCAAGCTCCAAAGCAGATCATAAGCCTGCGGTGGATGTTGGATATCCAGTTTAGCGCGCCCCAGATGCTTGGGTTCTATCTGGGTACAGAGACCCTAAAACCCTGCCTCGGCTGTCTAAGATTCAACGTATCATCATCAAGAAAGTAGCAAAGAATGATGGGAATTTATACCCCTACATTTCTCCTCATCTATAAACAAGTGGCTGAAGAGCTGGTGTAGTAAGGAGGGGTTTGGGTTCCTGGAGGACTGGGCCGACTTCTCGGTCGGTAATCGGTACTATAGAAGGGACGGACTGCACCTAAACGAGGAGGGTGCAGATCTGCTGGGAATGAAGATGGCCAAAAAGTTAGAGGGGTTTTTAAACTAGGCGATGGGGGGAGGGTCCAGAGGTAGAGATAGTGTGGAACATATTCCAGAGGGTAGTATTGGGGGCATTAGTGGTAGGTTGACTAAAGCACATAAACAAAAGGTAAGTATAGTAACAAGTCCTAGTTGCAATCTCGGAACACCCAATACGAGGACAATATGCAACCGGTCTAAACTACGTGGCATTTTCACCAATGCCAGGAGCCTGGCGGACAAGATGGGTGAACTAGAGATACTGTTGTACGAGGAGGATTTGGATTTTGTGGGAAGTTCAGAGACCTGGTTCAACAGCTCTCATGATTGGCTGGCAAACATTCAAGGGTATACCCTATACCGCAAGGATAGAGAGGGTAAAAAAGGGGGAGGGGTATGCCTATATATCAAGAATAATGTACAAGTGAATGTGAGAGATGACATCACTGAGGGGGCTAGGGAGGAGGTGGAATCTTTATGGGTAGAGCTCCAAAGGGATGAAGCTAAGGGGAAAATAATACTGGGAGTATGCTATAGACCCCCTAACCTGAGGGAGGAGGGGAGACGGATCTCCTATCACAATTTGGATGAGCAGCAAGGATGGGAAGTGTCATTATAGTGAGAGAATTTTAATTATCCAGACATAGACTGGGCGGAGGGAACCGTTCATTCATTTAAGGCTCGCCAGTTCCTTAATGTCTTGCAGGACAATTTTATGGGTCAGATGGTAAACGCACCAACTAGAAATAAAACATTACTGGATCTACTGATTACCAACAATACAGACCTGATCACGGATGTGGAAATACGGGGCAATTTAGGTAACAGCGATCACAGGTCAATTAGTTTCAGTATAAATCACACAAATAGGAAATATAAAGGGAATACAAAGACACTGAACTTCAAAAGAGCCAACTTCCCTAAACTACGAACCTTGTTAGAAGGCATGAATAAAATCTCAGGAACAAAGAACACGGAGGAGAGATGGGTTTGCTTTAAGAGCATATTAAATAAGGCCATTACCCAATGCATCCCATTGGGTAATACATTAAAAAGAGCGAACAAAAGTCCTGGATGGCTTAACTCCAATGTAAAAATGCATATAAAAGCAAAGGAGAAGGCCTTCAAAAAATACAAGGTTGAGGGATCATCATCAGCATTCAGACTTTACAAAGAATGCAACAAGAAATGTAAGGGTGCAATTTGGGCAGCTAAGATAGAACATGAAAGACACATAGCGGAGGAGAGAAAAAAAAATCCCAAGAAATTCTTTAAGTACCGTATATACTCGAGTATAAGTCGTTCCGAGTATAAGTCGAGGCCCCTAATTTACCACAAAAAACTGGGAAAAATTTATTGACCCGAGTATAAGACGAGGGTGAGAAATGCAGGGGGTCAACAATGCCCATCTGCAGCTGCCTGCCTCCCTGTGTCCTGTGCAGCCTACCTGTACCCTGTACATGTGTCCTGTGTCCCTGTGTGCATGTGTCCTGTACATGTCCTGTGTGCATGTGTCCTGTGTCCTGTACATGTGTGTCCTGTACATGTGTCCTGTGTCCTGTACATGTGTGTCCTGTACATGTGTCCTGTGTCCCTGTGTGCATGTGTCCTGTACATGTCCTGTGTGCATGTGTCCTGTGTCCTGTGCAGCCTCCCTGTGGCGATCTCCATCCTCAAATGGCGGCTGGCGTGTGATGATAGTGTTCGGCGGCCATTCCACAGTTCAAAAGCCGCGCCTCCTCCTCGTCTGCGATAGGCTGACCGCTGACTGCCTATCACGGACATTCTCTCATTCTCATACCACGGACGAGGATGAGAGAATGTCCATGATAGGCTGTACACTGATAGCTGTTCAGCCTATCACAGACGAGCAGGAGGCGCGGCTTTTGAATGCTGGAATAGCTGCCCAACATCATCACACACCAGCCGCCGTCTGCCTGCATGACATGCTGATCATGCAGACAGACGGCGGTGACTCGAGTATAAGTCGAAGGGGACACTTTCAGCCCAAAAAAAAA
Organism: Aquarana catesbeiana; assembly: GCF_042186555.1. Classification (NCBI taxonomy): domain Eukaryota; kingdom Metazoa; phylum Chordata; class Amphibia; order Anura; family Ranidae; genus Aquarana; species Aquarana catesbeiana. Next base: position 557,242 of record NC_133334.1, on the reverse strand, counting down.
AGGCTGAAAAATTTAGACTTATACTCGAGTATATACGGTATATAAACAGTAAATCACACAAATAGGAGACATGAAGAGAACACAAAGACACTGAATTTCAAAAGAGCCAACTTCCCTAAACTACAAACCTTGCTAAAAGGCATAAATTGGGATAAAATATTAGGAACAAAGAATACGGAGGAGAGATGGGTTTGCTTTAAGAGCATATTAAATAAGGGCATTAGCCAATGTATCCCATTGGGTAATAAATTTAAAAGAGCGAACAAACATCCTGGATGGCTTAACTCCAATGTAAAAATGCATATAAAAGCAAAGGAGAAGGCCTTCAAAAAATACAAGGTTGAGGGATCATCCTCAGCATTCAGACTTTATAAAGAATGCAATAAGAAATGTAAGGGTGCAATTAGGACGGCTAAGATAGAACATGAAAGACACATAGCAGAGGAGAGCAAAAAAAATCCCAAGAAATTCTTTAAGTATGTAAACAGTAAAAAAGGGAGGACAGACCATATTGGCCCCATAAAGAATGAGGAAGGACATCTGGTTACAAAGGATGGGGGAATGGCGAAGGTATTGAATTTATTCTTCTCCTCAGTCTTCACGAGTGAATCGGGGGGCTTCAGTAACCAAAACTGCAGTGTTTATCCTCATGACACAAAACAGGAAGCACCTCCATGGTTAACAGAGGACAGAATTAAAATTAGACTTGAGAAACTTAACATTAATAAATCACCGGGACCAGATGGCTTGCATCCGAGGGTACTTGGGGAACTCAGTCAAGTAATTGCCAGACCGTTGTTCCTAATTTTTACTGACTGGAATGGTACCAGCTGATTGGACAAAAGCCAATGTAGCACCAATATTTAAAAAGGGCCCAAAAAACATCCCTGGGAATTACAGACCAGTTAGCCTAACATCAATAGTATGTAAACTCTTGGAGGGGATGATAAGGGACTATATACAAGATTTTAGTAATAAGAACGGTATCATTAGCAGTAATCAGCATGGATTCATGAAGAATCGTTCTTGCCAAACCAATCTATTAACCTTCTATGAGGAGGTGAGTTGCCATCTAGATAAAGGAAGGCCCGTAGACGTGGTGTATCTGGATTCTACAAAAGCATTTGACACAGTTCCCCATAAACGTTTACTGTACAAAATAAGGTGCGTTGGCATGGACCATAGGGTGAGTACATGGATTGAAAACTGGCTACAAGGGCGAGTTCAGAGGGTGGTGATAAATGGGGAGTACTCAGAATGGTCAGGGGTGGGTAGTGGGGTTCCCCAGGGTTCTGTGCTGGGACCAATCCTATTTAATTTGTTCATAAACGATCTGGAGGATGGGATAAACAGTTCAATCTCTGTATTTGCAGACGATACTAAGCTAAGCAGGGCAATAACTTCTCCACAGGATGTGGAAACCTTGCAAAAAGATCTGAACAAATGAATGGGGGAGGGGCAACTACATGGCAAATGAGGTTCAATGTAGAAAAATGTAAAATAATGCATTTGGGTGGCAAAAATCTGAATGCAATCTATACACTGGGGGGAGAACCTCTGGGGGGATCTAGGATGGAAAAGGACCTGGGGGTCCTAGTAGATGATAGGCTCAGCAATGACATGCAATGCCAAGCTGCTGCTAACAAAGCAAACAGAATATCTACAAGACTCTGGTCCGGCCGCACCTGGAGTATGCTGTCCAGTTCTGGGCACCAGTCCTCAGGAAGGATGTACTGGAAATGGAGCGACTACAAAGAAAGGCAACAAAGCTAATAAAGGGTCTGGAGGATCTTAGTTATGAGGAAAGGTTGTGAGCTCTGAACTTATTCTCTCTGGAGAAGAGACGCTTGAGAGGGGATATGATTTCAATTTACAAATACCGGACTGGTGACCCCACAATATATAAATACCGGACTGGTGACCCCACAATATACAAATACCGGACTGGTGACCCCACAATATACAAATACCGGACTGGTGACCCCACAATATACAAATACCGGACTGGTGACCCCACAATATACAAATACCGGACTGGTGACCCCACAATATATAAATACCGGACTGGTGACCCCACAATATACAAATACCGGACTGGTGACCCCACAATATACAAATACCGGACTGGTGACCCCACAATATACAAATACCGGACTGGTGACCCCACAATATACAAATACCGGACTGGTGACCCCACAATATATAAATACCGGACTGATGACCCCACAAAAGGGAGCAAACTTTTTCACAGAAGGGAGTTTAACAAGACTCGTGGACACCCATTAAAATTAGAAGAAAAGAGGTTTAACGGTAAACTACGGGTGTACTTCCACAGGCGGTGGTCTCAGTGGGGAGCATCGATTGTTTCAAGAAACTGTTAGATAAGCACCTGAACGACCGCAACATACAGGGATATATAATGTAATATGACATATAATCACACAACATACAGAGATATATAATGTAATATGACATATAATCACACAACATACAGGATATATAATGTAATATGACATATAATCACACAACATACAGAGATATATAATGTAATATGACATATAATCACACAACATACAGGATATATAATGTAATATGACATATAATCACACAACATACAGGATATATAATGTAATATGACATATAATCACACAACATACAGAGATATATAATGTAATATGACATATAATCACACAACATACAGAGATATATAATGTAATATGACATATAATCACACAACATACAGAGATATATAATGTAATATGACATATAATCACACAACATACAGGATATATAATGTAATATGACATATAATCACTAGGGATGAGCCGAACACCCCCCGGTTCGGTTCGCACCAGAACCTGCGAACGGACCGAAAGTTCGCACGAACGTTAGAACCCCATTGACGTCTATGGGACTCGAACGTTCGAAATCAAAAGTGCTCATTTTAAAAACTAATTTGCATGGTATTGTCCTAAAAAGGGTTTGGGGACCCGGGTCCTACCCCAGGGGACATGTATCAATGCAAAAAAAACTTTTAAAAACGGCAGTTTTTTCAGGAGCAGTGATTTTAATGATGCTTAAAGTAAAAAAAAAAAGTGAAATATTCCTTTAAATATCGTACCTGAGGGGTGTCTATAGTATGCCTGTAAAGTGACCCGTGTTTCCCTTGCTTAGAACAGTCCCTGCACCAAATGTCATTTTTAAAGGAAAAAATCTCATTTAAAACTGCTTGCGGGTTTAATGTCATGTCGGGTCCTGGCAATATGGATGAAAATCAGTGAGACAAACGGCATGGGTACCCCCCAGTCCATTACCAGGCCCTTTGGGTCTTGTATGGATATTAAGGGGAACCCCGCACCCAAATTAAAATAAGGAAAGGTGTGGGGCAACCAGGCCCTATATACTCTGAACAGCAGTATACAGGCGGTGCAAACAAGACAGGGACTGTAGGTTTGTTGTTAAGTAGAATCTCTTTGTAATTTTGAACATTTTTAACGTGTTTAGCTCCAGCCAAAAAATCTTTTTTAAGCTTTTTGGAAAACATAGGGAAGGGTTATCACCCCTGTGACATTTGTTTTGCTGTCTTTCCTCCTCTTCAGAAGATTTCACCTCACTTTTTGTCCCAATGGATTGGAAAGCATCAGTGGAAAGGAGAAATGTTTTTCCCATATTAACTCTTACAGGAGAGAATTTCCCTTCCTAGGGGTAGATTTCACTTCCTGTTGTCTCCTTCCGTTTGCAAGTAGGAGTCGTTTGTAAGTTAGTTGTTTGAAAGTAGGGTCCTGCCCTATATACTCAGCAGAAATTTGGGCCTTAGGTGTTGCTGTGGCCACAACACTGTAAGCCCTCACAGGGCTCTGCTGTGAAATATTAGATCAAGAATTGTAATTACATGCCCCTGTTGAACAGGAGCTGAAAAATTAGGCCTTAGGCACTGGTGCTGGTGCCACAACACTGCAACCCCTCACAGACACTCTAGTTGGAATGCAGGAACGAGCCCTGCTGCAAAGTATTGCATCAAAAATTGTAATTACACGCCCCTGTTAAACAAGGGCTGAAAAATTGTGCCTTAGGCACTGGTGGTGGCGCCCAGAACCAAAAATGTTCTTACAAGCTATCAGCGCGATGATTGAGGAGGAAGAGGATAATTACTCAGGAATAGTCACTCAGCATCAGCATAGGCAGTCTTTGAAGGGATCTGAGATTTCAAAAAAAATTATTCAGTTACATCAGCATCAGGTGCTTGGTAGCTGGTGGTGATCCAAGACTGATTCATTTTTATGAAGGTCAGTCGATCGACCGAGTCAGTGGACAGACGCACCCTGTGATCGGTTACCACGCCTCCAGCAGCACTGAATGTGCGTTCCGAAAGAACGCTGGATGCAGGACAGGCCAGTAGCTCAATTGCATACTGTGCAAGCTCTGGCCAGTGATCCATCCTCAAGACCCAGTAACCCAGAGGATTTTCGGTGGGAAAGGTGTCCAAGTCTGATCTTGCCCCTAGGTATTCCTGCACCATGTAAAACAGACGCTGGCGATGGTTGCTGGAACCGATCATACCTTGGGGCTGCGGACCAAAAAATTGTCTGAACGCATCGGTCAGACGGCCACCTTCTCCACCGCTCCTTCTTTGACTGACTGAAGCCTCAGCAACACGTTGTCCAGAAACAGGAGTTTGTAACCTCCCAGTCTCTGGGAACGCGTTGCACAGACCTTTCTGCAAGGCCTCCCGAAGATGTTTCATCCTCTGCTCCCTCTGCGATGGCGAGATAAGGTCCGCAACCTTACCCTTGTAACGTGGATCAAGGAGGGTTGCCAGCCAGTATTGGTCCTTCTCCTTGATACCACGAATACGAGGATCCTTACGCAGGCTTTGCAGGATCAGGGAGGCCATGCAGCGTAGGTTTGCTGAGGCATTCGGTCCGGAGTCCTCTGGGTCACTAAGGACGACATGGTCCGCAGCCACCTCCTCCCAGCCACGTACAAGTCCATGTGTTTCTTGGGATTGATCCCTTAAAGACTGCTGCTGATGCTGAGTGCCAGGCTCCACCTCCATACTGACACAATCTTCCTCCTCCTCCTCCTCCTCCTCTTCCTCCTCGTCCTCTTCCTGTGTGATCGGCGGGCACGCAGGAACACTGTCTGGATAAAGGGGGCCTTGAGAGCTAAGGAAGTCCTCCTCTTCCTGCCTCTGTTCTGCCTCAAGTGCCCTGTCCATTATTCCACGCAGCGTGTGCTCCAACAGGTGGACAAGGGGGACAGTGTCACTGATGCATGCACTGTCACTGCTCACCATCCTCGTGGCCTCCTTAAATGGTGACAGGACAGTGCATGCATCCCTGATCATGGCCCACTGGCGTGGGGAAAAAAAAACAAGCTCCCCTGACCCTGTCCTGGTGCCATAGTCGCACAGGTACTCATTGATGGCCCTCTGCTGCGTGTACAGCCGCTGCAGCATGGCCAACGTTGAGTTCCACCTGGTGGGCATGTCACAGATTAGGCGGTTCTTGGGCAGGTTAAACTCCTTTTGGAGGTCCGTCAGCCGAGCACTGGCATTATATGACCGGCGGAAATGCACACAGACTTTCCTGGCCTGCCTCAGGACATCCTGTAAGCCCGGGTACCTGCCCAAGAACCGCTGCACCACCAAGTTAAGGACGTGAGCCAAACAGGGCGCATGGGTCATTTGTCCCTGTCGGAGGGCAGAGAGGAGGTTGGTGCCATTGTCGCAAACCACCATTCCTGCCTTAAGTTGGCGTGGCGTCAACCACCTCTGAACCTGCCCCTGCAGAGCTGACAGAACCTCTGCCCCAGTGTGGCTCCTGTCCCCCAAGCACACCAGCTCAAGCACCGCATGGCATCTTTTGGCCTGCGTACTTGCGTAGCCCCTTGAACGACTACGGAGCACCGCTGGTTCCGAGGAAGAGGCCATGGAGGAAGAAGAAGAGGAGGGGTGGAGGAGAGAGGTGTGTCACAATCATTAGCATTTTGGAGGCGTGGTGGCGGAACAACCTCCAACACTACTGCACCTTGTCCTGCATCCTTCCCAGCTGCCAGCAGAGTCACCCAATGCGCCGTGAAACTTAGGTAATGTCCCTGTCCATGCCTGCTGGACCATGAGTCAGCGGTAATATGCACCTTACCGCTGACCGCCCTGTCCAGCGAGGCATGGACATTGCCTTCCACATGCTGGTAGAGAGCCGGAATCGCCTTCCGTGAGAAAAAGTGGCGTTTGGGTACCTGCCACTGAGGAACTGCACATTCCACAAACTCACGGAAGGGGGCAGAGTCTACCAACTGAAAAGGCAGCAGTTGAAGTGCTAGCAATTTTGCCAAGCTAGCATTCAACCGCTGGGCATGTGGATGGCTGGGAGCAAACTTCTTTCGGCGGTGCAGCAGCTGGGGCAGGGAAATTTGCCTGGTACAATCTGACGTCGGTGTACCAAAATCAGATTGCCCACAAGTACGTGGCTGTGACACACCTAATTCTACACCTTCATTCCTCTCAGTGCAGGTCTCAGAGAGGACTGAAGGTCTAGTGGGGTTGGAAATCTCAGCTGATGAGGAGCAAGCAGAGGTCCTCTTTGTTCTTTGGTGTGGGTCTTTTAGATACGCTTGCCAACGAACTGCATGGCAGGTCAACATATGTCTGGTCAAGCATGTGGTACCCAAGCGGGAGATGTTTTGGCCACGCGAGATACGCTTGAGACATATGTTGCAAATAGCAGCGGTGCGATCTGATGCACTCGTCTCAAAAAAGGCCCACACCAAAGAACTTTTTGAATAACGTGCAGAGACTGCAGCGCCCTGCACATGTGGAGCTTTGGGGTGTGATGCAGTCAATGTGCTGCCCTTAGGCTGGCCCCTGGAGGGCATCCTGCCTCGTTGGTGATGTGCCGCCTCCTCCTCCTCCTCCTCTCTCCTATCAGGCACCCACGTTGAGTCAGTGACCTAATCATCCCCTCCCTCCTCATCACTGGAGCAAACCTGTCAGTATGCTGCAGCAGGGGGAGCATGACTGCCAGATTGCTGTCCTTCTTGGGCACCCCCTCTGTCCGTGCTCGTGTTACTGCCTTCATCGAGCTCAGTATCATCATCAGAGCCTTCCAAACGCTGGGCATCCTCCTGGAGCATGTACCCAACACTGTGGTCAAACAGTTCGAGGGACTCCTCAGGAGGACATGGTGGGGCTAGGGAAGGAGTCACTGATGACATTGAGCTGAGGGAAGAGGACGCTGCTTTGCCAGACAAAGTACCCTGGGCATGGGTGAGAGAGGATGAGGAGGATGAGGGTGGCTTGGTCATCCACTCGACCAAGTCTTCCGCATGTTGCGGCTCAACATGGCCAGCTGCCGAAAAAAAGGCCAAGCGTGTCCCATGGCCACGTGCTGATGAGGATGCACCGTCTCCACGACCAGCACTAGACACAGAGCCTGCTTGCCCTCTCTTATTGGCTTGTGACTGTCTGCCTCTCCTTCTTGGCCTTCCAGACATACTAATGGCCTGTAGCTGCACTAAGCTGGGATATATATATATATATATATATATATATATATATGTACTGATACTGCAGCTAGCAAAATCAACTGCCTGCCTGTAGTATGAGAACACCACCAACCTTCTACAGGTAGCTTTAGCTGAACACTGTGAGGTGGACGCACCCCACTAACTTGTAGGTTTAGCTGAACACTGTGAGCAGGGCGCACCCCACTAACTTGTAGGTTTAGCAGAACACTGTGAGCAGGACGCACTGCACTAACTGTAAATAGTCTAGCTGCCTAACTGTGGTACTAATAGGATCAAAAGAACACCAGCAATTTTCTTTAAAATACTGTAACAAGACAAGCCTGCCTGTCAGTAAGAAGATAACAGGAACGGATCTAGCTGAACACTGTGAGCAGGACGCACCCCACTAACTTGTAGGTTTAGCTGAACACTGTGAGGTGGACGCACCCCACTAACTTGTAGGTTTAGCAGAACACTGTGAGCAGGACGCACTGCACTAACTGTAAATAGTCTAGCTGCCTGACTGTGGTACTAATAGGATCAAAAGAACACCAGTAATTTTCTTTAAAATACTGTAACAAGATAAGCCTGCCTGTCAGTAGGAATATAACAGGAACGGATCTAGCTGAACACTGTGAGCAAGACGCACTGCACTAAATGTAAATAGTCTAGAAGATAACAGGAACGGATCTAGCTAAACTGAATACAGTGTATATATATATACACACACAACACCTGGGATGCATATATATATACACAATACACTTTAAGTGCAGCTAACTGACTGACTGCCCTGCCTAATCTAACTCAAATGAAATGACACTGTCTCTCTCTCTAAGCACACCGGAACACACTGCACAGGGCCGCCGTGCAGGTGGCCTTATATAGTGTGGGGCGTGTACTAAATCCCCTGAGCCATAATTGGCCAAAGCCTCATTGGCTTTGGCCAATTATGGCTCTCTGTTAAGGCGGCGCTGTGATTGGCCAAGCATGCGGGTCATAGTGCATGCTTGGCCAATCATCAGCAAGCAATGCACTGCGATGCCGCAGTGAATTATGGGCCGTGACGCGCCACACGAATTTGGCGCGAACGGCCCATATCGTTCGCAATTCGACGAACGATCGAACAGCCGATGTTCGAGTCGAACATGGGTTCGACTCGAACACGAAGCTCATCCCTACTTGTCACCCACAACTGTTAGATCCACCGTCTTGCACATCCTTACTCTACATAAACAAATGGCAATCTGATCCGAGTCTCCAAATAGATATTGACTGGTCCAACATTTGGGCTGCCACAAAATTGGCCTCACAGAATGTTGTAGACTCTGAAACTAATTACAAATCATTGATGCCTTGGTAGCTGGTCCCTTCCCGGATTGCCAAATACCTTCCGTCCTACTCTCCGGCCTGTTTCCGGGGTTGCCCTGACAACGGCACGCACCTCTATATCTGGTGGAGCTGTCTATTAGCCCAATGATTTTGGGCTGACATTTTCTATATCCTTTCCACCCTTATTGTTAACACCTTAGCCCACGAACCTAGCCATGGCCCTACTCAATAAGAAACCTCCTGATTTACAGCCGTTTCTGTGGCTTTGATGACATTACCCAGAAAGCATTGCTCCTCCCATGCTGCATTTCTGCAGTTTTCAGTGAGTGACTTGACCTTGCTGTGTCCTTCCTTTGTCCTTCCTTTGTCCTTCCTTTGACCTTGCTGTGTTCTTCCTTTGTCCTTCCTTTGTCCTTCCTTTGACCTTGCTGTGTCATTCCTTTGTCCTTGCTGTGTCCTTCCTTTGACCTTCCTTTGTCCTTCCTTTGTCCTTCCTTTGACCTTGCTGTGTCCTTTTTTTGTCCTTGCTGTGTCCTTCCTTTGTCCTTGCTGTGTCCTTCCTTTGTCCTGGCTGTGTCCTTCCTTTGTCCTTCCTTTGTCCTTGCTGTGTCCTTCCTTTGTCCTGGCTGTGTCCTTCCTTTGTCCTTGCTGTGTCCTTCCTTTGTCCTTGCTGTGTCCTTCCTTTGTCCTTCCTTTGTCCTTGCTGTGTCCTTCCTTTGTCCTGGCTGTGTCCTTCCTTTGTCCTTGCTGTGTCCTTCCTTTGACCTTGCTGTGTCCTTCCTTTGTCCTGGCTGTGTCCTTGCTGTGTCCTTCCTTTGTCCTGGCTGTGTCCTTGCTGTGTCTTTCCTTTGTCCTTCCTTTGTCCTTGCTGTGTCCTTCCTTTGTCCTGGCTGTGTCCTTCCTTTGTCCTTGCTGTGTCCTTCCTTTGTCCTTGCTGTGTCCTTCCTTTGTCTTTGCTGTGTCCCTCCTTTGTCCTGGCTGTGTCCTTCCTTTGTCCTTGCTGTGTCCTTCCTTTGTCCTTCCTTTGTCCTTCCTTTGTCCTGGCTGTGTCCTTCCTTTGTCCTTGCTGTGTCCTTCCTTTGTCCTGGCTGTGTCCTTCCTTTGTCCTTGCTGTGTCCTTCCTTTGTCCTGGCTGTGTCCTTCCTTTGTCCTTCCTTTGACCTTGCTGTGTCCTTCCTTTGACCTTCCTTTGTCCTTCCTTTGTCCTTGCTGTGTCCTTCCTTTGTCCTTCCTTTGTCCTGGCTGTGTCCTTCCTTTGTCCTTGCTGTGTCCTTCCTTTGTCCTTGCTGTGTCCTTCCTTTGTCCTGGCTGTGTCCTTCCTTTGTCCTGGCTGTGTCCTTCCTTTGTCCTGGCTGTGTCCTTCCTTTGTCCTTCCTTTGTCCTTGCTGTGTCCTTCCTTTGTCCTTGCTGTGTCCTTCCTTTGTCCTGGCTGTGTCCTTCCTTTGTCCTTCCTTTGACCTTGCTGTGTCCTTCCTTTGTCCTTGCTGTGTCCTTCCTTTGTCCTTCCTTTGACCTTGCTGTGTCCTTCCTTTGACCTTGCTGTGTCCTTCCTTTGTCCTTGCTGTGTCCTTCCTTTGTCTTTCCTTTGACCTTGCTGTGTCCTTCCTTTGACCTTGCTGTGTCCTTCCTTTGTCCTTCCTTTGTCCTTGCTGTGTCCTTCCTTTGTCCTTCCTTTGACCTTGCTGTGTTCTTCCTTTGTCCTTCCTTTGACCTTGCTGTGTTCTTCCTTTGTCCTTCCTTTGTCCTTGCTGTGTCCTTCCTTTGTCCTGGCTGTGTCCTTCCTTTGTCCTTCCTTTGTCCTGGCTGTGTCCTCCCTTTGTCCTTGCTGTGTCTTTCCTTTGTCCTTCCTTTGACCTTGCTGTGTCCTTCCTTTGTCCTTGCTGTGTCCTTCCTTTGTCCTTGCTGTGTCCTTCCTTTGTCCTTCCTTTGACCTTGCTGTGTCCTTCCTTTGTCCTGGCTGTGTCCTTCCTTTGACCTTGCTGTGTCCTTCCTTTGACCTTGCTGTGTCCTTCCTTTGTCCTGGCTGTGTCCTTCCTTTGTCCTTGCTGTGTCCTTCCTTTGTCCTTCCTTTGTCCTTGCTGTGTCCTTCCTTTGTCCTGGCTGTGTCCTTCCTTTGTCCTTGCTGTGTCCTTCCTTTGACCTTGCTGTGTCCTTCCTTTGTCCTGGCTGTGTCCTTCCTTTGTCCTTGCTGTGTCCTTCCTTTGTCCTTGCTGTGTCCTTCCTTTGACCTTGCTGTGTCCTTCCTTTGTCTTGGTTGTGTCCTTCCTTTGACCTTGCTGTGTCCTTCCTTTGTCCTTGCTGTGTCCTTCCTTTGACCTTCCTTTGTCCTGGCTGTGTCCTTCCTTTGTCCTTGCTGTGTCCTTCCTTTGTCCTTGCTGTGTCCTTGCTGTGTCCTTCCTTTGTCCTTCCTTTGACCTTGCTGTGTCCTTCCTTTGTCCTTGCTGTGTCCTTCCTTTGTCCTTGCTGTGTCCTTCCTTTGTCCTTCCTTTGACCTTGCTGTGTCCTTCCTTTGTCCTTGCTGTGTCCTTCCTTTGTCCTTGCTGTGTCCTTCCTTTGTCCTTGCTGTGTCCTTCCTTTGACCTTGCTGTGTCCTTCCTTTGTCCTTGCTGTGTCCTTCCTTTGTCCTTCCTTTGACCTTGCTGTGTCCTTCCTTTGTCCTTGCTGTGTCCTTCCTTTGTCCTTCCTTTGTCCTTGCTGTGTCCTTCCTTTGTCCTTGCTGTGTCCTTCCTTTGTCCTTCCTTTGACCTTGCTGTGTCCTTCCTTTGTCCTTCCTTTGTCCTTGCTGTGTCCTTCCTTTGTCCTTGCTGTGTCCTTCCTTTGACCTTGCTGTGTCCTTCCTTTGTCCTTGCTGTGTCCTTCCTTTGTCCTGGCTGTGTCCTTCCTTTGACCTTGCTGTGTCCTTCCTTTGTCCTTGCTGTGTCCTTCCTTTGTCCTTGCTGTGTCCTTCATTTGACCTTGCTGTGTCCTTCCTTTGTCCTTGCTGTGTCCTTCCTTTGTCCTTGCTGTGTCCTTCCTTTGACCTTGCTGTGTCCTTCCTTTGTCCTTGCTGTGTCCTTCCTTTGACCTTGTCCTTGTGTGTGCTATCTGGGTTGTGCCAAGGATTCCAACAATGGATTTTGGGACAGCGTGACACTATTTCTCATGTTTGCCTATATGTGAAGAAAGCAGAGCAAGAAAAAGCAGATTGTGAGAAGGAGCTGCTCCTGGGAGACATCTCTGGCCATGGGTCTCCTTGGGAATGTACTTCCAATGTACTTCCTATATTCCAACCACTGCCTGGGTCATAGGTTGAGTTCACAGATAAAGGAAAAAAAATGATTTCTTCAAAATGGATCTTAACTGATTGGATGCTGATGGAATTTGTCCTTTAACGTCAGTTAATATCCGTTTTCACGGATCTCGACGTAGCCTTTGTATGTTAAAAAAGAAACGGATAAAGTCGGTAGTGGAGGTTAACAGATGGTAATGAATGGTCATCCATTTGCCCATAGGAATGCATTGTCGTCCGTTGACGGATGGAAGAAAAACGGATAGACGGTCCATTCGTGTGAAAGGGGCCTTAACCTTTATCCACTTCGAGGACTCTTAGACACCTGATTGTTAACCTCGGGGCAACTCCAACTGGAGCCCTCGGTAACTAGCCTTTATTTATAGGAATCATATTGGTTCTTGGATTCCACTTACCAACGATCTCCTAACTGTCCCCTAACTAACCCGCACCAAGATGCCTTCTGATGTCTTTTTATGCTTTGCTGTTATTTATGTTTTGTTACAAAGTGCTGCATCCCTACCTCTGCATTATGTCATTACGCTACTATTGCCCCACCCCCCCCCTAACCTGGGGGGAGATTTCTCTCTGATGCATCCTATTAAGATTTATTGTTCTTTCCTTCAATAAAAAATTTGAATAAAAAAAAAAAATTACTTGTCACCCAAATGTCACCGGCTGGGTGTTGGCTGAAGCCAAGTCCTAGAAAGGATTGTGAGGTGAGTGAATGGATGTTCCACCAATGGTGAAGTGTGGAAATAAAGTGCATTACTATCTGTAGGAGGAGGCCTGGGAGGAGAATGGAAGGACGCCGCTCCATGGACTGTGCCCTATGGATAATAGGGATATATTCTGCAGCATCTCTGGGAATAACAAGACACATTCCCCAGAATTAATAGAGATTGGAACAAAGAGATTTTATGAAAGTGTCTCTCATGAGTTCCAAAAGTGGTGCAGAATGTGGCAAATCCCTGCAACCATCTAGAACTTGGAGTGGAATTTGGTGAATGTTGCTCTAGACACTTTCATACAATCTGTCTGTACCGGTCCCTCTATATGTATACCGGGAGAGCCGGTCTTCATCAGCTTCACTTTCCTACCAAACCAAGTGTCTGTATTTTATGCTGAATTTGGCGCACTCATTGGGCCACAATGTAAAAGTCTCACATTTTAGAACTGCCTGAATTTGGTTGACTATTCTCTATCAGGACCACAAGTGTCGTAAATTTTTTTATGAATTCACTGCAAAACGTTAACAAGAGGGTTTGACGCCAGAAAAGTGGTGCAGGAGCTTCGTTGAAGTGTGTGGCAGCAATAACCGTTCTGTGGGCATTATATGGAGGACCAGATACCTATCATAGGATTTCTTCCCATTATTACTGCAGCAGATGGGAACACGTGTGAGCTCTCTATGTCACTGACTGCGTAGAGGACTCCATACACAGACTAGTGGGGGTCACTGCAAGTATCCCACAATAAAACCTGAAGAGAATCAGAAACCCGCCAAACACTCGGCCTAGATCGCTTTCCCCATAACTTCCATGTGACCCAAAACTCCAGGTGCCTTTCCCTAAGCCCGAGTCAAAATATTCCAACATGAAGTGTATTTCTTAATGCCACATTTCCTCCATATTTATTACAGTCCTCGGAATGAATCCTGCTTAATACCTTCCTCCTCAGGATCCATGCTGGATTTTATTTGTGGAGAATATTGGATTACTGCACATTTAGGAGAAGTTATATGACCATAACAGAGGAATTAGGCTGGATGTCGGTACCACCAGGCCATGTATGAACTGCATTTCCTTTATTGTGAAACTGAATATTTTTTTCTTGTAATAACAGATGATGGGTACGATGGGAGAGCCATGAGGGATGTAGAGTTCCATGTGTTAGGTGGAATCCTATGTGACTCCCATGTGGTAAAGGAGGTCTGAGTGATGGTGACAGGCTTGTATGATGGGAGAACCATGTGGGGTGTAGAGTTCCATGTATTGGGAGGTGTCTTATATGACCCCAATGTGGTAGAGGAAGTCTGAGTGATGGTGACAGAAATATATGATGGGAGAACCATGTGGGGTGTAGAGTTCCATGTATTGGGAGGTGTCTTATGTGACCCCAATGTGGTAGAGGAAGTCTGAGTGATGGTGACAGAAATGTATGATGGGAGAACCTGTGGGGTGTGAAGAGTTCCCTCCTTGGTTTGCAATGCTGGTCATTGCAGTGAGACATGGAGAGATTACTTCCATGGAAAGTTTCCTGTAGAAGAATCCCAGACATTCTGGTGGAAGTGAGGAGATTGTCACATCACCCCATCATGTCGTTAATTCTCATCTATAGTAAAAGGTTCCAGACAGCCGCCTAGCCTCCATGTTCTGGCCCCAGCATAAATTGTGCTTTTTTGTTAGTAATTTGGTGCGCTGCATGTTCCTCCACTCTGGGTCATCCACCCAGATCTAAACCCCTCGCATAGCATGGAGACACTTTGCTCCACTCCTCCAGTGGTTGGTTTTTGGTGTAGACCAGCCTATGTCCTCTGAGACTGAATTGTCTGATCCGGTTTCTGCGATTCTAAAACTGGATGAACTCAGCTGAAGGCCTCAAATCCCTCCTTTCACAATCTTGCCTGGCTACAAATGGCAGTTTTTGCCTAATCATAGAGAAGATGATCAACTGGAAACAAATCTCATCTTCTGTAGACACACAAATCTGCTCCTCACTGATGTCTGAAAGGCTGATTCTGCTGTAATGGAGGAGAAGAATAAACCATTCGCAAGTTTCCAACCATCCAATCTTCTGGGCCATTGCAGAAGATCAATTCTGCAATTTTTCCAACCTTATATGAGGTTCCACAACCATTCATCCTGCACACCCATATCTATCTAAAGTGTGTGACAAAACCTTGGTCACCCTCACATGACCTACCCCCAATAATACCTGGCAACACTATGTAACGACTGTACATACACCATGTACATGCATTACCATGTAACTACAAGCGGTTCCTCAGAAATATAGATGCAGTTTCATGTTACGTTATTCCATACGCATGACCTACCCCCAATAATACCCAGCAATACCATGTAACTACAACATACCACATGTATATGCAATACAATGTAACTACAAGAGGTTACCCAGAAATACATGGAGCTGTTCCATACACATGACCCGAGATATACTTTACTGTAGAGCCCCCGCCTGAGGCAATGGGCAGCTCCCCAGGCTCACAGAGAAGATGATGAACTTCAGAGAGCTCCCAGTGCTGGACAACTGATCCGGACAAGCAATCCTCCTCCATGAGCCATGGATCTGATCCAGGGCACTCTGAGGGATTATCCAGATTTCCAAGCAGCTGCTGCAGACCGATATTTGGCATAATGAAATCAGATACAATTACAGCTTTACAATATGACAAGAAAGCCAACAAAAGGTGTCCTCAAGGAAGCGTGATGCAGCAATGGCATCTGAGATGGTCAGAGACTTAAATGTGCCTTTATACAATGATCCCTCAGATCGTCACAAAAATGCAGCAAAATGCTGGGCACGGCACTCAGATGACTGAAATCGCTGCATTTGTCATTGGCCTGGAATGTCCACCATTTGTGCATTATATTCCAAAGGATCTGCCCAGCAACTCTCTAGCCACTCGCTAGGGACATACACTGACCTCCTGGGGTGTTGGGGTACCGGTGGAGGATGGGCTCATAGATATGGATGACCTGAATTTCTAGAGTATGGGTGGAAGGATGGAAGGTCTGATAGAGGTAGGGAATTGTGCTAATGATTTTCCCATGAGATGGCGAGGGATAAAAATAGAGTATTAGACCACCTGTCAGAGCAAAATGAGCCTCAGCTTGGCCCCTCCGCAGTGACACACGTAGGACCCGCAGCCCATACAATATAAACAGTGGGGTCAGATTTCCGAGTGTTCATCTGCTGACGAAGGAGGAAATATTTCATGTCACACTTCCAGGACAATGAAGAAAATGCCACCCATAGACTGATGTGGTACCAGTGCAGGCAGAATAATCCACCAAGTGGCTTCCCCCATCCTGACCAAACATGCCTCTAGGCGCTCACCACCTTCCACCATCCTGACAAAACATGGCTCTAGGCGCTCACCACCGTGCTCACCACCTTCCACCATCCTGACCAAACATGCCTCTAAGCACTCACCACCTTCCACCATCCTGACCAAACACGGCTCTAGGCGCTCACCACCGTGCTCACCACCTTCCACCATCCTGACCAAACGCGGCTCTAAGCACCCACCACTGCGCTCACCACCTTCCACCATCCTGACCAAACGCGGCTCTAAGCACCCACCACTGTGCTCACCACCTTCCACCATCCTGACCAAACGCGGCTCTAAGCACCCACCACTGCGCTCACCACCTTCCACCATCCTGACCAAACATGGCTCTAGGCGCTCACCACCGTGCTCACCACCTTCCACCATCCTGACCAAACATGCCTCTAAGCACTCACCACCTTCCACCATCCTGACCAAACACGGCTCTAGGCGCTCACCACCGTGCTCACCACCTTCCACCATCCTGACCAAACACGGCTCTAGGCGCTCACCACCGTGCTCACCACCTTCCACCATCCTGACCAAACATGGCTCTAGGCGCTCACCACCGTGCTCACCACCTTCCACCATACTGACCAAACATGCCTCTAAGCACTCACCACCTTCCACCATCCTGACCAAACACGGCTCTAGGCGCTCACCACCGTGCTCACCACCTTCCACCATCCTGACCAAACGTGGCTCTAAGCGCTCACCACTGCGCTCACCACCTTCCACCATCCTGACCAAACGCGGCTCTAAGCGCTCACCACTGCGCTCACCACCTTCCACCATCCTGACCAAACACGGCTCTAGGCGCTCACCACCGTGCTCACCACCTTCCACCATCCTGACCAAACGCGGCTCTAAGCGCTCACCACTGCGCTCACCACCTTCCACCATCCTGACCAAACATGGCTCTAGGCGCTCACCACCTTTCACCATCCTGACCAAACATGGCTCTAGGCGCTCACCACCTTCCACCATCCTGACCAAACGCGGCTCTAAGTGCTCACCACCTTCCACCATCCTGACCAAACGCGGCTCTAAGCGCTCACCACCTTCCACCATCCTGACCAAACACGGCTCTAGGCGCTCACCACCTTCCACCATCCTGACCAAACGCGGCTCTAAGCGCTCACCACTGCGCTCACCACCTTCCACCATACTGACCAAACACGGCTCTAGGCGCTCACCACCTTCCACCATCCTGACCAAACGCGGCTCTAAGCGCTCACCACTGCGCTCACCACCTTCCACCATCCTGACCACACACGGCTCTAAGCGCTCACCACTGCGCTCACCACCTTCCACCATCCTGACCAAACGCGGCTCTAAGCGCTCACCACCGTGCTCACCACCTTCCACCATCCTGACCAAACATGGCTCTAGGCGCTCACCACTGCGCTCGCCATCTTCCACCATCCTGACCAAACACGGCTCTAGGCGCTCACCACCTTCCACCATCCTGACCAAACGCGGCTCTAAGCGCTCACCACTGCGCTCACCACCTTCCACCATCCTGACCACACACGGCTCTAGGCGCTCACCACCTTCCACCATCCTGACCAAACACGGCTCTAGGCGCTCACCACCGTGCTCACCACCTTCCACCATCCTGACCAAACATGGCTCTAGGCGCTCACCACTGCGCTCGCCATCTTCCACCATCCTGACCAAACACGGCTCTAGGCGCTCACCACCACGCTCACCACCTTCCACCATCCTGACCAAACACGGCTCTAGGCGCTCACCACCGTGCTCACCACCTTCCACCATCCTGACCAAACATGGCTCTAGGCGCTCACCACCGTGCTCACCACCTTCCACCATCCTGACCAAACATGGCTCTAGGCGCTCACCACCGCGCTCACTACCTTCCACCATCCTGACCAAACACGGCTCTAGGCGCTCACCACCGCGCTCACCACCTTCCACCATCCTGACCAAACACGGCTCTAAGTGCTCACCACCGCGCTCACCACCTTCCACCATCCTGACCAAACACGGCTCTAGGCGCTCACCACCTTCCACCATCCTGACCAAACACGGCTCTAGGCGCTCACCACCGCGCTCACCATCTTCCACCATCCTGACCAAACACGGCTCTAGGCGCTCACCACCGTGCTCACCACCTTCCACCATCCTGACCAAACATGGCTCTAGGCGCTCACCACCGTGCTCACCACCTTCCACCATCCTGACCAAACATGGCTCTAAGTGCTCACCACCACACTCACCACCTTCCACCATGCTGACCAAACACGGCTCTAGGCGCTCACCACCGCGCTTACCACCTTCCACCATCCTGACCAAACACGGCTCTAAGCACTCACCACTGCGCTCGCCACCTTCCACCATCCTGACCAAACACGGCTCTAGGCGCTCACCACTGCGCTCGCCATCTTCCACCATCCTGACCAAACACGGCTCTAGGCGCTCACCACCACGCTCACCACCACGCTCACCACCTTCCACCATCCTGACCAAACACGGCTCTAGGCGCTCACCACCGTGCTCACCACCTTCCACCATCCTGACCAAACATGGCTCTAGGCGCTCACCACCGTGCTCACCACCTTCCACCATCCTGACCAAACATGGCTCTAGGCGCTCACCACCGCGCTCACTACCTTCCACCATCCTGACCAAACACGGCTCTAGGCGCTCACCACCGCGCTCACCACCTTCCACCATCCTGACCAAACACGGCTCTAAGTGCTCACCACCGCGCTCACCACCTTCCACCATCCTGACCAAACACGGCTCTAAGTGCTCACCACCGCGCTCACCACCTTCTACCATCCTGACCAAACACGGCTCTAGGCGCTCACCACCGCGCTCACTACCTTCCACCATCCTGACCAAACACGGCTCTAGGCGCTCACCACCGCGCTCACCACCTTCCACCATCCTGACCAAACACGGCTCTAAGTGCTCACCACCGCGCTCACCACCTTCCACCATCCTGACCAAACACGGCTCTAAGTGCTCACCACCGCGCTCACCACCTTCTACCATCCTGACCAAACACGGCTCTAGGCGCTCACCACCGCGCTCACCACCTTCCACCATCCTGACCAAACACGGCTCTAAGTGCTCACCACCGCGCTCACCACCTTCCACCATCCTGACCAAACACGGCTCTAGGCGCTCACCACCTTCCACCATCCTGACCAAACACGGCTCTAGGCGCTCACCACCGCGCTCACCATCTTCCACCATCCTGACCAAACACGGCTCTAGGCGCTCACCACCGTGCTCACCACCTTCCACCATCCTGACCAAACACGGCCCTAAGCGCTCACCACCGTGCTCACCACCTTCCACCATCCTGACCAAACACGGCTCTAGGCGCTCACCACTACGCTCACCACCTTCCACCATCCTGACCAAACACGGCTCTAAGTGCTCACCACCACACTCACCACCTTCCACCATGCTGACCAAACACGGCTCTAGGCGCTCACCACCGTGCTCACCACCTTCCACCATCCTGACCAAACACGGCTCTAGGCGCTCACCACCGTGCTCACCACCTTCCACCATCCTGACCAAACATGGCTCTAGGCGCTCACCACCGTGCTCACCACCTTCCACCATCCTGACCAAACATGGCTCTAGGCGCTCACCACCGCGCTCACTACCTTCCACCATCCTGACCAAACACGGCCCTAGGCGCTCACCACCGCGCTCACCACCTTCCACCATCCTGACCAAACACGGCTCTAAGTGCTCACCACCGCGCTCACCACCTTCCACCATCCTGACCAAACACGGCTCTAGGCGCTCACCACCTTCCACCATCCTGACCAAACACGGCTCTAGGCGCTCACCACCGCGCTCACCATCTTCCACCATCCTGACCAAACACGGCTCTAGGCGCTCACCACCGTGCTCACCACCTTCCACCATCCTGACCAAACATGGCTCTAGGCGCTCACCACCGTGCTCACCACCTTCCACCATCCTGACCAAACACGGCCCTAAGCGCTCACCACCGTGCTCACCACCTTCCACCATCCTGACCAAACATGGCTCTAGGCGCTCACCACCGTGCTCACCACCTTCCACCATCCTGACCAAACACGGCTCTAGGCGCTCACCACTACGCTCACCACCTTCCACCATCCTGACCAAACACGGCTCTAAGTGCTCACCACCACACTCACCACCTTCCACCATGCTGACCAAACACGGCTCTAGGCGCTCACCACCGCGCTTACCACCTTCCACCATCCTGACCAAACACGGCTCTAAGCACTCACCACTGCGCTCGCCACCTTCCACCATCCTGACCAAACACGGCTCTAGGCGCTCACCACTGCGCTCGCCATCTTCCACCATCCTGACCAAACACGGCTCTAGGCGCTCACCACCACGCTCACCACCTTCCACCATCCTGACCAAACACGGCTCTAGGCGCTCACCACCGTGCTCACCACCTTCCACCATCCTGACCAAATATGGCTCTAGGCGCTCACCACCGTGCTCACCACCTTCCACCATCCTGACCAAACATGGCTCTAGGCGCTCACCACCGCGCTCACTACCTTCCACCATCCTGACCAAACACGGCTCTAGGCGCTCACCACCGCGCTCACCACCTTCCACCATCCTGACCAAACACGGCTCTAAGTGCTCACCACCGCGCTCACCACCTTCCACCATCCTGACCAAACACGGCTCTAGGCGCTCACCACCTTCCACCATCCTGACCAAACACGGCTCTAGGCGCTCACCACCGCGCTCACCATCTTCCACCATCCTGACCAAACACGGCCCTAAGCGCTCGCCACCGTGCTCACCACCTTCCACCATCCTGACCAAACATGGCTCTAGGCGCTCACCACCGTGCTCACCACCTTCCACCATCCTGACCAAACACGGCTCTAGGCGCTCACCACCTTCCACCATCCTGACCAAACACGGCTCTAGGCGCTCACCACCGCGCTTACCACCTTCCACCATCCTGACCAAACACGGCTCTAAGCACTCACCACTGCGCTCGCCACCTTCCACCATCCTGACCAAACACGGCTCTAGGCGCTCACCACCTTCCACCATCCTGACCAAACGCGGCTCTAAGCGCTCATCACTGCGCTCACCACCTTTCACTATCCTGACCAAACATGGCTCTAGGCGCTCACCACCTTTCACCATCCTGACCAAACACGGCTCTAGGCGCTCACCACCGTGCTCACCACCTTCCACCATCCTGACCAAACACGGCTCTAAGCGCTCACCACCACGCTCACCACGTTCCACCATCCTGACCAAACACGGCTCTAAGTGCTCACCACCTTCCACCATCTTCACCAAACACGGCTCTATGCAACGTAAGGGGAAAGGGGGACAACCGGGACAAATGGGACTTTATGTGAAACACAACACTAGGGCAAAATGAGTCATTAAATGTAGATAAAAATAGATAAAATAATTGTTCATTGATACCCCATGAGAGCATAGTAAGTCAATGATATACACACCTTAAAACAATAGGTATGGTACAGAGTAAATCAACATGATACTTTATCACATATGGTAAAATAGTAGCATATTAAACACTGTAGCATATAAGCAATGATAAACATTGACACTACACCCAACATGTATGTACACAATCTAATTTGTAACAGAATAGAATTAATGACTCAGTTATTGAAAACCCAAGGTAGGTACATGGTTGCTGTTACATGACATTAAAATATATGCTCGATGCGTTTCGTGGAAGTTTGTCCACTCATCAGGAGCAGCTGACTGGAGATTTACCATATGTGATAAATTATCATGTTGATTTACTCTGTTGCATATTAAATAGGGATGGAGACCTGTGTACTGGATGGTCATGGTCTCATATAAAGTACCAACAATTTTCTCCTTTTTCAAATTAACAGGGCTGGAAACACACACTAATCATTATATTTACTCCATGTCTTGCTGTTGTCTCACATTAAGTGCCGTTACATGTCATTTGCTATACTGGTATAGCCTTGCTTTATTATTTTTATTAGTTAACACCTGGGGGGTGGTTTCCATCCACTCCCGGGACCTGCGACGCGCATCGGGGCTGTCCCCCCACTCCCTCGATCTTTCTAATTGCGGGCTTGGGGGTCCGATCCCGCTGAGCGTCAACGCCACGCCCCACACCTGACGTCACGTTGACGCCGTATACCGTCGTCGCTGTTGTTTGTCATCCGTCAGCCATCTGTTGGAGGCGGTGGTTGCCTATATATAGGCGCTAGACGCCTGTTGGTGGCTGCTTCCGGCTCCTCTTTCACAGCACGATCCTGCGTGACGTTGGCGGGACCTTGTCGGCTGGCGGGTTGGTTTCTGGCATCTCCAGTTTTTCACGCACTCTATACCCAAGCACCCTGGCACATCTAGCTTCCTACCTTCCTTCTTTCTTCACCCTAGATTTCACTGCCATCTTTTTTGTTCTTGGTGAGGTGCTATTTTCATCTCACTCTCTTTTTCACCCTTCATATTTCCCCTCACTGCTCCTTATTGCCCACACCTGGGGGCTTCTGTACACACCCTTTCATTCATTCCTTCACTACACTTTTGTAGTGCACTTTGTCTTCCACACTGTGGTTTTTCATGCTACCATTCACTTTGTTCACCAGTACATATTGTTATGTGTTACAGCTACCCTATGGGTTCATACTCTACACCACAGTCGTGGAAGGGGCATTTTCTTGTTATTCAACACCAGACGTGATTCCTGGTTTGCCCCACCCTGCTGCCACTTGGTTACCTTCTCAGCTCCCGGGGGGATGCTATTCTCATCCCCTGGTGCCGCCTATCATCATGAACATTACTACTCATGCTCTATTACCATTATACTATTTACCATAGGTAAGAGTGTTAGGACCAGAGTTTCTGTTGCCTCTCTTCCTTTTGTAATTAAATACCACTAATTACCAATTTACAATATATTATAGGTATCTCCAGTCAGCTGCTCCTGATGAGTGGACAAAATTCCACGAAACGCATCGAGCATATATTTTAATGTCATGTAACAGCAACCATGTACCTACCTTGGGTTTTCAATAACTGAGTCATTAATTCTATTCTGTTACAAATTAGATTGTGTACATACATGTTGGGTGTAGTGTCAATGTTTATCATTGCTTATATGCTACAGTGTTTAATATGCTACTATTTTACCATATGTGATAAAGTATCATGTTGATTTACTCTGTACCATACCTATTGTTTTAAGGTGTGTATATCATTGACTTACTATGCTCTCATGGGGTATCAATGAACAATTATTTTATCTATTTTTATCTACATTTAATGACTCATTTTGCCCTAGTGTTGTGTTTCACATAAAGTCCCAATTGTCCCGGTTGTCCCCCTTTCCCCTTACGTTGCATATTAAATAGGGATGGAGACCTGTGTACTGGATGGTCATGGTCTCATATAAAGTCCCAACAATTTTCTCCTTTTTCAAACACGGCTCTAGGCGCTCACCACCGCGCTCACCATCTTCCACCATCCTGACCAAACATGGCTCTAGGCGCTCACCACCGTGCTCACCACCTTCCACCATCCTGACCAAACACGGCTCTAGGCGCTCACCACCTTCCACCATCCTGACCAAACACGGCTCTAAGCACTCACCACTGCGCTCACCACCTTCCACCATCCTGACCAAACACGGCTCTAGGTGCTCACCACCTTCCACCATCCTGACCAAACACAGCTCTAGGCGCTCACCACCTTCCACCATCCTGACCAAACACGGCTCTAGGTGCTCACCACCGCGCTCACCACCTTCCACCATCCTGACCAAACATGGCTCTAGACGCTCACCACCTTCCACCATCCTGACCAAACATGGCTCTAGGCGCTCACCACCGTGCTCACCACCTTCCACCATCCTGACCAAACACGGCTCTAGGCGCTCACCACCTTCCACCATCCTGACCAAACACGGCTCTAGGTGCTCACCACTGCGCTCACCACCTTCCACCATCCTGACCAAACACGGCTCTAGGCGCTCACCACCGTGCTCACCACCTTCCACCATCCTGACCAAACACGGCTCTAGGCGCTCACCACCTTCCACCATCCTGACCAAACACGGCTCTAGGCGCTCACCACCTTCCACCATCCTGACCAAACACGGCTCTAGGCGCTCACCACCTTCCACCATCCTGACCAAACACGGCTCTAGGCGCTCACCATCTTCCACCATCCTGACCAAACATGGCTCTAGGCGCTCACCACCTTCCACCATCCTGACCAAACACGGCTCTAGGCGCTCACCACCGCGCTCACCACCTTCCACCATCCTGACCAAACACAGCTCTAGGCGCTCACCACCTTCCACCATCCTGACCAAACACGGCTCTAAGCGCTCACCACCACGCTCATCACCTTCCACCATCCCGACCAAACATGGCTCTAGGCGCTCACCACCGCGCTCACCACCTTCCACCATCCTGACCAAACACGGCTCTAGGCGCTCACCACCTTCCACCATCCTGACCAAACACGGCTCTAAGCGCTCACCACCTTCCACCATCCTGACCAAACATGGCTCTAGGCGCTCACCACCGCGCTCACCACCTTCCACCATCCCGACCAAACATGGCTCTAGGCGCTCACCACCTTCCACCATCCTGACCAAACACGGCTCTAGGCGCTCACCACCGCGCTTACCACCTTCCACCATCCTGACCAAACATGGCTCTAGGCGCTCACCACCTTCCACCATCCTGACCAAACACGGCTCTAGGCGCTCACCACCTTCCACCATCCCGACCAAACATGGCTCTAGGCGCTCACCACCGCGCTCACCACCTTCCACCATCCTGACCAAACACGGCTCTAGGCGCTCACCACCGCGCTCACCACCTTCCACCATCCTGACCAAACACGGCTCTAGGCGCTCACCACCACGCTCACCATCTTCCACCATCCTGATCAAACATGGCTCTAGGCGCTCACCACCTTCCACCATCCTGACCAAACACGGCTCTAGGCGCTCACCACCGCGCTTACCACCTTCCACCATCCTGACCAAACACGACTCTAGGCGCTCACCACCTTCCACCCTCCTGACCAAACACGGCTCTAAGCACTCACCACTGCGCTCACCACCTTCCACCATCCTGACCAAACACGGCTCTAAGTGCTCACCACCTTCCACCATCCTGACCAAACACAGCTCTAGGCGCTCACCACCTTCCACCATCCTGACCAAACACGGCTCTAGGTGCTCACCACCGCGCTCACCACCTTCCACCATCCTGACCAAACATGGCTCTAGACGCTCACCACCTTCCACCATCCTGACCAAACACGGCTCTAGGCGCTCACCACCTTCCACCATCCTGACCAAACAAGGCTCTAGGCGCTCACCACCGCGCTCACCACCTTCCACCATCCTGACCAAACAAGGCTCTAGGCGCTCACCACCGCGCTCACCACCTTCCACCATCCTGACCAAACACGGCTCTAGGCGCTCACCACCGCGCTCACCACCTTCCACCATCCTGACCAAACAAGGCTCTAGGCGCTCACCACCGCGCTCACCACCTTCCACCATCCTGACCAAACACGGCTCTAGGTGCTCACCACCACACTCACCACCTTCCACCATCCTGACCAAACATGGCTCTAGGCGCTCACCACCTTCCACCATCCTGACCAAACAAGGCTCTAGGCGCTCACCACCACGCTCACCACCTTCCACCATCCTGACCAAACACGGCTCTAGGCGATCACCACCGCGCTCACCACCTTCCACCATCCTGACCAAACACGGCTCTAGGCGATCACCACCGCACTCACCACCTTCCACCATCCTGACCAAACATGGCTCTAGGTGCTCACCACCTTCCACCATCCTGACCAAACACGGCTCTAGGCGCTCACCACTGGGCTCACCACCTTCCACCATCCTGACCAAACATGGCTCTAGGTGCTCACCACCTTCCACCATCCTGACCAAACATGGCTCTAGGTGGGTTCTACAACCCAGAAAGGAGGTTATTGCCTGATTATCTGAAGATTACACTCCATTCCGAATGAGGCCACGTAGAAAGGATAAGGAAAGACGTGGTCATAGGGTGTCATGGTGGCCATGAGAATAGAATAGAAATAAACAGATCCACCATTTATATCTTTATTAGAGATCAACCTTCAGAGCGGCTTCTCTTCCTCCACCACACCACATCCACTTCCCTTATATTACCGTAATGTGGCAGGGAAAGTCTGGTGACAACATGATACCCGAGTCCCATTCCACCTGATACCCGAGTCCCATTCCACCTGATACCAGAGCACCATTCCACCTGATACCAGAGCACCATTCCACCTGATACCAGAGCACCATTCCACCTGATACCAGAGCACCATTCCACCTGATACCCGAGCACCATCCCACCTGATACCAGAGCACCATTCCACCTGATACCCGAGCACCATTTCCCCTGATACCCGAGCACCATTCCATCTGATACCCGAGCACCATTCCATCTTATGCCAGAGCACCATTCCATCTGATACCCGAGCACCATCCCATCTGATACCAGAGCACCATCCCATCTGATACCCGAGCACCATCCCATCTGATACCAGTGCACCATCCCATCTGATACCAGAGCACCATTCCACCTGATACCCGAGCACCATTCCACCTGATACCCGAGCACCATTCCACCTGATACCCGAGTAACATTCCACCTGATACCCGAGTACCATTCCACCTGATACCAGAGCACCATTCCACCTGATACCCGAGTACCATTCCATCTGATACCCGAGCACCATTCCATCTGATACCCGAGCACCATTCCACCTGATACCCGAGTACCATTCCATCTTATACCCGAGTACCATTCCATCTGATACCCGAGTACCATTCCACCTGATACCCGAGTACCATTCCACCTGATATCCGAGTACCATTCCACCTGATACCAGAGCACCATTCCACCTGATACCCGAGTACCATTCCACCTGATACCCGAGTACCATTCCACCTGATACCAGAGCACCATTCCACCTGATACCCGAGTACCATTCCATCTTATACCAGAGCACCATTCCATCTGATACCCGAGTACCATTCCATCTTATACCAGAGCACCATTCCATCTGATACCCGAGTACTATTCCATCTTATACCAGAGCACCATTCCACCTGATACCCGAGTACCATTCCATCTTATACCAGAGCACCATTCCACCTGATACCCGAGTACCATTCCACCTGATACCCGAGTACCATTCCACCTGATACCCGAGTACCATTCCACCAGATACCCGAGTACCATTCCATCTGATACCCGAGTAACATTCCACCTGATACCAGAGCACCATTCCACCTGATACCCGAGTACCATTCCACCTGATACCCGAGTACCATTCCATCTGATACCCGAGCACCATTCCACCTGATACCCGAGTACCATTCCATCTTATACCAGAGCACCATTCCACCTGATACCCGAGCACCATTCCACCTGATACCCGAGTACCATTCCATCTGATACCCGAGTACCATTCCACCTGATATCCGAGTACCATTCCACCTGATACCAGAGCACCATTCCACCTGATACCCGAGTACCATTCCACCTGATACCCGAGTACCATTCCACCTGATACCCGAGTACCATTCCACCTGATACCCGAGTACCATTCCACCTGATATCCGAGTACCATTCCACCTGATACCAGAGCACCATTCCACCTGATACCCGAGTACCATTCCACCTGATACCCGAGTACCATTCCACCTGATACCCGAGTAACATTCCACCTGATACCAGAGCACCATTCCACCTGATACCCGAGTACCATTCCATCTTATACCAGAGCACCATTCCATCTGATACCCGAGTACCATTCCATCTTATACCAGAGCACCATTCCACCTGATACCCGAGTACCATTCCATCTTATACCCGAGCACCATTCCACCTGATACCCGAGTACCATTCCACCTGATACCCGAGTACCATTCCACCTGATACCCGAGTACCATTCCATCTGATACCCGAGTACCATTCCATCTTATACCAGAGCACCATTCCACCTGATACCCGAGCACCATTCCATCTGATACCCGAGTACCATTCCATCTGATACCCGAGTACCATTCCACCTGATACCCGAGTACCATTCCACCTGATACCCGAGTACCATTCCACCTGATACCCGAGTACCATTCCATCTGATACCAGAGCACCATTCCACCTGATACCCGAGCACCATTCAACCTTCAATTATTTGATCTCTGAGTATCGTTCCTCCTGCAGTAATATGAGGCTCCCTTTGAAATTCTGCATGCCAGGAGGTGCCTCTGAGTATGTGCGCACTTTTTACAATCATACTGCAGCAAAACACTGCCCCCCTCTTATCACACTGCCCCCTCCTATCACACTGCCCCCCTCTTATCACACTGCCCCCCTCCTATCACACTGCCCCCCTCCTATCACACTGCCCCCCTCTTATCACACTGCCCCCCTCCTATCACACTGCCCCCCTCTTATCACACTGCCCCCCTCCTATCACACTGCCCCCCTCCTATCACACTGCCCCCCTCTTATCACACTGCCCCCCTCTCTTATCACACTGCCCCCCTCTTATCACACTGCCCCCCTCTTATCACACTGCCCCCCTCCTATCACACTGCCCCCCTCCTATCACACTGCCCCCCTCTTATCACACTGCCCCCTCCTATCACACTGGCACCCACTTGTTACACTGCCCCCCTCTTATCAAACTGCCCCGCTCTTATCAAACTGCCCCCCTCCTATCACACTGCCCCCCTCCTATCACACTGCCCTCTTCTTTTATACTTCCACCTCCTTTTACAGTGCCACCCTTTTATCACACTGCCCCCACCTGTCACACTGCCTCTCTTATGACACTGCCCCCCCTCTTACCACACTGCAACCCTATTATCACTCTGCCCCCCTCTTATCACACTGGCCCCTTCTTGTTACACTGCCCCCCTCCATTCACAGTGCCCCCCTCTTATCACACTGCCCCCTTCTTGTTACACTTCCCCCCTCCTCCTTTCACAGTGCTCCCCTCTGGCCCCTTCCTTTTCCGAACGGACACAGTGAGTGATCGTCACCGCCCTCACTGTCTCAATTCATAACTGAAGCATAGTAACTGTGTTTCCTATGCTTCAGTTTATAAAAGAATGGGAATCCTCTGTACAGAGCTCCTCCTGTCCATTCATTCTGTGCTGCTGAGGTTACAGAGATGGAGAATGAGGGCCCCGGGCTCAGAGGAAAGGACCCCTGCCAGTGTCAGGGGGCTTCTCATGGTTTGTAGGCTGGTTCCTGTGGTATGGAGGGTGGGTGACACATATACCGAGGCAGAGCTCATTATCTCTGGAGGCTCCTGACAGTAAAACGATGAATTCCTCTTCCACCTGCCGGGCGCAGTGGGCCGCCGATTATCCGCCCGCTGATGTGCCGGAACAATCCCCCTTTGTGTGGCTGGGGAAGGTGCGGGCCTCATTAGGCGGCCTCCTTCCATGGACTGAGCCCGTGGTATGCGCCAGCCAGCGCACAGCGAGGAGAAACGCACCGTCACCGCAATTATCGCAGACAGCTGTCGCAGGAGGCCAGGAAATCAGAGAGGCCGCTCTCCCCCCTTCCCTTCCCCCCTATTAATCATTAACATCGACCCTCCGGAACACCTGTTCCCACAGTGCCGAAATTTGAGTGTCAGCTCTCCGACCAGACAAACCAAACAGCCCCACACCCCCTTCCTCTGTACTACAATCACCTCCCTCTGTACAACCACCTCCCTCTATACTACAACCACCTCCCTCTGTACTACAACCGACTTCCTCTGTACTACAATCACCTCCCTCTGTACTACAGACTACACCTCCTCTTCCCTCTGTACTACATACTACACCCCCTCTATACTACAACCACCTTCCTCTGTACTACAATCACCTCCCTCTGTACTACATAATACACCCCCTGTATACTACAACCACCTTCCTTTGTGCTACAACCAACTCCCTCTGTACTACAATCACCTCCCTCTGTACTACAACCACCTCCCTCTGTACTTCAGACTACACCTCCTCCTCCCTCTGTACTGCAACCACCTCCCTCTGTACTACATAATACACCCCCTGTATACTACAACCACCTCCCTCTGTACTACATAATACACCCCCTGTATACTACAACCACCTATCTCTGTACTACAACCACCTCCCTCTGTACTTCAGACTACACCTCCTCTTCCCTCTGTACTACAACCAATTTCCTCTGTACTACAACCACCTCCCTCTGTACTACAATCACCTCCCTCTGTACTACATAATACACCCCCTGTATACTACAACCACCTACCTCTGTACTACAACCACCTCCCTCTGTACTACAACCACCTACCTCTGTACTACAGACTAACCCCCTCTGTACTACAACCACCATCCTCTGTACTACAACCACCTCCCTCTGTACTACAACCACCTCCCTCTAAACTACAGACACCTCCCTCTAAACTACAACCACCTCCCTCTGTACTACAGACTACACCTCCTCCTCCTTCAGTACTACAACTGTCACAGAATCCTGTCGCACTCCAATGTACAGCACTAGGTTGAACATGGAATGTTTATTAGAACAAGAATAGAGACTTTTATACACTCCCCCCTCCTGACCATATTACCCCAACAATACAACTGTGTCCAGAAATATCAATTATCATGAGCTCATTAACTAATCATTTACACAGTCTAGGTGACTCTGAGATAAGACCTTTCAGGTCAGCCTTGCCGTCTCCTAGCTCAGAAGACACAACACACATTATCATAAACACAGAACTCCTTCTCACAATAGTAGGAGCCCCAATTAGCAGACTATCCGGCCCCTACATTGTACAGAGGACAATGTGATCAGCTCTTTCAATTAACATGTATAATTCAGAATCAAACAAACCAGGAATAGTCTTTGTATATATCCTGGGAGATATTGTGGATAACTATTACTGTCCCATTTTAAGTAATCCAAGATATATTCTTAATGTCCATCATTTTCTTGGTCACTCTGTGCTCCTAATAGACACAGGGTCACTTAGATATAAGAGGTGTATGGGGAGCTGAAGCAAGGGTTTCCCAACCTCCCCAAGGGATTCTGGGTTCCACCAGCCCCCCACCCAAAGTGACTCCCGTCACATCTCTCCTCTTTCGGCAGGAGACTAACACAGGAGGAGACCCCAGGAGGGTTGACTCCGAAGTTAGTCCATAGTTCCAGTCCCCTAATGCCGGTATCCACACAGTACCGCGAATAAATTGTTCCAAACAGAGTATTACTCACCCAGCCATCCTCTGCCTCTCTCATAGAACATACCCTCTGCTGGGGGGGAAGTGCTGACTGGTCCTCCCCCCTGGAATCCCTTCAGCCACTGGAGAGAAGACAGGGTGGCTGAGCTCTCTCCATCCTGCTGTTGGTGATCTGGGCTGACTGCCCACCATCCCTGGGGTATACAAGTGGAGACTGAAGTCCTTTCCACTTCTACAGGAAATCCATCCTCTGTTAGTGGAGGGTAGAGGCCGGCAGCGCTCTGTCCTGTTGCCAGCGGTTCTGCTGGGCGTAGGAGCTTCACTACTTCAGCTTGTCGCTGGGGAGGGAGGCCGACTGCCCCACCTCCCTGGAACTCTGCTGTTGTTGCCGGTGTTGGGCAGAGGTTGGTAGCACTTCTACTGGGTTTCTGTTACTGGAGACCGCAGGCCCATTAACATGTAACATGTAATTAACATGTATATTTCAGAATGAAACAAACCAGGAATAGTCTTTATATATATCCTGGGAGATATTGTGGAGAAATATTACTGTCCCATCTTTAGTAATCCAAACCATGTTCTTAATGTCCATCATTTTCTTGGTCACCCTGCGCTCCTAATAGACTCAGGGTCACTTAGATATAAGAGGTGTATGGGGAGCTGAAGCAAGGGTTTCCCCAACCTCTCCAAGGGTTTCTAGTTCCACCAGCCCCCCACCCAAAGTGACTCCCCCGGGAGGGGGAACACCCACTGTGCAGGACACTGGGGGAGGGGAACACCCACTGTGCAAGACGCTGGGGGAGGGGAACACCCACTGTGCAGGACGCTTAGGGAGGGGAACACCCACTGTGCAGGACGCTGGGGGAGGGGAACATCCACTGTGCAGGACGCTGGGGGAGGGGTACATCCACTGTGCAGGACGCTGGGGGAGGGGAACATCCACTGTGCAGGACGCTGGGGGAGGGGGAACATCCACTGTGCAGGACGCTTAGGGAGGGGAACACCCACTGTGCAGGACGATGGGGGAGGGGGAACACCCACTGTGCAGGACGCTGGGGGAGGGGAACATCCACTGTGCAGGACACTGGGGGAGGGGAACATCCACTGTGCAGGACGCTGGGGGAGGGGAACACTGACAGAGGAGAGGGGGAGTTTCACATCGATGATCAATCAATGATTGGGCTGCTTAAGAAAGGGGGTGGGGCCACATGCACATAGCGGCCCACTCAGACCCCATCCCATTGGCTGGGGGTCCTAGTAGATGATAGGCTCAGCAATGACATGCAATGCCAAGCTGCTGCTAATAAAGCAAACAGAATATTGGCATTAAAAAGGGGATCAACTCCAGAGATAAAACGATAATTCTCCTGCTCTACAAGACTCTGGTCCGGCCGCACCTGGAGTATGCTGTCCAGTTCTGGGCACCAGTCCTCAGGAAGGATGTACTGGAAATGGAGCGACTACAAAGAAGGGCAACAAAGCTAATAAAGGGTCTGGAGGATCTTAGTTATGGGGAAAGGTTGTGAGCTCTGAACTTATTCTCTCTGGAGAAGAGACGCTTGAGAGGGGATATGATTTCAATGTATAAATACTGGACTGGTGACCCCACAATATATAAATACCGGACTGGTGACCCCACAATATATATAAATACCAGACTGGTGACCCCACAATATATAAATACCGGACTGGTGACCCCACAATATATATAAATACCAGACTGGTGACCCCACAATATATAAATACCGGACTGGTGACCCCACAATATATATAAATACCGGACTGGTGACCCCACAATATATAAATACCGGACTGGTGACCCCACAATATATAAATACCGGACTGGTGACCCCACAATATATAAATACCGGACTGGTGACCCCACAATATACAAATACCGGACTTGTGACCCCACAATATATAAATACGGACTGGTGACCCCACAATATACAAATACCGGACTGGTGACCCCACAATATACAAATACCGAACTGGTGACCCCACAATATACAAATACCGGACTGGTGACCCCACAATATACAAATACCGGACTGGTGACCCCACAATATATAAATACCGGACTGGTGACCCCACAATATATATAAATACCGGACTGGTGACCCCACAATATATAAATACCGGACTGGTGACCCCACAATATATAAATACCGGACTGGTGACCCCACAATATATAAATACCGGACTGGTGACCCCACAATATACAAATACCGGACTTGTGACCCCACAATATATAAATACGGACTGGTGACCCCACAATATACAAATACCGGACTGGTGACCCCACAATATACAAATACCGAACTGGTGACCCCACAATATACAAATACCGGACTGGTGACCCCACAATATACAAATACCGGACTGGTGACCCCACAATATATAAATACCGGACTGGTGACCCCACAATATACAAATACCGGACTGGTGACCCCACAATATACAAATACCGGACTGGTGACCCCACAATAGGAAGAAAACTTTTTCGCAGAAGAGAGTTTAATAAGACTCGTGGCCACTCATTACAATTAGAAGAAAAGAGGTTTAACCTTAAACTACGTAGAGGGTTCTTTACTGTAAGAGCGGCAAGGATGTGGAATTCCCTTCCACAGGCGGTGGTCTCAGCGGGGAGCATTGATAGCTTCAATAAACTATTAGATAATCACCTGAATGACCACAACATACAGAGATATATAATGTAATATGACATATAATCACACAACATACAGAGATATATAATGTAATATGACATATAATCACACAACATACAGGATATATAATGTAATATGACATATAATCACACAACATACAGGATATATAATGTAATATGACATATAATCACACAACATACAGGATATATAATGTAATATGACATATAATCACACAACATACAGAGATATATAATGTAATATGACATATAATCACACAACATACAGAGATATATAATGTAATATGACATATAATCACACAACATACAGAGATATATAATGTAATATGACATATAATCACACAACATACAGAGATATATAATGTAATATGACATATAATCACACAACATACAGGATATATAATGTAATATGACATATAATCACACAACATACAGGATATATAATGTAATATGACATATAATCACACAACATACAGAGATATATAATGTAATATGACATATAATCACACAACATACAGGATATATAATGTAATATGACATATAATCACACAACATACAGAGATATATAATGTAATATGACATATAATCACACAACATACAGAGATATATAATGTAATATGACATATAATCACACAACATACAGGATATATAATGTAATATGACATATAATCACACAACATACAGGATATATAATGTAATATGACATATAATCACACAACATACAGAGATATATAATGTAATATGACATATAATCACACAACATACAGAGATATATAATGTAATATGACATATAATCACACAACATACAGGATATATAATGTAATATGACATATAATCACACAACATACAGAGATATATAATGTAATATGACATATAATCACACAACATACAGAGATATATAATGTAATATGACATATAATCACACAACATACAGAGATATATAATGTAATATGACATATAATCACACAACATACAGAGATATATAATGTAATATGACACATAATCACACAACATACAGAGATATATAATGTAATATGACATATAATCACACAACATACAGGATATATAATGTAATATGACATATAATCACACAACATACAGGATATATAATGTAATATGACATATAATCACACAACATACAGGATATATAATGTAATATGACATATAATCACACAACATACAGGATATATAATGTAATATGACATATAATCACACAACATACAGGGATATATAATGTAATATGACATATAATCACACAACATACAGAGATATATAATGTAATATGACATATAATCACACAACATACAGAGATATATAATGTAATATGACATATAATCACACAACATACAGAGATATATAATGTAATATGACATATAATCACACAACATACAGAGATATA
This sequence comes from Aquarana catesbeiana, assembly GCF_042186555.1. Lineage (NCBI taxonomy): Eukaryota > Metazoa > Chordata > Amphibia > Anura > Ranidae > Aquarana > Aquarana catesbeiana. The sequence goes on along the minus strand of NC_133334.1, from coordinate 521,690 downwards.
TAATGTAATATGACATATAATCACACAACATACAGGATATATAATGTAATATGACATATAATCACACAACATACAGGATATATAATGTAATATGACATATAATCACACAACATACAGAGATATATAATGTAATATGACATATAATCACACAACATACAGGATATATAATGTAATATGACATATAATCACACAACATACAGGATATATAATGTAATATGACATATAATCACACAACATACAGAGATATATAATGTAATATGACATATAATCACACAACATACAGAGATATATAATGTAATATGACATATAATCACACAACATACAGAGATATATAATGTAATATGACATATAATCACACAACATACAGAGATATATAATGTAATATGACATATAATCACACAACATACAGAGATATATAATGTAATATGACATATAATCACACAACATACAGAGATATATAATGTAATATGACATATAATCACACAACATACAGAGATATATAATGTAATATGACATATAATCACACAACATACAGAGATATATAATGTAATATGACATATAATCACACAACATACAGAGATATATAATGTAATATGACATATAATCACACAACATACAGAGATATATAATGTAATATGACATATAATCACACAACATACAGAGATATATAATGTAATATGACATATAATCACACAACATACAGAGATATATAATGTAATATGACATATAATCACACAACATACAGAGATATATAATGTAATATGACATATAATCACACAACATACAGGATATATAATGTAATATGACATATAATCACACAACATACAGAGATATATAATGTAATATGACATATAATCACACAACATACAGAGATATATAATGTAATATGACATATAATCACACAACATACAGAGATATATAATGTAATATGACATATAATCACACAACATACAGAGATATATAATGTAATATGACATATAATCACACAACATACAGAGATATATAATGTAATATGACATATAATCACACAACATACAGAGATATATAATGTAATATGACATATAATCACACAACATACAGAGATATATAATGTAATATGACATATAATCACACAACATACAGAGATATATAATGTAATATGACATATAATCACACAACATACAGAGATATATAATGTAATATGACATATAATCACACAACATACAGAGATATATAATGTAATATGACATATAATCACACAACATACAGAGATATATAATGTAATATGACATATAATCACACAACATACAGAGATATATAATGTAATATGACATATAATCACACAACATACAGAGATATATAATGTAATATGACATATAATCACACAACATACAGAGATATATAATGTAATATGACATATAATCACACAACATACAGAGATATATAATGTAATATGACATATAATCACACAACATACAGGGATATATAATGTAATATGACATATAATCACACATGGGATGGACTTGTGTCTTCTTTCTATGTAATGATGGAGATCTCACTCTCATGGTGTTGTCTTCATGTCGCAGATCCCGGAGATGAGCCCCCATTATGTCTTCGGTTCTCAGCACCCCATATGAAACTTACAGCTGACTTGTGAGTAACGGGGGGGGGGGGAGGGGGGGTTGCCTTCGCTCTTTTTTTGCATCGAATTACCAGATTACATACATACATTATATATACATTTTTGCAGATACAAGTATATGTACCCTACATTGGCTCCCGATGAGTGAAAAGCCACGAAACGCGTAAAGCCCCTTTTTTTTGATGCTGCGCTATTACTACCATCTGACCATACAGACTTTTACAGTCAGGATTTATTATGGACTTTTTATATCACTCTGAGAGGTCTAAGTCACCCCCCACACCACGGTGGTGGAGCGCTATGTATGTATATATCGGTACCACGGGTCACTAATGAGAAATACTATTTATTCTCTGTATTTCGATAAGACTCATCATGTGTATATCTTCCAATAAACATTGATTTTCTTTTTATTACCCTCTACCCGTGTGCTTCATTTCAAGTCCCAAATTTCCCCTTTCTTCTCCTGGGTATTATGGGTTCCTACCATCCCCCATCCCGGTGTCTCTGAGGGAACAATGAAGTCCAATCAGCAGGTAGATTTCTCCTCGTCTTCCAGATGGAAAATGTCCTCAGTGGACGATGAAGGTCACGATTAGGGGTGCAACGGATCAAAGAACTCACGGTTCGGATCAACAAAAAAAAAAAATCTCCCCCCCTGTAATATCCACAATCTCCCTATTGGCAGAGTATTGGCAGAGTATTGGCAGGGTATTGGCAGGGTATTGGCAGAGTATTGGCAGAGTATTGGCAGAGTATTGGCAAGTACTGGCAGAGTATTGGCAGGGTATTGGCAGGGTATTGGCAGAGTATTGGCAGAGTATTGGCAGGGTATTGGCAGGGTATTGGCAGAGTATTGGCAGAGTATTGGCAGGGTATTGGCAGGGTATTGGCAGAGTATTGGCAGAGTATTGGCAGGGTATTGGCAGAGTATTGGCAGAGTATTGGCAGGGTATTGGCAGGGTATTGGCAGAGTATTGGCAGGGTATTGGCAGAGTATTGGCAGAGTATTGGCAGAGTATTGGCAAGTACTGGCAGAGTATTGGCAGGGTATTGGCAGGGTATTGGCAGAGTATTGGCAGAGTATTGGCAGGGTATTGGCAGGGTATTGGCAGAGTATTGGCAAGTACTGGCAGAGTATTGGCAGGGTATTGGCAGAGTATTGGCAGGGTATTGGCAGAGTATTGGCAGAGTATTGGCAGGGTATTGGCAGAGTATTGGCAGAGTATTGGCAGAGTATTGGCAGGGTATTGCAGAGTATTGGCAGGGTATTGGCAGAGTATTGGCAGAGTATTGGCAAGTACTGGCAGAGTATGGCAGGGTATGGCAGGGTATTGGCAGAGTATTGGCAGAGTATTGGTGAGTCTTGGCGAGTCTTGGCAGAGTATTGGCGAGTATTGGCAGGGTATGGCAGGGTATGGCTGAGCATGGAGGGATGGCTGAGCATGGATGGATGGATAGATCCATGGATGTGACTGCAATTTCACAGAGCAGCGCTGTGGGCACTACAGATCCAGCCCACAGCGCTGCTGCCATCCGATTCCTCCCCTCCACTGTACAGATCAGTACACAGAGGGGAGAGAGGAACCGGCGTCATGACGTGACGCCAGTTTGTTTACAAGTGATCGTTGCGTCATTCGACGGAGCGATCATGTGGAAAAGGGTAGCCGGGTGTACCAAGATGGCCACCGCTCCGGAGCTGGGCTGAAGCCACGGCCTTTCCTGCTTACTCATAGCTATCAGTAAGCACGTTCTGTAGTGTGAAACGCGTCAGCTCTTGTTTGTATCACTTTGCTGTGGCGTGTACAGAGTGATCCCAATTTTTCAATAAAGGCACAAGATTTTTTCTTTGGAGTGCGGCTGTCCAGAGTTTTCCGGTCACTCTCATTAACTGAGATAGTCACACAAAAATCTGTTGCCATCCGGGAGCTGCAGGCCGCTGTCCAGGGGCCGCTGTCTGGGGGCCGCTGTCCGGGGGCCGCTGTCTGGGGGCCGCTGTCCGGGGGCCGCTGTCTGCGGGCCGCTGTCCGGGGGCTGCTGTCTGGGGGCCGCTGTCTGGGGGCCGCTGTCTGGGGGCCGCTGTCCGGGGGCCGCTGTCCGGGGGCCGCTGTCCGGGGGCCGCTGTCTGGGGGCCGCTGTCTGGGGGCCGCTGTCCGGGGGCAGGTTTGGCATCAATGGGGCACTGGTGGGGCAATGATGTCAGCAAGAGCAGTTTGACCACATCCACAGTTTGCCGCATGCGCTGCATTACCACTCTCTTTGGGGTACCCAAAGATGCCCCAGGTCTTTTATAATCCTATAGTATATACTATGAAAACAATGTGCCCTGTGCCACTAAAGTGTTGGGGGTTGGTTAGAAGAAAAGGTGGCATCCCTGGTCATGTGGCACGCAGGGGACTGATCAGTGTCTATTCTGATGCCACTTGTGTCATGTGATATGGAAGGAGGAATGTTCTCTTCACTGCCAGACTCGGAAAATCCCTCTTTAGCACAAATGATGCCAAACCCTTCCAGCGTCTTCCATATGGATCCAACGTGCGGAATGTCCCGCTCCTTCCATGCCATCCAGTGCAGGGCGGGGCAGGGCGGGGCGGGGCGGGGCTGACAGTCAGATGATCAATATTCATCCAATATTTCTGATGAGTGGATACAATGGAGGAAAAGTCCTGTGCAGGGTCCAAACCTCTCTGTCAGTACAGATATATACAGGTGTTCTGTCGGTACAGGTATATACAGGTGTTCTGTCGGTACAGGTATATACAGGTGTTCTGTCGGTACAGGTATATACAGGTGTTCTGTCGGTACAGGTATATACAGGTGTTCTGTCGGTACAGGTATATACAGGTGTTCTGTCGGTACAGGTATATACAGGTGTTCTGTCGGTACAGGTATATACAGGTGTTCTGTCGGTACAGGTATATACAGGTGTTCTGTCGGTACAGATATATACAGGTGTTCTGTCGGTACAGGTATATACAGGTGTTCTGTCGGTACAGGTATATACAGGTGTTCTGTCGGTACAGGTATATACAGGTGTTCTGTCGGTACAGGTATATAGAGGTGTTCTGTCGGTACAGGTATATACAGGTGTTCTGTCGGTACAGGTATATACAGGTGTTCTGTCGGTACAGGTATATACAGGTGTTCTGTCGGTACAGGTATATACAGGTGTTCTGTCAGTACAGGTATATAGAGGTGTTCTGTCGGTACAGGTGTTCTGTCAGTACAGGTTTTCTGGGATCATATAAAACATTTTGCCGGATGTCTGATGTATACAATGGAATCTCAATGTTCTTCTCAAGGTGAAGAAGGATTTGGTTTGATGATCAGCAATTAGAAGTCCTATAATTGCTCTGTTGTGTCCTCGTGTGTCAGGTATTTGTACACCGCCACTGTCTAGGGACTCCCTCCAGTCACTTCTCACATATCTTACACAAGACAAAACAACAACTTCCTATGACAGTTCAACCTTCAAAGGATGATTTTGGGATTCTACAGAGGAGTTTGTGGTCATAGATTGGAGAAGACATCTGTGTGGTCCCTGAGCCGCCACCTGCACCTCCCCAATGACCCTTCCAACAGTCACCACCATGGAATCCTCCACACCTGTGAAAATCACTGGAAGTCCTACATGATGCCTCTGAGAGGACAAGCCACCAGCCATACTGTATGCGTGTCCCTGAAGGAACAGTCAACCCTGACCGGCACCTATATGAAAGCAGTCCCTTCCCAAATAAAAGAAGCGAGATTAAAGACTGCAGGAACATAGACATCAGTTGTCATCTCCATCACCATGGCACCTATAGTGGGGTAGAAACCATTTGCCTGCAATTGTGGTTCCCATAATTGGGTGGAAGCCATGTTCCTGTGATTGTGGGGCTAATAATTGGGTGGAAGCCATGTTCCTATGATTGTGGGGCCCATAATTGGGTGCAAGCCATGTTCCTGTGATTGTGGGGCCCGTAGTTGGGTGGAAGCCATGTTCCTGTGATTTTGGGGCCCATAATTGGGTGGAAGCCATGTTCCTATGATTGTGGGGCCCATAATTGGGTGCAAGCCATGTTCCTGTGATTGTGGGGCCCGTAGTTGGGTGGAAGCCATGTTCCTGTGATTGTGGGGCCCATAATTGGGTGGAAGCCATGTTCCTGTGATTGTGGGGCTCGTAGTTGGGTGGAAGCCATGTTCCTGTGATTGTGGGGCTCGTAGTTGGGTGGAAGCCATGTTCCTGTGATTGTGGGGCCCATAATTGGGTGGAAGCCATGTTCCTGTGATTGTGGGGCTCGTAGTTGGGTGGAAGCCATGTTCCCGTGATTGTGGGGCTCGTAGTTGGGTGGAAGCCATGTTCCTGTGAGTGCAGGTCCTGTAGTAGGGTGAAAGCAATGCTTATGGGTTGGCAGGGTTCATAGTGAAGTGGAAGTCATGTTCCTCTTATTGCAGCACCCTTAGTGGAGAAATTATGTCTCTGCTTGTGGGAGTCAGAGAGGTGGAGTCCACATTCCAGGAATTTCAGGCCCACAGTGGGGTGGGAGCTGCGTTCCCTTAATTTCAGGGTCTAAAGTGGGGTGGAGACCATATTTCTGTGATTTCATAGTCCAAAGTTGGGAGGAAGCCATTTCCCATTTTCCTGTGATTGTAGGGCACATTGGGGGGTTGAAGCCATGTTTCTGTGATTGTAGGGCCCATAGGGGGGTGTAAGCCAAGCCACATTCCTGTGATTGTAATGCCCATGTGGGGGTGTGATTGTAGGGCTCATAGGGGGCTGGAAGTCATATTCCTGTGATTGTGGGGCCCATGGGGATGGAAACCATGCTCCTGTGACTGTAGGGCCCATGGGGGGGGGTGGAAGCCATGTTCCTGTGATTGTATGGCCCACAGGGGGGTGGAAGCCACGTTCCTGTGATTGTTGAGCCCATGTGGGGGTGGAAACCATGTTCCTGTGATTTTAGGGCCCAGAGTGGAGTGGACACTATGTTCCTGTGATTGTAGGGCCCATAGGGTGGTGGAAGCCATATTCCTGCGATTGTAGGGCCTGTGGGGGGGTGGAAACCATATTTCTGTGATTGTAGGGACAATTGGGGGGGGGGGGGGGGGTTGGAAACCATATTCCTGTGATTGTAGGGCTCCTAGGGGGTGGAAGCCATGTTCCTCTGATTGCAGGGTACATGGGGGGGTTGTGGAAGCCACGTTCCTGTGACCGTAGGGCCCATCGGGGGAAGAAGCCATATTCCTGTGATTGTATGGACCATGGGGGGGGTGGAAGCCATGTTCCTGCGATTGTAGGGCCCATCGGGGGAAGAAGCCATATTCCTGTGATTGTATGGCCCATGGGGGGGGTGGAAGCCATGTTCCTGCGATTGTAGGGCCCATAGGGGGAGTAAGCCATATTCCTGTGATTGTAGGACTCCTAGGGGGTGGAAGCCATGTTCCTCTGATTGCAGGGTCCATGGGGGGGGGGGGGTTGTGGAAGCCACGTTCCTGTGACCGTAGGGCCCATCGGGGGAAGAAGCCATATTCCTGTGATTGTATGGTCCATGGGGGAGGTGGAAGCCATATTCCTGTGATTGTAGGGCTCCTAGGGGGTGGAAGCCATGTTCCTCTGATTGCAGGGTCCATGGGGAGGTTGTGGAAGCCATGTTCCTGTGATTGTATGGCCCATGGGGGGGTGGATGCCATGTTCCTGTGATTGTAGGGCCCATAGGGGGAGTAAGCCATATTCCTGTAATTGTAGGACTCCTAGGGGGAGTAAGCCATGTTCTTCTGATTGTAGGGCCCATGGTTGCCATGTTGTAATTTACACGTAGGTTGGAAGCCATGGTCCAGTACAGGAATCTGAGGCCTCTTTGTTGTGTCTGTTTATTCTACCTTTCAGCAGTGAATTTTCTAGTTGGTTCTCCTGAGAATTTTCCCCGATATGGATTACGATGCTTCCTCTTCTCACCTCTCGGAAGGGTGAAGGTCATGTTCTCCAAGGAAAGCTTTTCAAAACAAGCAAAGGATTTCATTAAATCCCTCCAGCTAATTAAAAGGCCAACGTTTCTGGAGAGTCTTCAATGGGGTGATCCCGGGAGGATAATATTCTGTTTCCATGGCCTCTCAGTCTAAACCCGGTACAGCTGGAGAAGCCGAACTGCTTTCCTTTATGCTGGAACATCATAGTAGCCAACATTGTAAAAAAATTGATAGGGATACTTTTTTGGCTGTGAGTCTTATTATAATTAGGGGGCAGGGCATGAATTTGTAGGTATGACATAGCAAAAAAGAAAAATGTGGCGCGCTGGGCGTGGTTTACGTGAAATAGTGGGCGTGGCTTGTATGGCCGTGGTTCAAATGGGGGTGTGGTTAGAGTCTGAGATGAATGAGAGATAGAGAAAGAAAGGGGAAAAGAGGGAGGGAGGGATAGAGAGAGAAGGAAGGAAAGGTGGATGGAGGGACAGCAGGCCCAGATCCTACACCACAATAGAAATGTGTATTCCAGAGTTTAACAATCAGCAGATAAAGATACTCCAAACACCTGGTGTTAGGGCTTCAATCATCCCGGCACCATGATTGTTATGGTGTCGGGATGATTGAAGCGCATTATTTCTATTATTACATTGTAATATAAAATGAAATCATTCAACTCACCATAATGCAGAAACAGTGGGAGCCCTGAGTGTGTCAAATGCCATGTCGCCTGCCACCAGATCCCATCAGGTGCCCCCAGCAGAGTCCGTCCGTACATCAGGTGCCCCCAGCAGAGTCCATCCCTACATCAGGTGCCCCCAGCAGAGCCCGTCCTTACATCAGGTGCCCCCAGCAGAGTCCATCCCTACATCAGGTGTCCCCAGCAGAGTCCATCCCTACATCAGGTGTCCCCAGCAGAGTCCATCCCTACATCAGGTGTCCATAGCAGAGTCCGTCCTTACATCAGGTGTCCCCAGCAGAGCCCGTCCTTACATCAGGTGTCCCTAACAGAGTCCATCCCTACATCAGGTGTCCCCAGCAGAGCCCGTTCTTACATCAGGTGTCCCTAACAGAGTCCATCCCTACATCAGGTGTCCCCAGCAGAGCCCGTCCTTACATCAGGTGTCCCTAACAGAGTCCATCCCTACATCAGGTGTCCCCAGCAGAGTCCATCCCTACATCAGGTGTCCATAGCAGAGTCCGTCCTTACATCAGGTGCCCCCAGAAGCAGAGGCCCTCCTTACAGATCTGTGTCCCTGAGTGTGTCACCTGCCACCAGATGCCATCAGGTGCCCCCAGAAGAGTCCGTCCTTGCATCAGGTGCCCCCAGCAGAGTCCGTCCTTGCATCAGGTGCCCCCAGCAGAGTCCGTCCTTGCATCAGGTGCCCCCAGAGTCCGTCCTTGCATCAGGTGTCCCCAGCAGAGTCCGTCCTTGCATCAGGTGCCCCCAGCAGAGTCCGTCCTTGCATCAGGTGTCCCCAGCAGAGTCCGTCCTTACATCAGGTGCCCCCAGCAGAGTCCGTCCTTACATCAGGTGCCCCCAGCAGAGTCCGTCCTTACATCAGGTGCCCCCAGCAGGGTCCGTCCTTACATCAGGTGCCCCCAGCAGGATCCGTCCTTACATCAGGTGCCCCCAGCAGGATCCGTCCTTACATCAGGTGCCCCCAGCAGAGTCCATCCTTACATCAGGTTCCCCCAGAAGCAGAGGCCCTCCTTACAGATCTGTGTCCCTAGCAGCGGAGCCCTCCTTTACATCTGGTGTCCCCCAGCAGCAGAGCCCTCCTTTACATCTGGTGTCCCCCAGCAGCAGAGCCCTCCTTTACATCTGGTATCCCCGGCAGCAGAGCCCTCCTTATTTCAGTGTCCCCAGCAGTGGAGCCCTCCTTACAGATCTGTGTCCCCCAGCAACAGAGCCCTCCTTACTTCAGTGTCCCTGGCAGCAGCAGCGGAGCCCTCCTTACAGAGCGATCTGTGTCCCCCAGCAGCGGAGCCCTCCTTACAGAGCGATCTGCATCCCCCAGCAGCGGAGCCCTCCTTACAGAGCAATCTGCATCCCCCAGCAGCGGAGCCCTCCTTACAGAGCGATCTGCATCCCCCAGCAGCGGAGCCCTCCTTACAGAGCGATCTGCATCCCCCAGCAGCGGAGCCCTCCTTACAGAGCGATCTGTGTCCCCCAGCAGCGGAGCCCTCCTTACAGATCTGTGTCCCCCAGCAACAGAGCCCTCCTTACAGAGCGATCTGTGTCCCCCAGCAGCGGAGCCCTCCTTACAGAGCGATCTGTGTCCCCCAGCAGCGGAGCCCTCCTTACAGAGCGATCTGTGTCCCCCAGCAGCGGAGCCCTCCTTACAGAGCGATCTGTGTCCCCCAGCAGCGGAGCCCTCCTTACAGAGCGATCTGTGTCCCCCAGCAGCGGAGCCCTTCTTACAGAGCGATCTGTGTCCCCCAGCAGCGGAGCCCTTCTTACAGAGCGATCTGTGTCCCCCAGCAGCAGAGCCCTCCTTACAGAGCGATCTGTGTCCCCCAGCAGCGGAGCCCTTCTTACAGAGCGATCTGTGTCCCCCAGCAGCGGAGCCCTTCTTACAGAGCGATCTGTGTCCCCCAGCAGCGGAGCCCTCCTTACAGAGCGATCTGTGTCCCCCAGCAGCGGAGCCCTCCTTACAGAGCGATCTGTGTCCCCCAGCAGCGGAGCCCTCCTTACAGAGCGATCTGTGTCCCCCAGCAGCAGTGTGGCAGCTCCAGTTCCCGGCTTTCTTGTGTGTGTGTTCAGTGGAGAGAGGAGAAGCCGATTGGCTGCCCCTCCCCTCTCCACTGAACACAAGGGGAAATAATCTTTGTGACAGCGGCGGCAGCCATCTTTTTGTAGCCCGCCAGCTGTTTTTTCCTTAAACATTCCCGATTTTCCCAGGACAAAGGCAAAATCCTGGGAAATTAATCGCGATGAGCTCCGATCGGGACGAGGGTCCCAAAATCGGGATTGTCCCGGGAAAATCAAGTAAGGAACATCCATATCCATCCTCTGCTGGAGGGTAAGGAGTCCGCAGGCTGAACAGCAGAATATGGATACCAGAAGGTCAAACCTCACCAGGGTTAGTCAGGCTGAAAAAAGACACAAGTCCATCTAGTTTTGCTTCCCTCCATTCTTTTATCCAGACAGCGGGAATCCAGCAAGTATGCCGATCTTCCACAGCAATGGACTCCCGGGGTTCAGTATGACCCCCTCCTCCCCAACTCCATCTACACTTCAGTATTTGGGCTGCAATCTTATGACAAGACTTCCTGTCTGCACCTTCTCTATGATAAGGAAGAGAACAGCGGACATAGAGTGCCCGGTCAGATTTGATGTTTTATGAGAGGTCCTCCTCCTCCTCTCCTCTCTCAAGGTGGGATTCTCCTCTTCCCATGGGGGTGCCAATCCCTCCACTGACCTCCATTCAGTGTCCTCCACCCCTTTCTACCAATCCCTCCACTGACCTCCATTCAGTGTCCTCCACCCCTTTCTACCAATCCCTCCACTGGCCTCCATTCAGTATCCTCCACCCCTCTCTACCAATCCCTCCACTGACCTCCATTCAGTGTCCTCCACCCCTCTCTACCAATTCCTCCACTGACCTCCATTCAGTGTCCTCCACCCCTCTCTGCCAATCCCTACACTGGTCTTCATTCAGTGTCCTCCACCCCTCTCTACCAATCCCTCCACTGGTCTCCATTCAGTGTCCTCCACCCCTCTCTACCAATCCCTCCACTGGTCTCCATTCAGTGTCCTCCACCCCTCTCTACCAATCCCTCCACTGCTCTCCATTCTGTGTCCTCCACCCCGCTCTGCCAATCCCTCCACTGGTCTTCATTCTGTGTCCTCCATCCCTCTCTGCCAATCCCTCCACTGGCCTCCATTCAGTGTCCTCCATCCCTCTCTGCCAATCAATTCACTGACCTCCATTCAGTGTCCTTCACCCTTCTCTGCCAATCCCTCCACTGACCTCCATTCAGTGTCCTCCACCCCTCTCTACCAATTCCTCCACTGACCTCCATTCAGTGTCCTCCACCCCTCTCTACCAATCCCTCCACTGACCTCCATTCAGTGTCCTCCACCCCTCTCTACCAATTCCTCCACTGACCTCCATTCAGTGTCCTCCACCCCTCTCTGCCAATCCCTACACTGGTCTCCATTCAGTGTCCTCCACCCCTCTCTACCAATCCCTCCACTGGTCTTCATTCTGTGTCCTCCACCCCTCCCTGCCAATCCCTCCACTGGTCTCCATTCAGTGTCCTCCATCCCTCTCTGCAAATCCCTCCACTGGTCTCCATTCAGTGTCCTCCACCCCTCTCTACCAATCCCTCCACTGGTCTCCATTCAGTGTCCTCCACCCCTCTCTACCAATCCCTCCACTGGCCTCCATTCAGTGTCCTCCACCCCTCTCTACCAATCCCTCCACTGGCCTCCATTCAGTGTCCTCCACCCCTCTCTACCAATCCCTCCACTGGCCTCCATTCAGTGTCCTCCACCCCTCTCTACCAATCCCTCCACTGGCCTCCATTCAGTGTCCTCCACCCCTCTTTGCCAATCCCTCCACTGGTCTCCATTCAGTGTCCTCCACCCCTCTTTGCCAATCCCTCCACTGGCATCCTTTCGGTGTCCTCCACCCCTCTCTGCCAATCCCTCCAGTGGTCTCCATTCAGTGTCCTCCACCCCTCTCTGCCAATCCCTCCACTGGTCTATGCTTGACAAACACTAATAACCACATCTCAAAATACCAACCAAACTGTTCTCTCAACTCCTCCCAAGACCTCCTGCTCTCTAACTTCCTCATCTCCTCCTCCCATGCTTGCCTCCAGGACTTCTCCAGAGTCTCTCTCATCCGTTGGAGGAATGTGGAGAATAGGGCGCTCTGGATAACAAGGAGGCTTTAACAGACAATACATGACTGGCTGTTGAGATGTGATTGATGCACCACAGCAGGAAGAGGGAAGCTTACTCTATAGGAAAAAACTTTAATGACAAGGAAGGTTTAAAAACACTTACAAGATGGATGTGAAATCTGGCAAGTCAATGGATCCATAATGTCCAATGAGATGCCTCCTGGGTGTAGACAGCTGCAGGTGGAAGTTCCAGCCGTGGTAAACCCGGTGTCTCTGATCTAACATGGAGAGCCGTGCTGTCAGGACCAACATGGACTCCAGGCAACCGGAAGTGACGTCGGAGTGGGTGGGACATGTTTCGGAGCCCCTCTTACCCTCTGGAACCTACTACCTGTCACGAGAGCCACGTTCCCGATGTGAGGCTGAAGTAGTGGGGAGGCCTCCCCTGCACCTCGGGTCCGTGAAGCCTCTGGAGATGGAGACAGAGACTTGGTGGGTCACCGAGTGGCAGGGGTGCCAGGGGTACCAGGGGTACCAGGGGTGCAGAGGACCGTGCAAGCCTTAGTCCGAGATCCGAGCCGAGGTCAAGTCCAGTTGGGCAACGAAGTACAAAAGGGTTAATCAGAAGAAGAATGGTCGAGATCCAAGCCGGGGGGCGGTTCCAATCTGGCAGCTGAGAACAAAAGGGGCAAAGAATTAGATTGGTACAAATCCGAGGTCAATGGGAAGCAGAAATCAAGAGAAGTCCAATAGGATTGCAGGTCACAACAGGTTCAGACAGATCACAGACCAGGAACAAGGCGGTGCTGAAGATAATCCAGCTGTGTCTGGGCGGGGCTTAAAGAGGGAAGTTTGAGGTCACTTCCTGTACGCCTCCTAGGTCTTCTGTGTAGGTGCACCCCAATCCTTCCAGAGCCCCTCCCACTCTCTGGAACTTCCTACCCCAATCTGTCCAGAGCCCCTCCCACTCTCTGGAACTTCCTACCCCAATCTGTCCAGAGCCCCTCCCACTCTCTGGAACTTCCTACCCCAATCTCTGCAGAGCTCCTCCCACTCTCTGGAACTTCCTACCCCAATCTCTGCAGAGCTCCTCCCACTCTCTGGAACTTCCTACCCCAATCCTTCCAGAGCACCTCCCACCCTCTGGAACTTCCTTCCCCAATCGGTCCAGAGCCCCTCGCACTCTCTGGAACTTCCTACCCCACTCTGTCTGGAGCCCCTCCCACTCTCTGGAGCTTCCTACCCCAATCTGTCCAGAGCCCCTCCCATTCTCTGTAACTTCCTGCCCCAATATGTCCAGAGCCGCTCTGACACTCTGTAACATCTTACTCCAATCTGTCTGGAGCCCCTCCCACTCTCTGGAGCTTCCTACCCCAATCTGTCCAGAGCCCCTCCCATTCTCTGTAACTTCCTGCCCCAATATGTCCAGAGCCGCTCTGACACTCTGTAACATCTTACTCCAATCTGTCCAGAGCCCCTCCCACCCTCTGGAAATCTCTTCCCCAATCTGTCCAGAGCCCCTCCCACCCTCTGGAAATCCCTACCCCAATCATTCCAGATCCCTCCTACCACCTGGAACTTCCTACCCCAATCCTTCCAGAACCCCTCCCACTCTCTGAAACTTCCTTCCCCAATCTGTCCAGAGCCCCTCCCACTCTCTGGAACTTCCTACCACAATCTGTCCAGAACCCCTCCCACCCTCTGGAAATCCCTACCCCAATCCTTCCAGAACCCCTCCCACTCTCTGAAACTTCCTTCCCCAATCTGTCCAGAGCCCCTCCCACTCTCAAGAACTTCCTACCCCAATCTGTCCAGAGCCCCTCCCACTCTCTGGAACTTCCTACCCCAATCTGTCCAGAGCCCCTCCCACCCTCTGGAAATCCCTAATTCAATCATTCCAGAGCCCCTCCCACCTTCTTGAACCCCCCACCCTGATCTGTCCAGAGCCTCTACCACCCTCAGGAACTCGCTACCCCAACCTGTCCAGAGCCCCTCCCACTCTCTGGAACTTCCTTCCCCAATCTATCCAGAGCCCTTCCCACCCTCTGGAACTTCCTTCCCCAATCTTTCCAGAGCCCTTCCCACTCTCTGGAACTTCCTACCCCAATCTGTCCAGAGCCCCTCAAACTCTCTGGAACTTCCTACCCCAATCTGTCCAGAGCCCCTCCCACTCTCTGGAACTTCCTTCCCCAATCTATCCAGAGCCCCTCCCACTCTCTGGAACTTCCTACCCCAATCTGTCCAGAGCCCCTCCCACTCTCTGGAACTTCCTACCCCAATCTGTCCAGAGCCCCTCCCACCTTCTTGAACCCCACACCCTGATCTGTCCAGAGCCTCTACCACCCTCTGGAACTTCCTACCCCAATCTGTCCAGAGCCCCTCCCACTCTCTGGAACTTCCTACCCCAATCTATCCAGAGCCCTTCCCACTCTCTAGAACTTCTTACTCCAATCCTTCCAGAGCCCCTCCCACTCTCTGGAACTTCCTACCCCAATCTGTCCAGAGCCCCTCCCACTCTCTGGAACTTCCTACCCCAATCTGTCCAGAGCCCCTCCCACTCTCTGGAACTTCCTACCCCAATCTGTCCAGAGCCCCTCCCACTCTTTGGAACTTCCTACCCCAATCTGTCCAGAGCCTCTCCCACTCTCTGGAACTTCCTACCCCAATCTGTCCAGAGCCCCACCCACTCTCTGGAATTCCCTACCTCAATCTGTCCAGAGCCCCTCCCACTCTCTGGAACTTCCTACCCCAATCTGTCCAGAGCCCCTCCCACTCTTTGGAACTTCCTACCCCAATCTGTCCAGAGCCTCTCCCACTCTCTGGAACTTCCTACCCCAATCTGTCCAGAGCCCCACCCACTCTCTGGAATTCCCTACCTCAATCTGTCCAGAGCCCCACCCACTCTCTGGAATTCCCTACCTCAATCTGTCCAGAGCCCCTCCCACTCTCTGGAACTTCTTACCCCAATCCTTCCAGAGCCCCTCCCACTCTCTGGAACTTCCTACCCCAATCTGTCCAGAGCCCCTCCCACTCTCTGGAACTTCCTACCCCAATCTGTCCAGAGCCCCACCCACTCTCTGGAATTCCCTACCTCAATCTGTCCAGAGCCCCTCCCACTCTCTGGAACTTCTTACCCCAATCCTTCCAGAGCCCCTCCCACTCTCTGGAACTTCCTACCCCAATCTGTCCAGAGCCCCTCCCACTCTCTGGAACTTCTTACCCCAATCCTTCCAGAGCCCCTCCCACTCTCTGGAACTTCCTACCCCAATCTGTCCAGAGCCCCTCCCACCCTCTGGAATTCCCTACCCCAATCTGTCCAGAGCCCCTCCCACCCTCTGGAATTCCCTACCCCAATCTGTCTGGAGCCCCTCCCACTCTCTGGAGCTTCCTACCCCAATCTGTCCAGAGCCCCTCACACTCTCTGGAAATCTCTTCCCCAATCTGTCCAGAGCCCCTCCCACCCTCTGGAAATCCCTACCCCAATCATTCCAGATCCCTCCCACCACCTGGAACTTCCTACCCCAATCCTTCCAGAACCCCTCCCACTCTCTGAAACTTCCTTCCCCAATCTGTCCAGAGCCCCTCCCACTCTCTGGAACTTCCTACCACAATCTGTCCAGAACCCCTCCCACCCTCTGGAAATCCCTACCCCAATCATTCCAGATCCCCTCCCACACTCTGGAACTTCTTACACCAATCTGTCCAGAGCCCCTCCCACTCTCAAGAACTTCCTACCCCAATCTGTCCAGAGCCCCTACCACTCTCTGGAACTTCCTACCCCAATCTGTCCAGAGCCCCTCCCACCCTCTGGAAATCCCTAATTCAATCATTCCAGAGCCCCTCCCACCTTCTTGAACCCCCCACCTTGATCTGTCCAGAGCCTCTACCACCCTCAGGAACTCGCTACCCCAACCTGTCCAGAGCCCCTCCCACTCTCTGGAACTTCCTTCCCCAATCTATCCAGAGCCCTTCCCACCCTCTGGAACTTCCTTCCCCAATCTTTCCAGAGCCCTTCCCACCCTCTGGAACTTCCTTCCCCAATCTATCCAGAGCCCTTCCCACTCTCTGGAACTTCTTACCCCAATCCTTCCAGAGCCCCTCCCACTCTCTGGAACTTCCTACCCCAATCTGTCCAGAGCCCCTCCCACTCTCTGGAACTTCCTACCCCAATCTGTCCAGAGCCCCTCCCACTCTCTGGAACTTCCTACCCCAATCTGTCCAGAGGCCCTCCCACTCTCTGGAACTTCCTTCCCCAATCTATCCAGAGCCCTTCCCACTCTCTGGAACTTCCTACCCCAATCTGTCCAGAGCCCCTCCCACCTTCTTGAACCCCACACCCTGATCTGTCCAGAGCCTCTACCACCCTCTGGAACTTCCTACCCCAATCTGTCCAGAGCCCCTCCCACTCTCTGGAACTTCCTACCCCAATCTATCCAGAGCCCTTCCCACTCTCTAGAACTTCTTACTCCAATCCTTCCAGAGCCCCTCCCACTCTCTGGAACTTCCTACCCCAATCTGTCCAGAGCCCCTCCCACTCTCTGGAACTTCCTACCCCAATCTGTCCAGAGCCCCTCCCACTCTCTGGAACTTCCTACCCCAATCTGTCCAGAGCCCCTCCCACTCTTTGGAACTTCCTACCCCAATCTGTCCAGAGCCCCTCCCACTCTCTGGAACTTCCTACCCCAATCTGTCCAGAGCCCCACCCACTCTCTGGAATTCCCTACCTCAATCTGTCCAGAGCCCCTCCCACTCTCTGGAACTTCTTACCCCAATCCTTCCAGAGCCCCTCCCACTCTCTGGAACTTCCTACCCCAATCTGTCCAGAGCCCCTCCCACTCTCTGGAACTTCTTACCCCAATCCTTCCAGAGCCCCTCCCACTCTCTGGAACTTCCTACCCCAATCTGTCCAGAGCCCCTCCCACTCTCTGGAACTTCCTACCCCAATCTGTCCAGAGCCCCTCCCACCCTCTGGAATTCCCTACCCCAATCTGTCCAGAGCCCCTCCCACCCTCTGGAATTCCCTACCCCAATCTGTCTGGAGCCCCTCCCACTCTCTGGAGCTTCCTACCCCAATCTGTCCAGAGCCCCTCCCATTCTCTGTAACTTCCTACCCCAATATGTCCAGAGCCGCTCTGACACTCTGTAACTTCTTACCCCAATCTGTCTGGAGCCCCTCCCACTCTCTGGAACTTCCTTCCCCAATCTGTCCAGAGCCCCTCCCACCCTCTGGAAATCTCTTCCCCAATCTGTCCAGAGCCCCTCCCACCCTCTGGAAATCCCTACCCCAATCATTCCAGATCCCTCCCACCACCTGGAACTTCCTACCCCAATCCTTCCAGAACCCCTCCCACTCTCTGAAACTTCCTTCCCCAATCTGTCCAGAGCCCCTCCCACTCTCTGGAACTTCCTACCACAATCTGTCCAGAACCCCTCCCACCTTCTGGAAATCCCTACCCCAATCATTCCAGATCCCCTCCCACACTCTGGAACTTCTTACACCAATCTGTCCAGAGCCCCTCCCACTCTCAAGAACTTCCTACCCCAATCTGTCCAGAGCCCCTCCCACTCTCTGGAACTTCCTACCCCAATCTGTCCAGAGCCCCTCCCACCCTCTTGAAATCCCTAATTCAATCATTCCAGAGCCCCTCCCACCTTCTTGAACCCCCCACCCTGATCTGTCCAGAGCCTCTACCACCCTCAGGAACTCGCTACCCCAACCTGTCCTGAGCCCCTCCCACTCTCTGGAACTTCCTTCCCCAATCTATCCAGAGCCCTTCCCACCCTCTGGAACTTCCTTCCCCAATCTTTCCAGAGCCCTTCCCACCCTCTGGAACTTCCTTCCCCAATCTATCCAGAGCCCTTCCCACTCTCTGGAACTTCTTACCCCAATCCTTCCAGAGCCCCTCCCACTCTCTGGAACTTCCTACCCCAATCTGTCCAGAGCTCCTCCCACTCTCTGGAACTTCCTATCTCAATCTGCCCAGAGCCCCTCCCATTCTCTGGAACTTCTAACCCCAATCTGTCCAGAGCCCCTCCCACTCTCTGGAACTTCTAACCCCAATCTGTCCAGAGCCCCTCCCACTCTCTGGAACTTCTTACCCCAATCTTTCCAGAGCACCTCCCACTCTCTGGAACTTCCTTCCCCAATCTGTCCAGAGCACATCCCACCTTCTTGAATTTCCTTCCCCAATCCTTCCAAAGCCCCTCCCACCCTCTGGAACTTCCTATCCCAATCTCTGCAGAGCTTCTCCCACTCTCTGGAACTTCCTACCCCAATCCTTCCAGAGCACCTCCCACCCTCTGGAACTCCCTACCCCAATCTGTCCAGAGCCCCTCCCACTCTCTAGAACTTCTTACTCCAATCTGTCCAGAGCCCCTCCCACTCTCTGGAACTTCCTACCCTAATCTCTTCAGAGCCCTTCCCACTCTCTGGAACTTCTTACCCCAATCTGTCCAGAGCCCCTCCCATTCTCTGAAACTTCCTACCCCAATCTGTCCAGAGCCTCTCCCACTCTCTGGAACTTCCTACCCTAATCTGTCCAGAGCCCCTCCCACTCTCTGGAACTTCCTACCCTAATCTGTTCAGAGCCCCTCCCACTTTCTGGAACATCTTACCCCAATCCTTCCATAGCTCCTCCCACTCTCTGGAACTTCCTACCCCAATCTGTCCAGAGCCTCTCCCACTCTCTGGAACTTCTTACCCCAATCTGTCCAGAGCCCCTCCCACCCCCTGGAATTCCCTAATTCAATCATTCCAGAGCCCCTCCCAACCTCTTGAACCCCCCACCCTGATCTGTCCAGAGCCCCTCCCACCCTCTGGAACTCCCTACCCCAGCCTGTCCAAAGCCCCTCCCACTCTCTGGAACTTCCTACCCCAATCTGTCCAGATCCCCTCCCACCCTCTTGAACCCTCTATGCCAATCTATCCAGAGCCCCTCCCACTCTCTGGAACTTCCTACTCCAATCTGTCCAGAGCCCCTCCCACTCTCTGGATCTTCCTACCCCAATCTGTCCAGAGCCCCTCCCACTCTCTGGAATTCCCTACCCCAATCTGTCCAGAGCCCCTCCCACTCTCTGGAACCTCCTACCCCAATCTGTCCGGAGCCCCTCTCACTATATGGAACTTCCTACCCCAATTTATCCGGAGCCCCTCCCACTCTCTGAAACTTCCTACCCCTATCTGTCCGGAGCTCCTCCCACAACTGGAACTTCTTACCCCAAATCGTCCAGAGCCCCTCCCACTCTCTGGAACTTCCTTCGCCAATCTGTCCACAGCCCCTCCCACTCTCTGGAACTTCCTACCCCAATCTGTCCAAAGCCCCTCCCACTCTCTGGAAATTCCTACCCCAATCTGTCCAAAGCCCCTCCCACTCTCTGGAACTTCCTACTCAAATCTGTCCACAGGCCCTCCCACTCTCTGGAACTTCCTTCCCCAATCTGTCCACAGCCCCTCCCACTCTCTGGAACTTCCTACCCCAATCTGTCCAAAGCCCCTCCTACTCTCTGGAAATTCCTACCCCAATCCTTCCAGAGCACCTCCCACTGTCTGGAACTTCTTACCCCAATCTGTCCAGAACCCCTCCCACTCTCTGGAACTTCCTACCCAAATCTGTCCAGATCCCCTCCCACCCTCTAGAACTCCCTACCCCAATCTGTCCAGAGCCCCTCCCAACCCCCTGGAATTTCCTATCTCAAGCCTTCCAGAGTCCCTCCCACCCTCTGGAACTCACTACCCCAATCTGTCCAGAGCCCCTCCCACTCTCTGGAACTTCCTACCCCAATATGTCCGGAGCCCCTCCCACTCTCTGGAACTTCCTACCCCAATCTATCCAGAGCCCTTCCCACTCTCTAGAACTTCTTACTCCAATCCTTCCAGAGCCCCTCCCACTCTCTGGAACTTCCTACCCCAATCTGTCCAGAGCCCCTCCCACTCTCTGGAACTTCCTACCCCAATCTGTCCAGAGCCCCTCCCACTCTTTGGAACTTCCTACCCCAATCTGTCCAGAGCCCCTCCCACTCTCTGGAACTTCCTACCCCAATCTGTCCAGAGCCCCTCCCACTCTCTGGAATTCCCTACCTCAATCTGTCCAGAGCCCCTCCCACTCTCTGGAACTTCTTACCCCAATCCTTCCAGAGCCCCTCCCACTCTCTGGAACTTCCTACCCCAATCTGTCCAGAGCCCCTCCCACTCTCTGGAACTTCCTACCCCAATCTGTCCAGAGCCCCTCCCACCCTCTGGAATTCCCTACCCCAATCTGTCCAGAGCCCCTCCCACTCTCTGGAATTCCCTACCCCAATCTATCCAGAGCCCCTCCCACCCTCTGGAATGCCCTACCCCAATCTGTCCAGAGCCCCCCCGACCAGGGCCGTCTTTAGCGCAGGGCAAACGGGGCACTTGCCCTGGGCCCAATCTTTGTTGGGGGGCCCGCGCTAGCCGTGAATTGGGGCCCCGATGACAGCTTTGCAGAGTGCGCAGAGGACACGGGAGGATGTATTCCGTGCTAACCAGCTGAGAGGGGGTGGGGCCGGGAGCTCCACTGACGCTCTGACCCCGCCTACGTGACGGCTTGTAGTGAGAGCCAGTGATCGGAGTGGGAGTGTCATTGGAGTTCCCGGCCCCGCCTCCTCTATACTGGCTGGTGAATACAGAGGTCCGGGGGCGGGGCCGGGAGCTCCAATGACACTCCCACTCCGATCACTGGCTCTCACTACAGATGCGAGTACACAGGCTGCACGTGGGCGGCGTCAGTGGAGCTCCCAGCCCCGCCCCTCTCAGCTGACTAGCGCGGGAATACATCCTCCTGTATCCTCTGTGCGCTCTGCAAAGCTGTCATCGGGGCCCCAATTCATAGGTGATGCAGCCCCCAACACAAAGCATCAGTGGAACTGTTGTAGTGAGAGCAGAGAGTGGAAGCCCCGCCCACACACCTGAATGTATGTAGTGAGTTTGGCTGGCCAGGTATGTCTTTACACCCATAAAATGCCTGACTGCTGAAACCCTGAGCTGTGTTATTCAACTGTAAAGCTGTGCATTGCTGAAAGTTCTTTGACCATCTCCTGTATAATGTCTGCAGTCTCTGATTGTCTCCTGCAGTATGTCCGCAGTCTCTGATTGTCTCCTGTATAATGTCTGCAGTCTCTGATTGTCTCCTGCAGTATGTCCGCAGTCTCTGATTGTCTCCTGCAGTATGTCCGCAGTCTCTGATTGTCTCCTGCAGTATGTCCGCAGTCTCTGATTGTCTCCTGCAGTATGTCCACAGTCTCTGATTGTCTCCTGCAGTATGTCCGCAGCCTCTGGTAATCTCCTGCAGTATGTCCGCAGTCTCTGGTAATCTCCTGCAGTATGTCCGCAGTCTCTGGTAATCTCCTGCAGTATGTCCGCAGTCTCTGGTAATCTCCTGCAGTATGTCCGCAGTCTCTGGTAATCTCCTGCAGTATGTCCACAGTCTCTGATTGTCTCCTGCAGTATGTCCGCAGTCTCTGGTAATCTCCTGCAGTATGTCCGCAGTCTCTGGTAATCTCCTGCAGTATGTCCGCAGTCTCTGATTGTCTCCTGCAGTATGTCCGCAGTCTCTGATTGTCTCCTGCAGTATGTCCACAGTTTCTGATTGTCTCCTGCAGTATGTCCGCAGTCTCTGATTGTCTCCTGCAGTATGTCCGCAGTCTCTGATTGTCTCCTGCAGTATGTCCACAGTTTCTGATTGTCTCCTGCAGTATGTCTGCAGTCTCTGGTAATCTCCTGCAGTATGTCCACAGTCTCTGGTAATCTCCTGCAGTATGTCCGCAGTCTCTGATTGTCTCCTGCAGTATGTCCACAGTTTCTGATTGTCTCCTGCAGTATGTCTGCAGTCTCTGGTAATCTCCTGCAGTATGTCCGCAGTCTCTGGTAATCTCCTGCAGTATGTCCGCAGTCTCTGGTAATCTCCTGCAGTATGTCCGCAGTCTCTGGTAATCTCCTGCAGTATGTCCGCAGTCTCTGGTAATCTCCTGCAGTATGTTCGCAGTCTCTGGTAATCTCCTGCAGTATGTTCGCAGTCTCTGATTGTCTCCTGCAGTATGTCCGCAGTCTCTGGTAATCTCCTGCAGTATGTCCACAGTCTCTGATTGTCTCCTGCAGTATGTCCACAGTCTCTGATTGTCTCCTGCAGTATGTCCACAGTCTCTGATTGTCTCCTGCAGTATGTCCACAGTCTCTGATTGTCTCCTGCAGTATGTCCACAGTCTCTGATTGTCTCCTGCAGTATGTCCGCAGTCTCTGATTGTCTCCTGCAGTATGTCCGCAGTCTCTGGTAATCTCCTGCAGTATGTCCGCAGTCTCTGGTAATCTCCTGCAGTATGTCCGCAGTCTCTGGTAATCTCCTGCAGTATGTTTGCAGTCTCTGGTAATCTCCTGCAGTAAGTCCGCAGTCTCTGATTGTCTCCTTCAGTATGTCCGCATTCTCTGATTGTCTCCTTCAGTATGTCCGCAGTCTCTGATTGTCTCCTGCAGTATGTCCGCAGTCTCTGATTGTCTCCTGCAGTATGTCCACAGTCTCTGATTGTCTCCTGCAGTATGTCCGCAGTATCTGGTAATCTCCTGCAGTATGTCCGCAGTCTCTGGTAATCTCCTGCAGTAAGTCCGCAGTCTCTGGTAATCTCCTGCAGTATGTCCACAGTCTCTGATTGTCTCCTGCAGTATGTCCGCAGTATCTGGTAATCTCCTGCAGTAAGTCCGCAGTCTCTGGTAATCTCCTGCAGTATGTCCGCAGTCTCTGATTGTCTCCTGCAGTATGTCCGCAGTATCTGGTAATCTCCTGCAGTAAGTCCGCAGTCTCTGGTAATCTCCTGCAGTATGTCCGCAGTCTCTGATTGTCTCCTGCAGTATGTCCACAGTCTCTGATTGTCTCCTGCAGTATGTCTGCACTCTCTGACACTCTCCTGTAATATGTGTATTAATGTGCCCCTTTACTTGCTCAATTATTTGGGATTGCTCCACTGCTCAGTGAGAGGTAATGATGTGCATTAACCTCTAGCAACCAATCAGCGAACAGTAGTGATCTGCTTTAATCTCTAGCAACCAATCAGTAAGTGATAATGATGTACTGTAACCCCTAGCAAGCAAGTGAGGGCTAATAATGTACATCAACCTCTAGCAACCAATCGGCAAGCAGAAATTATGTGTTGTAACCTCTAGAAACCAGCCAGTGAGCAGTAAGGATAGGCTGTAACCTCTGGCAAACAATTGCAATTGCTGCGTGATCTGCTGCAGTAAACTGATTTTGAGTCTACCTGCTATTTTTTGTATGTCTCAGAATGGAGGGGTGGGGCCCCAAGAAAATGTTTGCCCAGGGCCCAATCAAAATTAAAGACGGCCCTGCCCCCGACTCTCTGGAACTTCTTACTCCAATCCTTCCAGAGCACCTCACCCTCTGGAACTTCTTACCCCAATCTTTCCAGAGCCCCTCCCACTCTCTGGAACTTCCTACCCCAATCTTTCCAGAGCCCCTCCCACTCTCTGGAACTTCCTACCTCAATCCTTCCAGAGCACCTCCCACCCTCTGGAACTTCTTACCCCAATCCTTCCAGAGCCCCTCCCACTCTCTGGAACTTCCTACCCCAATCTGTCCAGAGCCCCTCCCACTCTCTGGAATTTTCTACCCCAAACTTTCCAGAGCCCCCCCACCCTCTGGAACTTCTAACCCCAATCTGTCCAAAGCTCCTCCCACTCTCTGGAACTTCCTACCCCAATCTGTCCACAGCCCCTCCCACTCTCTGGAACTTCTAACCCCAATCTGTCCAGAGCCCCTCCCACTCTCTGGATTTTCCTACCCCAATCTGTCCAGATCCCCTCCCACCCTCTGGAACTTCTAACCCCAATCTGTCCAGAGCCCCTCCCACTCTCTGGAACTTCCTACCCCAATCTGTCCAGAGCCCCTCCCACTCTCTTGAACTTCCTACCCCAATCCTTCCAGAGCACCTCCCACCCTCTGAAACTTCCTACCCCAATCTGTCCAGAGCCCCTCCCACTCTCTGGAACTTCCTACCCCAATCTGTCCAAAGCTCCTCCCACTCTCTGGAACTTCCTTCCCCAATCTGTCCAGAGCACATCCCACCCTCTTGAATTTCCTTCCCCAATCCTTCCAAAGCACCTCCCACCCTCTGGAACTTCCTACCCCAATCTCTGCAGAGCTTCTCCCACTCTCTGGAACTTCCTACCCCAATCCTTCCAGAGCACCTCCCACCCTCTGGAACTCCCTAACCCAGCCTGTCCAGAGCCCCTCATACTCTCTGGAACTTCCTACCCCAATCTGTCCAGATCTCCTCCCACCCTCTTGAACACCCTACCCCAATCTGTCCAGAGCCCCTCCCACTCTCTGGAACTTCCTACCCCAATCTGTCCAGAGCCCCTCCCACTATCTGGAACTTCCTACACCAATTTGTCCGGAGCCCCTCCCACTCTGCAAAACTTCCTACCCCAATCTGTCCGGAGCCCCTCCCACTCTCTGGAACTTCCTTCCCCAATCTGTCCAGAGCCCCTCCCACTCTCTGGAACTTCCTACCCCAATCTGTCCAGATCTCCTCCCACCCTCTTGAACCCCCTACCCCAATCTGTCCAGAGCCCCTCCCATTCTCTGAAACTTCCTACCCCAATCTGTCCAGAGCCTCTCCCACTCTCTGGAACTTCCTACCCTAATCTGTCCAGAGCCCCTCCCACTCTCTGGAACTTCCTACCCTAATCTGTTCAGAGCCCCTCCCACTTTCTGGAACATCTTACCCCAATCCTTCCATAGCTCCTCCCACTCTCTGGAACTTCCTACCCCAATCTGTCCAGAGCCTCTCCCACTCTCTGGAACTTCCTACCCCAATCTCTCCAGAGCCCCTCCCACCCCCTGGAATTCCCTAATTCAATCATTCCAGAGCCCCTCCCAACCTCTTGAACCCCCCACCCTGATCTGTCCAGAGCCCCTCCCACCCTCTGGA
The DNA here is from genome assembly GCF_042186555.1 of Aquarana catesbeiana. Taxonomy (NCBI): domain Eukaryota; kingdom Metazoa; phylum Chordata; class Amphibia; order Anura; family Ranidae; genus Aquarana; species Aquarana catesbeiana. The sequence goes on along the minus strand of NC_133334.1, from coordinate 496,309 downwards.
ACTCCCTACCCCAGCCTGTCCAAAGCCCCTCCCACTCTCTGGAACTTCCTACCCCAATCTGTCCAGATCCCCTCCCACCCTCTTGAAACCTCTATGCCAATCTATCCAGAGCCCCTCCCACTCTCTGGAACTTCCTACTCCAATCTGTCCAGAGCCCCTCCCACTCTCTGGATCTTCCTACCCCAATCTGTCCAGAGCCCCTCCCACTCTCTGGAATTCCCTACCCCAATCTGTCCAGAGCCCCTCCCACTCTCTGGAACCTCCTACCCCAATCTGTCCGGAGCCCCTCTCACTATATGGAACTTCCTACCCCAATTTATCCGGAGCCCCTCCCACTCTCTGAAACTTCCTACCCCTATCTGTCCGGAGCTCCTCCCACAACTGGAACTTCTTACCCCAAATCGTCCAGAGCCCCTCCCACTCTCTGGAACTTCCTTCGCCAATCTGTCCACAGCCCCTCCCACTCTCTGGAACTTCCTACCCCAATCTGTCCAAAGCCCCTCCCACTCTCTGGAAATTCCTACCCCAATCTGTCCAAAGCCCCTCCCACTCTCTGGAACTTCCTACTCAAATCTGTCCATAGGCCCTCCCACTCTCTGGAACTTCCTTCCCCAATCTGTCCACAGCCCCTCCCACTCTCTGGAACTTCCTACCCCAATCTGTCCAAAGCCCCTCCTACTCTCTGGAAATTCCTACCCCAATCCTTCCAGAGCACCTCCCACTGTCTGGAACTTCTTACCCCAATCTGTCCAGAACCCCTCCCACTCTCTGGAACTTCCTACCCAAATCTGTCCAGATCCCCTCCCACCCTCTAGAACTCCCTACCCCAATCTGTCCAGAGCCCCTCCCAACCCCCTGGAATTTCCTATCTCAAGCCTTCCAGAGTCCCTCCCACCCTCTGGAACTCACTACCCCAATCTGTCCAGAGCCCCTCCCACTCTCTGGAACTTCCTACCCCAATATGTCCGGAGCCCCTCCCACTCTCTGGAACTTCCTACTGCAATCTGTCCGGAGCCCCTCCCACTCTCTGGAACTTCCTACCCCAATCTGTCCGGAGCCCCTCCCACTCTCTGGAACTTCCTAACCCAATCTGTCCAGAGCCCCTCCCACTCTCTGGAACTTCCTACCCCAATCTGTCCAAAGCCCCTCCCACCCCCTGGAATTTCCTATCTCAATCCTTCCAGAGTCCCTCCCACCCTCTGGAACTCCCTACCCCAGCCTGTCCAGAGCCCCTCATACTCTCTGGAACTTCCTACCCCAATATGTCCGGAGCACCTCCCACAGTCTGGAACTTCCTACCCCAATCTGTCCAAAGCCCCTCCCACCCCCTGGAATTTCCTATCTCAATCCTTTCAGAGTCCCTCCCACCCTCTGGAACTCCCTACCCCAGCCTGTCCAGAGCCCCTCATACTCTCTGGAACTTCCTACCCCAATATGTCCGGAGCACCTCCCACAGTCTGGAACTTCCTACCCCAATCTGTCCGGAGCCCCTCCCACTCTCTGGAACTTCCTACCCCAATCTGTCCAGAGCCCCTCCCACTCTCTGGAACTTCCTACCCCAATCCTTCCAGAGCACCTCCCACCCTCTGGAACTCCCTACCCCTATCTGTCCAGAGCCCCTCCCACTCTCTAGAACTTCTTACTCCAATCTGTCCAGAGCCCCTCCCACTCTCTGGAACTTCCTACCCTAATCCCTTCAGAGCCCTTCCCACTCTCTGGAACTTCTTACCCCAATCTGTCCAGAGCCCCTCCCATTCTCTGAAACTTCCTACCCCAATCTGTCCAGAGCCTCTCCCACTCTCTGGAACTTCCTACCCTAATCTGTCCAGAGCCCCTCCCACTCTCTGGAACTTCCTACCCTAATCTGTTCAGAGCCCCTCCCACTTTCTGGAACATCTTACCCCAATCCTTCCATAGCTCCTCCCACTCTCTGGAACTTCCTACCCCAATCTGTCCAGAGCCTCTCCCACTCTCTGGAACTTCTTACCCCAATCTGTCCAGAGCCCCTCCCACCCCCTGGAATTCCCTAATTCAATCATTCCAGAGCCCCTCCCAACCTCTTGAACCCCCCACCCTGATCTGTCCAGAGCCCCTCCCACCCTCTGGAACTCCCTACCCCAGCCTGTCCAAAGCCCCTCCCACTCTCTGGAACTTCCTACCCCAATCTGTCCAGATCCCCTCCCACCCTCTTGAACCCTCTATGCCAATCTATCCAGAGCCCCTCCCACTCTCTGGAACTTCCTACTCCAATCTGTCCAGAGCCCCTCCCACTCTCTGGATCTTCCTACCCCAATCTGTCCAGAGCCCCTCCCACTCTCTGGAATTCCCTACCCCAATCTGTCCAGAGCCCCTCCCACTCTCTGGAACCTCCTACCCCAATCTGTCCGGAGCCCCTCTCACTATATGGAACTTCCTACCCCAATTTATCCGGAGCCCCTCCCACTCTCTGAAACTTCCTACCCCTATCTGTCCGGAGCTCCTCCCACAACTGGAACTTCTTACCCCAAATCGTCCAGAGCCCCTCCCACTCTCTGGAACTTCCTTCGCCAATCTGTCCACAGCCCCTCCCACTCTCTGGAACTTCCTACCCCAATCTGTCCAAAGCCCCTCCCACTCTCTGGAAATTCCTACCCCAATCTGTCCAAAGCCCCTCCCACTCTCTGGAACTTCCTACTCAAATCTGTCCACAGGCCCTCCCACTCTCTGGAACTTCCTTCCCCAATCTGTCCACAGCCCCTCCCACTCTCTGGAACTTCCTACCCCAATCTGTCCAAAGCCCCTCCTACTCTCTGGAAATTCCTACCCCAATCCTTCCAGAGCACCTCCCACTGTCTGGAACTTCTTACCCCAATCTGTCCAGAACCCCTCCCACTCTCTGGAACTTCCTACCCAAATCTGTCCAGATCCCCTCCCACCCTCTAGAACTCCCTACCCCAATCTGTCCAGAGCCCCTCCCAACCCCCTGGAATTTCCTATCTCAAGCCTTCCAGAGTCCCTCCCACCCTCTGGAACTCACTACCCCAATCTGTCCAGAGCCCCTCCCACTCTCTGGAACTTCCTACCCCAATATGTCCGGAGCCCCTCCCACTCTCTGGAACTTCCTACCCCAATCTATCCAGAGCCCTTCCCACTCTCTAGAACTTCTTACTCCAATCCTTCCAGAGCCCCTCCCACTCTCTGGAACTTCCTACCCCAATCTGTCCAGAGCCCCTCCCACTCTCTGGAACTTCCTACCCCAATCTGTCCAGAGCCCCTCCCACTCTCTGGAACTTCCTACCCCAATCTGTCCAGAGCCCCTCTCACTCTTTGGAACTTCCTACCCCAATCTGTCCAGAGCCCCTCCCACTCTCTGGAACTTCCTACCCCAATCTGTCCAGAGCCCCTCCCACTCTCTGGAATTCCCTACCTCAATCTGTCCAGAGCCCCTCCCACTCTCTGGAACTTCTTACCCCAATCCTTCCAGAGCCCCTCCCACTCTCTGGAACTTCCTACCCCAATCTGTCCAGAGCCCCTCCCACTCTCTGGAACTTCCTACCCCAATCTGTCCAGAGCCCCTCCCACCCTCTGGAATTCCCTACCCCAATCTGTCCAGAGCCCCTCCCACTCTCTGGAATTCCCTACCCCAATCTATCCAGAGCCCCTCCCACCCTCTGGAATGCCCTACCCCAATCTGTCCAGAGCCCCCCCGACTCTCTGGAACTTCTTACTCCAATCCTTCCAGAGCACCTCACCCTCTGGAACTTCTTACCCCAATCTTTCCAGAGCCCGTCCCACTCTCTGGAACTTCCTACCCCAATCTTTCCAGAGCCCCTCCCACTCTCTGGAACTTCCTACCTCAATCCTTCCAGAGCACCTCCCACCCTCTGGAACTTCTTACCCCAATCCTTCCAGAGCCCCTCCCACTCTCTGGAACTTCCTACCCCAATCTGTCCAGAGCCCCTCCCACTCTCTGGAATTTTCTACCCCAAACTTTCCAGAGCCCCCCCACCCTCTGGAACTTCTAACCCCAATCTGTCCAAAGCTCCTCCCACTCTCTGGAACTTCCTACCCCAATCTGTCCACAGCCCCTCCCACTCTCTGGAACTTCTAACCCCAATCTGTCCAGAGCCCCTCCCACTCTCTGGATTTTCCTACCCCAATCTGTCCAGATCCCCTCCCACCCTCTGGAACTTCTAACCCCAATCTGTCCAGAGCCCCTCCCACTCTCTGGAACTTCCTACCCCAATCTGTCCAGAGCCCCTCCCACTCTCTTGAACTTCCTACCCCAATCCTTCCAGAGCACCTCCCACCCTCTGAAACTTCCTACCCCAATCTGTCCAGAGCCCCTCCCACTCTCTGGAACTTCCTACCCAAATCTGTCCAGAGCCCCTCCCACTCTCTGGAACTTCCTTCCCCAATCTGTCCAGAGCACATCCCACCCTCTTGAATTTCCTTCCCCAATCCTTCCAAAGCCCCTCCCACCCTCTGGAACTTCCTACCCCAATCTCTGCAGAGCTTCTCCCACTCTCTGGAACTTCCTACCCCAATCCTTCCAGAGCACCTCCCACCCTCTGGAACTCCCTAACCCAGCCTGTCCAGAGCCCCTCATACTCTCTGGAACTTCCTACCCCAATCTGTCCAGATCTCCTCCCACCCTCTTGAACCCCCTACCCCAATCTGTCCAGAGCCCCTCCCACTCTCTGGAACTTCCTACCCCAATCTGTCCAGAGCCCCTCCCACTATCTGGAACTTCCTACACCAATTTGTCCGGAGCCCCTCCCACTCTGCAAAACTTCCTACCCCAATCTGTCCGGAGCCCCTCCCACTCTCTGGAACTTCCTTCCCCAATCTGTCCAGAGCCCCTCCCACTCTCTGGAACTTCCTACCCCAATCTGTCCAGATCTCCTCCCACCCTCTTGAACCCCCTACCCCAATCTGTCCAGAGCCCCTCCCATTCTCTGAAACTTCCTACCCCAATCTGTCCAGAGCCTCTCCCACTCTCTGGAACTTCCTACCCTAATCTGTCCAGAGCCCCTCCCACTCTCTGGAACTTCCTACCCTAATCTGTTCAGAGCCCCTCCCACTTTCTGGAACATCTTACCCCAATCCTTCCATAGCTCCTCCCACTCTCTGGAACTTCCTACCCCAATCTGTCCAGAGCCTCTCCCACTCTCTGGAACTTCTTACCCCAATCTGTCCAGAGCCCCTCCCACCCCCTGGAATTCCCTAATTCAATCATTCCAGAGCCCCTCCCAACCTCTTGAACCCCCCACCCTGATCTGTCCAGAGCCCCTCCCACCCTCTGGAACTCCCTACCCCAGCCTGTCCAAAGCCCCTCCCACTCTCTGGAACTTCCTACCCCAATCTGTCCAGATCCCCTCCCACCCTCTTGAACCCTCTATGCCAATCTATCCAGAGCCCCTCCCACTCTCTGGAACTTCCTACTCCAATCTGTCCAGAGCCCCTCCCACTCTCTGGATCTTCCTACCCCAATCTGTCCAGAGCCCCTCCCACTCTCTGGAATTCCCTACCCCAATCTGTCCAGAGCCCCTCCCACTCTCTGGAACTTCCTACCCCAATCTGTCCGGAGCCCCTCTCACTATATGGAACTTCCTACCCCAATTTATCCGGAGCCCCTCCCACTCTCTGAAACTTCCTACCCCTATCTGTCCGGAGCTCCTCCCACAACTGGAACTTCTTACCCCAAATCGTCCAGAGCCCCTCCCACTCTCTGGAACTTCCTTCGCCAATCTGTCCACAGCCCCTCCCACTCTCTGGAACTTCCTACCCCAATCTGTCCAAAGCCCCTCCCACTCTCTGGAAATTCCTACCCCAATCTGTCCAAAGCCCCTCCCACTCTCTGGAACTTCCTACTCAAATCTGTCCATAGGCCCTCCCACTCTCTGGAACTTCCTTCCCCAATCTGTCCACAGCCCCTCCCACTCTCTGGAACTTCCTACCCCAATCTGTCCAAAGCCCCTCCTACTCTCTGGAAATTCCTACCCCAATCCTTCCAGAGCACCTCCCACTGTCTGGAACTTCTTACCCCAATCTGTCCAGAACCCCTCCCACCCTCTAGAACTCCCTACCCCAATCTGTCCAGAGCCCCTCCCAACCCCCTGGAATTTCCTATCTCAAGCCTTCCAGAGTCCCTCCCACCCTCTGGAACTCACTACCCCAATCTGTCCAGAGCCCCTCCCACTCTCTGGAACTTCCTACCCCAATATGTCCGGAGCCCCTCCCACTCTCTGGAACTTCCTACTGCAATCTGTCCGGAGCCCCTCCCACTCTCTGGAACTTCCTACCCCAATCTGTCCGGAGCCCCTCCCACTCTCTGGAACTTCCTAACCCAATCTGTCCAGAGCCCCTCCCACTCTCTGGAACTTCCTACCCCAATCTGTCCAAAGCCCCTCCCACCCCCTGGAATTTCCTATCTCAATCCTTCCAGAGTCCCTCCCACCCTCTGGAACTCCCTACCCCAGCCTGTCCAGAGCCCCTCATACTCTCTGGAACTTCCTACCCCAATATGTCCGGAGCACCTCCCACAGTCTGGAACTTCCTACCCCAATCTGTCCAAAGCCCCTCCCACCCCCTGGAATTTCCTATCTCAATCCTTCCAGAGTCCCTCCCACCCTCTGGAACTCCCTACCCCAGCCTGTCCAGAGCCCCTCATACTCTCTGGAACTTCCTACCCCAATATGTCCGGAGCACCTCCCACAGTCTGGAACTTCCTACCCCAATCTGTCCGGAGCCCCTCCCACTCTCTGGAACTTCCTACCCCAATCTGTCCAGAGCCCCTCCCACTCTCTGGAACTTCCTACCCCAATCTGTCCAAAGCCCCTCCCACCCTTTTGAACCCCCTACCCCGTTCTGTCCAGAGCCCCTCCCACCCCCTGGAATTTCCTACCTCAATCCTTTCAGAGCCCCTCCCTCCCTCTGGAACTCCCTAACCCAGCCTGTCCAGAGCCCCTCATACTCTCTGGAACTTCCTACCCCAATCTGTCCAGAGCCCCTCCCACTCCCTGGAACTTCCTACCCCAATCTGTCCAAAGCCCCTCCCACACTTTTGAACCCCCTACCCCGTTCTGTCCAGAGCCCCTCCCACTTTCTGGAACTTCCTACCCCAATCTGTCCAGAGCCCCTCCCACTCTCTGGAACTTCCTACCACAATGTGTCCAAAGCCCCTCCCACCCTTTTGAACCCCCTACCCCGTTCTGTCCAGAGCCCCTCCCACCCCCTGGAATTTCCTACCTCAATCCTTCCAGAGCCCCTCCCACCCTCTGGAACTCCCTACCCCAATCTGTCCAGAGCCCCTCCCACTCTCTGGAACTTCCTACCCCAATCTGTCCAGAGCCCCTCCCACTATCTGGAACTTCCTACACCAATTTGTCCGGAGCCCCTCCCACTCTGCAAAACTTCCTACCCCAATCTGTCCGGAGCCCCTCCCACTCTCTGGAACTTCCTTCCCCAATCTGTCCAGAGCCCCTCCCACTCTCTGGAACTTCCTACCCTAATCTGTCCAGAGCCCCTCCCACTCTCTGGAACTTCCTTCCCCAATCTGTCCAGAGCCCCTCCCACTCTCTGGAACTTCCTACCCCAATCCTTCCAGAGCACCTCCCACCCTCTGGAACTTCTTACCCTGATCTTTCCAGAGCCCCTCCCACTCTCTGGAACTTCCTACCCCAATCTGTCTGCAGCCCCTACCACTCTCTGGAACTTCCTACCCAAATCTGTCCAGAGCCCCTCCCACTCTCTGGAACGTCCTACCCCAATCTGTCCAGAGCCCCTCCCACCCTCTTGAACCCCCTATCCCGATCTGTCCAGAGCACCTCCCACCCCCTGGAATTTCCTACCTCAATCCTTCCAGAGCCCCTCCCACCCTCTGGAACTCCCTACCCCAGCCTGTCCAAAGCCCCTCCCACTCTCTGGAACTTCCTACCCCAATCTGTCCAGATCCCCTCCCACTCTCTGGAACTTCCTACCCCAATCTGTCCAGAGCCCCTCCCACTCTCTGGAACTTCCTACCCCAATCTGTCCAGAGCCCCTCCCACTCTCTGGAACTTCCTACCCAATCTGTCCAGAGCCCCTCCCACTCTCAGGATTTCCTTACCCCAATCTTTTGAGAGACCCTCCCACTCTCTAGAATTCCCTACCCCAATTTGTCCAGAGCCCCTTCCACTCTCTGGAACTTCCTTCCCCAATCTGTCCAGAGCACATCCCACCCTCTTGAATTTCCTTCCCCAATCCTTCCAAAGCCCCTCCCACCCTCTGGAACTTCCTACCCCAATCTCTGCAGAGCTTCTCCCACTCTCTGGAACTTCCTACCCCAATCTGTCCAGAGCCCATTCTCACTCTATGGATCTTCCTACCTCAATCTGTTCAGAGCCCCTCCCACTCTCTAGAACTTCCCACTCTAATCTGTTCAGAGCCCCTCCCACTCTCTGGAACTTCTTACCCCAATCTTTCCAGAGCCCCTCCCACTCTCTGGAACTTCCTACCCCAATCTGTCCAGAGCCCCTCCCACTTTCTGGAACATCTTACCCCAATCCTTCCATAGCTCCTCCCACTCTCTGGAACTTTCTACCCCAATCTGTCCAGAGCCCCTCCCACTCTCTGGAACTTCCTACTCCAATCTGTCCAGAGCCTCTCCCACTCTCTGGAACTTCCTACCCGAATCTGTCCAGAGCCTCCCCCACTCTCTGGAACTTCCTAACCCAATCTGTCCAAAGCCCCTCCCACCCTCTGGAATTCCCTACCCAAATCTGTCCAGAGTCCCTTCCACTCTCTGGAACTTCTTACCCCAATTTGTCCAGAGCCCCTCCCACCCCCTGGAATTCCCTAATTCAATCATTCCAGAGCCCCTCCCACCCTCTTGATCCCCCCACCCTGATCTGTCCAGAGCCCCTCTCTGGAACTTCTTACCCCAATTTGTCCAGAGCCCCTCCCACCCCCTGGAATTCCCTAATTCAATCATTCCAGAGCCCCTCCCACCCTCTTGAACCCCCCACCCTGATCTGTCCAGAGCCCCTTCCACTCTCTGGAACTTCCTACCCCAATCTGTCCAGAGCCCTTCCCACTCTCTGGAACTTCCTACCCCCATCTGTCCAGAGCCCCTCCCACCCCCTGGAATTTCCTACCTCAATCCTTCCAGAGCCCCTCCCACCCTCTGGAACTCCCTACCCCAGCCTGTCCAAAGCCCCTCCCACTCTCTGGAACTTCCTACCCCAATCTGTCCAGATCCCCTCCCACCCTCTTGAACCCTCTATGCCAATCTATCCAGAGCCCCTCCCACTCTCTGGAACTTCCTACCCCAATCTGTCCAGATCCCCTCCCACTCTCTGGAACTTCCTACCCCAATCTGTCCAGAGCCCCTCCCACTCTCTGGAACTTCCCACCCCAATCTTTCCAGAGCCCCTCCCACTCTCTGGAACTTCCTACCCAAATCTGTCCAGAGCCCCTCCCACTCCCTGGAACTTCCTACCCCAATCTGTCCAGATCCCCTCCCACTCTCTGGAACTTCCTACCCCAATCTGTCCAGAGCCCCTCCCACTCTCTGGAACTTCCTATTGCAATCTACCCAGAGCCCCTCCCACTCTCTGGAACTTCCTACTCCAATCTGTCCAGAGCCCCTCCCACTCTCTGGATCTTCCTACCCCAATCTGTCCAGAGCCCCTCCCACTCTCTGGAATTCCCTACCCCAATCTGTCCAGAGCCCCTCCCACTCTCTGGAACTTCCTACCCCAATCTGTCCAGAGCCCCTCCCACTGTCTGGAACTTCTTACTCCAATCTGTTCAGAGCCCCTCCCACTCTCTAGAACTTCTTACTCCAATCTGTCCAGAGCCCCTCCCACTCTCTGGAACTTCCTACCCTAATCTGTTCAGAGCCCCTCCCACTCTCTGGAACTTCTTACCCCAATCTGTCCAGAGCCCCTCCCACTTTCTGGAACTTCCTACCCCAATCTGTCCAGAGCCTCTCCCACTCTCTGGAATTCCCTAATTCAATCATTCCAGAGCTCCTCCCACCCTCTTGAACCCCCCACCCTGATCTGTCCAGAGCCCCTCCCACTCTGTGGAACTTCCTACCCCAATCTGTCCAGAGCCGCTCCCACCCTCTTGAACCCCCTACCCCGATCTGTCCAGAGCCCCTCCCGACCCCTGGAATTTCCTACCTCAATCCTTCCAGAGCCCCTCCCACCCTCTGGAACTCCCTACCCCAGCCTGTCCAAAGCCCCTCCCACTCTCTGGAACTTCCTACCCCAATCTGTCCAGATCCCCTCCCACTCTCTGGAACTTCCTACCCCAATCTGTCCAGAGCCCCTCCCACTCTGGAACTTCCTACCCCAATCTGTCCAGATTCCCTCCCACCCTCTTGAACCCCCTACCCCAATCTGTCCAGAGCCCCTCCCACTCTCTGGAACTTCCTACCCTAATCTGTTCACAGCCCCTCACACTCTCTGGAATTCCCTACCCCAATCTGTCCAGAGCCCTCCCACCCTCTGGAACTCTCTACCCCAATCTGTCCAGAGCCCCTCCCACTCTTTGGAACTTCCTACCCTAATCTTTCCAGAGACCCTCCCACCATGTGGAATTCCCTACCCCAATCTGTTCAGAGCCCCTCCCACCGTCTTGAACACCCTACCCCAATCTGTCCAGAGCCTTTCCCACCCCCTGGAACCTCCTACCCCAATCCTTACAGAGCCCCTCCCACCCTCTGGAACCCCCTACCCCAATCTGTCCAGAGCCCCTCCCACCCTGTGGAACTCCCTACCCCAATCTGTCCAGAGCCCCTCCCACTCTCTGGAACTTCCTACCCCAATCTTTCCAGAGCCCCTCCCACTCTCTGGAACTTCCTACCCAAATCTGTCCAAAGCCCCTCCCACTCTCTGGAACTTCCTACCCCAATCTGTCCAGATCTCCTCCCACTCTCTGGAACTTCCTACCCCAATCTGTCCAGATCCCCTCCCACTCTCTGGAACTTCCTTCCCCAATCTGTCCAGAGCACATCCCACCCTCTTGAATTTCCTTCCCCAATCCTTCCAAAGCCCCTCTCACCCTCTGGAACTTCCAACCCCAATCTCTGCAGAGCTTCTCCCACTCTCTGGAACTTCCTACCCCAATCCTTGCAGAGCACCTCCCACCCTATGGAACTTCTTACCCCAATCTTTCCTGAGCCCCTCCCACTCTCTGGAACTTCCTACCCCAATCTGTCTGGAGCCCCTCCCACTCTCTGGAACTTCCTACCCAAATCTGTCCAGAGCCCCTTCCTCTCTCTGGAACTTCCTTCCCCAATCTGTCCAGAGCACATCCCACCCCCTTGAATTTCCTACCCCAATCCTTCAAAAGCCCCTCCCACCCTCTGGAACTCCCTACCCCAATCTGTCCAGAGCCCATTCTCACTCTATGGATCTTCCTACCTCAATCTGTTCAGAGCCCCTCCCACTCTCTAGAACTTCCTACCCTAATCTGTTCAGAGCCCCTCCCACTCTCTGGAACTTCCTACCCTAATCTGTTCAGAGCCCCTCCCACTCTCTGGAACTTCTTACCCCAATCTTTCCAGAGCCCCTCCCACTCTCTGGAACTTCCTACCCCAATCTGTCCAGAGCCCCTCCCACTTTCTGGAACATCTTACCCCAATCCTTCCATAGCTCCTCCCACTCTCTGGAACTTCCTACCCCAATCTGTCCAGAGCCCCTCCCACTCTCTGGAACTTCCTACTCCAATCTGTCCAGAGCCTCTCCCACTCTCTGGATCTTCCTACCCGAATCTGTCCAGAGCCTCGCCCACTCTCTGGAACTTCCTAACCCAATCTGTCCAAAGCCCCTCCCACCCTCTTGAATTCCCTACCCAAATCTGTCCAGAGTCCCTTCCACTCTCTGGAACTTCTTACCCCAATTTGTCCAGAGCCCCTCCCACCTCCTGGAATTCCCTAATTCAATCATTCCAGAGCCCCTCCCACCCTCTTGAACCCCCCACCCTGATCTGTCCAGAGACCCTCCCACTCTCTGGAACTTCCTACCCCAATCTGTCCAGAGCCCTTCCCACTCTCTGGAACTTCCTACCCCAATCTGTCCTGAGCCCCTCCCACCCCCTGGAATTTCCTACCTCAATCCTTCCAGAGCCCCTCCCACCCTCTGGAACTCCCTACCCCAGCCTGTCCAAAGCCCCTCCCACTCTCTGGAACTTCCTACCCCAATCTGTCCAGATCCCCTCCCACCCTCTTGAACCCTCTATGCCAATCTGTCCAGATCCCCTCCCACTCTCTGGAACTTCCTACCCCAATCTGTCCAGAGCCCCTCCCACTCTCTGGAACTTCCTACCCCAATCTTTCCAGAGCCCCTCCCCCTCTCTGGAACTTCCTACCCAAATCTGTCCAGAGCCCCTCCCACTCTCTAGAACTTCCTACCCCAATCTGTCCAGATCCCCTCCCACTCTCTGGAACTTCCTTCCCCAATCTGTCCAGAGCCCCTCCCACTCTCTGGAACTTCCTACTGCAATCTGTCCAGAGCCCCTCCCACTTTCTGGAACTTCCTACTCCAATCTGTCCAGAGCCCCTCCCACTCTCTGGATCTTCCTACCCCAATCTGTCCAGAGCCCCTCCCACTCTCTGGAATTCCCTACCCCAATCTGTCCAGAGCCCCTCCCACTCTCTGGAACTTCCTACCCCAATCTGTCCAGAGCCTCTCCCACTCTCTGGAACTTCCTACCCCAATCTGTCCAGATCCCTTCCCACTCTCTGGAACTTCCTACCCCAATCTGTCCAGAGCCCCTCACACTCTCTGGAACTTCCTACTGCAATCTGTCCAGAGCCCCTCCCACTTTCTGGAACTTCCTACTCCAATCTGTCCAGAGCCCCTCCCACTCTCTGGAACTTCCTACCCCAATCTGTCCAGAGTCCCTCCCACCCTCTTGAACCCCCTACCCCAATCTGTCCAGAGCCCCTCCCACCCCCTGGAATTTCTTACCTCAATCCTTCCAGAGCCCCTCCCACCCTCTGGAACTCCCTACCCCAGCCTGTCCAAAGCCCCTCCCACTCTCTGGAACTTCCTACCCCAATCTGTCCAGAGCCCCTCCCACTCTCTGGAACTTCCTACTTCAATCTGTCCAGAGCCCCTCCCTCTCTCTGGATCTTCCTACCCCAATCTGTCTGGAGCCCCTCCCACCCTCTTGAACCCCCTACCCCAATCTGTCCAGAGCCCCTCCCACTCTCTGGAACTTCCTACCCCAATCTGTCCAGAGCCCCTCCCACTCTCTGGAACCTCCTACCCCAATTTATCCGGAGCCCCTCCCACTCTCTGAAACTTCCTACCCCTATCTGTCCGGAGCTCCTCCCACAACTGGAACTTCTTACCCCAAATCGTCCAGAGCCCCTCCCACTCTCTTGAACTTCCTACCCAAATCTGTCCAGATCCCCTCCCACCCTCTTGAACCCCCTGCCCCAATCTGTCCAGAGCCCCTCCCACTCCTTGGAACTTCCTACCCTAATCTGTCCACAGCCCCTCCCACTCTCTGGAACTTCCTACCCCAATCTGTCCAAAGCCCCTCCCACTCTCTGGAACTTCCTACCCCAATCTGACAGAGCCCTTCCACTCTCTGGAACTTCCTACCCCAATCCTTCCAGAACCCCTCCCACTCTCTGGAACTTCTTACCCCAAAATTTCCAGAGTCCCTCCCACTCTCTGGAACTTCCTACCCCAATCTGTCCAAAGCCCCTCCCACTCTCTGGAACTTCCTACCCCAATCTGACCAGAGCCCTTCCACTCTCTGGAACTTCCTACCCCAATCCTTCCAGAACCCCTCCCACTCTCTGGAACGTCCTACCCCAATCTGTCCAGAGCCCCTCCCACTCTCTGGAACTTCTTACCCTAATCTTCCCAGAGCCCCTCCCACTGTCTGGAACTTCCTACCCAAATCTGTCCAGAGCCCCTCCCACCCTATTGAACCCCCTACCCCAATCTGTCCAGAGCCCCTCCCACTCTCTGGAACTTCCTACCCCAATCTGTCCAGAGCCCCTCCCACTCTCTGGAACTTTCTACCCCAATCTGTCCAGAGCTCCTCCCACTCTCTGGAACTTCCTACCCCAATCTGTCCAGAGCCCCTCCCACTCTCTGGAACTTCCTACCCCAATCTGTCCAGAGCCCCTCCCACCCTATTGAACCCCCTACCCCAATCTGTCCAGAGCCCCTCCCACTCTCTGGAACATCCTACCACAATCTGTCCAGAGCCCCTCCCACTCTCTGGAACTTCCTACCCAAATCTGTTCAGAGCCCCTCCCACCCTATTGAACCCCCTACCCCAATCTGTCCAGAGGCCCTCCCACTCTCTGGAACTTCCTACCCCAATCTGTCCAGAGCCCCTCCCACTCTCTGGAACTTCCTACCCCAATCTGTCCAAAGCCCCTCCCACTCTCTGGAACTTCCTACCCCAATCTGACAGAGCCCTTCCACTCTCTGGAACTTCCTACCCCAATCCTTCCAGAACCCCTCCCACTCTCTGGAACTTCTTACCCCAAAATTTCCAGAGTCCCTCCCACTCTCTGGAACTTCCTACCCCAATCTGTCCAAAGCCCCTCCCACTCTCTGGAACTTCCTACCCCAATCTGACCAGAGCCCTTCCACTCTCTGGAACTTCCTACCCCAATCCTTCCAGATCCCCTCCCACTCTCTGGAACGTCCTACCCCAATCTGTCCAGAGCCCCTCCCACTCTCTGGAATTTCCTACCCCAATCTGACCAGAGCCCTTCCACTCTCTGGAACTTCCTACCCCAATCCTTCCAGAACCCCTCCCACTCTCTGGAACGTCCTACCCCAATCTTTCCAGAGCCCCTCCCACTGTCTGGAACTTCCTACCCAAATCTGTCCAGAGCCCCTCCCACCCTATTGAACCCCCTACCCCAATCTGTCCAGAGCCCCTCCCACTCTCTGGAACTTCCTACCCCAATCTGTCCAGAGCCCCTCCCACCCTATTGAACCCCCTACCCCAATCTGTCCAGAGCCCCTCCCACTCTCTGGAACTTCCTACCCCAATCTGTCCAGAGCCCCTCCCACTCTCTGGAACATCCTACCCCAATCTGTCCAGAGCCCCTCCCACTGTCTGGAACTTCCTACCCAAATCTGTCCAGAGCCCCTCCCACCCTATTGAACCCCCTACCCCAATCTGTCCAGAGCCCCTCCCACTCTCTGGAACTTCCTACCCCAATCTGTCCAGAGCCCCTCCCACTCTCTGGAACTTCCTACCCCAATCTGTCCAGAGCCCCTCCCACTCTCTGGAACTTCCTACCCCAATCTGTCCAGAGCCCCTCCCACCCTATTGAACCCCCTACCCCAATCTGTCCAGAGCCCCTCCCACTCTCTGGAACATCCTACCCCAATCTGTCCAGAGCCCCTCCCACTCTCTGGAACTTCCTACCCCAATCTGACAGAGCCCTTCCACTCTCTGGAACTTCTTACCCCAATCCTTCCAGAACCCCTCCCACTCTCTGGAACTTCTTACCCCAAAATTTCCAGAGTCCCTCCCACTCTCTGGAACTTCCTACCCCAATCTGTCCAAAGCCCCTCCCACTCTCTGGAACTTCCTACCCCAATCTGACCAGAGCCCTTCCACTCTCTGGAACTTCCTACCCCAATCCTTCCAGAACCCCTCCCACTCTCTGGAACGTCCTACCCCAATCTGTCCAGAGCCCCTCCCACTCTCTGGAACTTCTTACCCCAATCTTTCCAGAGCCCCTCCCACTGTCTGGAACTTCCTACCCAAATCTGTCCAGAGCCCCTCCCACCCTATTGAACCCCCTACCCCAATCTGTCCAGAGCCCCTCCCACTCTTTGGAACTTCCTACCCCAATCTGTCCAGAGCCCCTCCCACTCTCTGGAACATCCTACCCCAATCTGTCCAGAGCCCCTCCCACTGTCTGGAACTTCCTACCCAAATCTGTCCAGAGCCCCTCCCACCCTATTGAACCCCCTACCCCAATCTGTCCAGAGCCCCTCCCACTCTCTGGAACTTCCTACCCCAATCTGTCCAGAGCCCCTCCCACTCTCTGGAACTTCCTACCCCAATCTGTCCAGAGCCCCTCCCACTCTCTGGAACTTCCTACCCCAATCTGTTTGACCCTGTCCTTTTTTAGGTGATCTGTTCCTATACCGATTCTATCGTCTCCTTCAGCTCATCCCTCTTTTCTATCACTTGGCCCTCCTTTTAGATTGTAAGCTCTCAGGGCCCTCCTTACCTTCTTATATTCATTTGTATCAGAACCATCCTGTCTCTTAAAGCAGATCTCCGGCAAAATAGGGAAACGATTACGGATAAAATCACAAAGCTCGACTTTGCTGCAATAATCACCTTCAATCCAGAGCTCTCCCCTGCATACATGTCCTCAGTCTGATGGCCAGCATTATTCAACCCACTTCCTCTGAGCCCAGGTCACCCTGCCCCCCTTACACTGAGTTGCTTCTCCTGTCACTCTGCTCTCTCCTCCTATCAGCATGCAGCTGCTCCCGGGTCACATGACCCATGCATTTATTGGTGTCTTTTATATCTGCCTTATTATGATGTCACAGCTCCTTCATCCAATGACTGCACTGCCATCCTGCAGCCACAGTCGTGGTCAGAGGTTGCCGGGGTCAGAGGTTGCCGGGGTCAGAGGTCACAGGGATATTGCCCCACCCCCATCACATCTCAGAGAGTCTGAAGCCTCAGCAGCATGCCAGAGAAGTACAAGCTGTCACCCGTCACTGCCTGTCACCATCCCCCGCCATCTGCGTCCCGTCATTCCTCCGCCATTCATCTCTCCGCAGTTTTCATTTCAAAGGACTTGGCATCACATCTGGAGAAAATCCGCCATCCCCCCCCCGAAATGTGACCCTCACCGCTGGCATGCCAGAGGAACATCTCCACCCAAGGCAACCACTCTGTGTAATAAAACCCAATTACCCACTAGAGGGGCATTAATGTCAGAGCCCCCCCAATCTGTCCCAACCCCCCCAAATCTGCCCCAACCCCCCCAATCTGTCCCAATGTCCCCCAATCTGTCCCAACTCCCCCACATCTGCCCCAACCGCCCCCCCAATCTACCCCAACCCCCCCAATCTGCCCCAACCCCCCCAATCTGCCCCAACGCCCCCCAATCTACCCCAACCCTCCCAATCTGTCCCAATGCCCCCCCAATCTGTCCCAACTCCCCCACATCTGCTCCAACCGCCCCCCCAATCTACCCTAACCCCCCCAATCTGCCCCAACGCCCCCCAATCTACCCCAACGCCCCCCAATCTGCCCCAACGCCCCCCAATCTACCCCAACCCTCCCAATCTGCCCCAACGACCCCCATTTTTACCCCAACGCCCCCATCTGTCCATAAACAGCAACTTCTCCTCTGAATACTGAGAGCTTTATTCCCGACATTTCATATATACCCCCCATCCCCCCGTAGGGGCTGCTGGAAGATGACTGACCCCAGAGGTTGCCCTCACCTTACAAGACCCCGACACCCCCGAAACCTCCAACAGCTCCGACACCCCCCAATCACCTCCGACACCTCCGACACCCCTGACACCTCTGTCCAGAATCTTCAGATGTTTTGCTGTGGAATGGCGACCAGCAAAGGTGAATAGAATAAGCAAGGTGTCCCAGCGGAAGGCCTGTGATGTAGAAAAGGGGGGAGGAGGGAAAAGGTGTCTGCATGCAGTGTCTCTGAATGTAATATTAAGGGTGGGCTTCCACCCGCTCACCAATCCTGGAGATACCAAGGCTCATGGAGATAGGATGTCCCAGAACAGGCTCAAGGATCCAGCGACGCCTGCGTGGGTGAAGGTGAGAGTGGCCCCGGATAGCCAATGACTAAGGATCTGCCTCCAGGGATGGGGCTCACAGAAAGCTCTCCATGCCGCCCAGGCCGTGGCACCCGTTCACCCTGACCAGGGGAGCCTGGCCTCTCCCTCTTGTAGCTGCAGGCCTTGTGTCCCAAGAGAACAAGCCCCCCCCTCCAGACAGGTCTATTTATCTGCTCACCCAAAATTCCTCTCTCTCTCCAGCCAGCTGGAACTTGTAGTTTGCAGTAGCATTAGATCCATTTAAATACCAGCTTTCCGGACTACATGTTCCACAATCCTCTGTTTTCGGTAGTGGTCTCTCTCTTTCTGTCTGCAATCAGGAAATGATGTCATAATCCCCATGCTGGGCACTAGAGGGAACAAAGCTTAATGCAATCTGCGTTCAGAAATGTCCCATGATGGCAAAAGCGATACAGCCAACACATATACATGCCAAACCAAGAGGCGCATGTCTTTCTTACTGACCCCAACCCTGAAGAAGTCAGATATGACAAAAGGGCACCTGTCTTACACTGGGCCTAAACTTGAAGAAGTTGAATCTGAGAAGTTAGAAATGTCTCCTCTGTGTCGTAAAAACCCCCAACATTATTCAGAAGAGCTTTGATGCAACTTCACAAGAGATCACCAGCAGAAATTGAGGGAGTTTCTCAGGAACGCTGTCAGAATATGAAATGCTTATTCCCTCTTTAATATGTATGATGTGAAGGGGAAGGTTCTGGTACCCCAGGAAGAGTACAAGCAAAGTCTGGTAGATATATTGTGCCCCGTAGCTGCACTTGTAGGCCACTGGGTTAGGATCACTTACACTGATCAGCCATAATTTTATGCCCACCCAACTAATATTGTGTAGGTCCCCTTTTGCTGCCAAAACAGCCCTAACCCATTGTGGCATGGACTCCACTAGAGCTCTGAAGGTATGCTGGAGTATATGGCACCAAGCCGTCACTAGCAGATCCTGTAAGTCCTGTAAGTTGGGAGTTGAGGCCTCCATGGATAAGACTTGTTTTTCTAGCATATCCCACAGATGCTCGATTGGATTAAGATCTGGAGTACACAGAGGCCAAGTCAACACCTCAAACTCATTGTCGTGTTCCTCAAGCCATTCTTGAACCATTTTTGTAGTGTGGTAGGCGCATTATTCTGCTGAAAAAAGGCCACTGTCAATGAACAATATCCACATGAATGTCAGAAGCCAAGGTTTCCCAGAAGAACATTGCCCAACTCTTCACACTGCCTCTGCCAGCTTGTCTTCTTCTTATACTACATCCTGGTGCCATCACTTCCCCAGGAGAGTGACGCACCCAGGCTATCCACATGATCATTACACCAGACCACCTTCCTCCATTGCTCCAGGGTCCAGTTCTGATGCTCACGTGCCCATTGTAGGTGCTTTAGGCTGCGGACACGGGTAGCATGGGCCCCCTGACCTGTCTACTGCTACACAGCCCCCATACACAACAACATGTGATACTCTGTGTGTTCTGACACCTTTCTATCAGAACCAACATTACCTTCACCAGCAATGGGAGCTCCAGTATTTTTTTTATCGGATCAGACTACATGGACCAGTCTTCCCTCCCCACCTCCATCAATGAGCCTTCTCTCACCACCCCCATCAATGAGCCTTCCCTCTCCACCTCCATCAATAAGCCCTCCCTCCCCACCTATATCAATGAGCCTTCCCTCTCCACCTCCATCAATGAGCCTTCCCTCTCCCCACTCCATCAATGAGCCTTCCCTCTCCACCTCCATCAATGAGCCCTCCCTCCCCACCTCCATCAATGAGCCTTCCCTCCCCACCTCCATCAATGAGCCTTCCCTCTCCCCACTCCATCAATGAGCCTTCCCTCCCTCACCTCCATCAATGAGCCTTCCCTCCCCACCTCCATCAATGAGCCTTCCCTCCCCACTCCATCAATGAGCCTTCCCTCACCTCCATCAATGAGCCTTCCCTCCCCACCTCCATCAATGAGCCTTCCCTCTCCACCACCATCAATGAGCCTTCCCTCCCCACTCCATCAATGAGCCTTCCCTCACCTCCATCAATGAGCCTTTCCTCTCCACCTCCATCAATGAGCCTTCCCTCACCTCCATCAATGAGCCTTCCCTCCCCACCTCCATCAATGAGCCTTCCCTCTCCACCACCATCAATGAGCCTTCCCTCCCCACTCCATCAATGAGCCTTCCCTCACCTCCATCAATGAGCCTTCCCTCTCCACCTCCATCAATGAGCCTTCCCTCCCCACCCCGATCAATGAGCCTTCCCTCTCCACCTCCATCAATGAGCCTTCTCTCCCCACCCCCATCAATGAGCCTTCCCTCTCCACCTCCATCAATAAGCCCTCCCTCCCCACCTATATCAATGAGCCTTCCCTCTCCACCTCCATCAATGAGCCTTCCCTCTCCCCACTCCATCAATGAGCCTTCCCTCTCCACCTCCATCAATGAGCCCTCCCTCCCCACCTCCATCAATGAGCCTTCCCTCCCCACCTCCATCAATGAGCCTTCCCTCTCCCCACTCCATCAATGAGCCTTCCCTCCCTCACCTCCATCAATGAGCCTTCCCTCCCCACCTCCATCAATGAGCCTTCCCTCCCCACTCCATCAATGAGCCTTCCCTCACCTCCATCAATGAGCCTTCCCTCCCCACCTCCATCAATGAGCCTTCCCTCTCCACCACCATCAATGAGCCTTCCCTCCCCACTCCATCAATGAGCCTTCCCTCACCTCCATCAATGAGCCTTCCCTCTCCACCTCCATCAATGAGCCTTCCCTCCCCACCCATATCAATGAGCCTTCCCTCTCCACCTCCATCAATGAGCCCTCCCTCCCCACCTCCATCAATGAGCCTTTCCTCCCCACCTCCATCAATGAGCCTTCCCTCCCATCTTCATCAATGAGCCTTCCCTCCCCACCTCAATCGATGAGCCTTTCCTCTCCACCTCCATCAATGAGCCTTCCCTCCCCCACCTCCATCAATGAGCCTTCCCTCCCCCACTCCATCAATGAGCCTTCCCTCCCCCACTCCATCAATGAGCCTTCCCTCTCCACCTCCATCAATGAGCCCTCCCTCCCCACCTCCATCAATGGGCCTTCCCTCCCCACCTCCATCAATGAGCCTTCCCTCTCCCCACTCCATCAATGAGCCTTCCCTCCCTCACCTCCATCAATGAGCCTTCCCTCCCCACCTCCATCAATGAGCCTTCCCTCCCCACTCCATCAATGAGCCTTCCCTCACCTCCATCAATGAGCCTTCCCTCCCCACCTCCATCAATGAGCCTTCCCTCTCCACCACCATCAATGAGCCTTCCCTCCCCACTCCATCAATGAGTCTTCCCTCACCTCCATCAATGAGCCTTCCCTCTCCACCTCCATCAATGAGCCTTCCCTCCCCACCCATATCAATGAGCCTTCCCTCTCCACCTCCATCAATGAGCCCTCCCTCCCCACCTCCATCAATGAGCCTTTCCTCCCCACCTCCATCAATGAGCCTTCCCTCCCATCTTCATCAATGAGCCTTCCCTCCCCACCTCAATCGATGAGCCTTTCCTCTCCACCACCATCAATGAGCCTTCCCTCCCCCACCTCCATCAATGAGCCTTCCCTCCCCCACTCCATCAATGAGCCTTCCCTCCCCCACTCCATCAATGAGCCTTCCCTCCCCACCTCCATCAATGAGCCTTCCCTCTCCACCTCCATCAATGAGCCTTCCCTCTCCCTACTCCACCAATGAGCCTTCCCTCACCTCCATCAATGAGCCTTCCCTCCTCCCTCCATTAATGAGCCTTCCCTCCCCACCTCCATCAATGAGCCCTCCCTCCCCACCTCCATCAATGAGCCTTCCCTCTCCACCTCCATCAATGAGCCTTCCCTCTCCCCACTCCATCAATGTGCCTCCCCTCACCTCCATCAATGAGCCTTCCCTCTCCACCTCCATCAATGAGCCTTCCCTCCCCACCCCGATCAATGAGCCTTCCACTCCCCACCTTCATCAATGAGCCTTTCCTCTCCACCTCCATCAATGAGCCTTCCCTCCACCACATCCATCAATGAGCCTCCCCACCTCCATCATTGAGCCTCCCCTCCCCCCACCTCCATCAATGAGCCTTCCCTCTCCACCCCTATCAATGAGTTTTCCCTCCCCACCTCCATCAATGAGCCTTCCCTCTCCACCTCCATCAATGAGCCCTCCCTCCCCACCTCCATCAATGAGCCTTTCCTCTCCACCTCCATCAATGAGCCTTCCCTCCACCACCTCCATCAATGAGCCTTCCCTCCCCCACTCCATCAATGAGCCTTCGCTCACCTCCATCAATGAGCCTTCCCTCCCCACCTCCATCAATGAGCCTCCCCTCCCCCCACTACCATCAATGACCCTTCCCTCTCCACCACTATCAATGAGCCTTCCCTCTCCACTTCCATCAATGAGCCTTCCCTCTCCCACCTCCATCAATGAGCCTTCCCCTCTCCACCTCCATCAATGAGCCTTCCCTCCCCACCTCCATCAATGAGCCTTCCCTCACCTCCATCAATAAGCCTTCCCTCCCCCCTCCATCAATGAGCGTTCCCTCCCCACCTCCATCAATGAGCCTTCCCTCCCCACCTCCATCAATGAGCCATCCCTCCCCACCTCCATCATTGAGCCTTCCCTCCCCCCACCTCCATCAATGAGCCTCCCCTTCCCCCACCTCCATCAATGAGCCTCCCCACCTCCATCATTGAGCCTCCCCTCCCCCCACCTCCATCAATGAGCCTTCCCTCTCCAACCCTATCAATGAGTTTTCCCTCCCCACCTCCATCAATGAGCCTTCCCTCTCCACCTCCATCAATGAGCCTTCCCTCCCCACCTCCATCAATGAGCCTTCCCTCCCCACCTCCATCAATGAGCCATCCCTCCCCACCTCCATCATTGAGCCTTCCCTCCCCCCACCTCCATCAATGAGACTCCCCTTCCCCCATCTCCATCAATGAGCCTCCCCACCTCCATCATTGAGCCTCCCCTCCCCCCACCTCCATCAATGAGCCTTCCCTCTCCACCCCTATCAATGAGTTTTCCCTCCCCACCTCCATCAATGAGTCTTCATTTCCCACCTCCATCAATGAGTCTTCCCTCCCTACCCCCATCAATGAGCCTTTCCCTCCTCACCTCCATCAATGAGCCTTCCCCACCTCCATCAATGAGCTTTCCCTCTCCCCACTCCATCAATGAGCCTTTCCTCCCCACCCCCATCAATGAGCCTTCCCTCACCTCCATCAAAGAGCCTTCCCTCCTCACCTCCATCAATGAGCCCTGCCCCTCCTCACCTCCATTAATGAGCCTTCCCTCTTCACCTCTATCAATGAGTCCTCCCCCCACCTCCATCAATGAGCCTTCCCTCCCCACCTCCATCAATGAGCCTTCCCTCCCCCACCTCCATCAATGAGCCTTCCCTCCCCACCTCCATTAATGAGCCTCCCCCCACTTCCATCAATGACCCTTCCCTCTCCACCCCTGTCAATGGGTCTTCCCTTCCCACCTCCATCAATGAGCCTTCCCTCCCCACCTCCATCAATGAGCCTTCCCTCTGCACCTCCATCAATGAGCCTTCCCTCCCCACCTCCATCAATGAGCCTTCCCTCTCCACCTCCATCAATGAGTCTCCCCCCCCACCTCAATCAATGAGCCTTCCCTCTCCATGTTCATCAATGAGCCTTCCCTCTCCACCTCCATCAATGAGCCTTCCCTCCCCACCTCCATCAATGAGCCTTCCCTCTACACCTCCATCAATGAGTCTCCCCCCCACCTCCATCAATGAGCCTTCCCTCACCACGTTCATCAATGAGCCTTCCCTCCCAACCTCCATCAATAAGACTTCCCTCCGCACCCCAATCAATGAGCCTCCCCTCTACCTCCATCAGTGAGCCTTCCCTCCCCACCTCCATCAATGAGCCTTCCCTCCCCACCTACATCAATGAGTCTCCCCCCACCTCCATCAATGAGCCTCCCCCCACCTCCATCAATGAGCCTTCCCTCTCCACCTCCATCAATGAGCCTTCCCTCCTCACCTCCATCAATGAGCCTTCCCTCCCCACCTCAGTCAACGAGCCTTCCCTCCCCACCTCCATCAATGAGCCTTCTTTCCCAACCTCCATCAATGAGCCTTCCTTCCCCACCTCCATCAATGAGCCTTCCTTCCCCACCTCCATCAATGAGCCTTCCCTCTCCACCTCCATCAATGAGCCTTCCCCTCCCCACCTCCATCAATGAGCCTTCCTTCCTCACCTCCATCAATGAGCCTTCCCCCCACCTCCATCAATGAGCCTTCCCTCTCCCACCTCCATCAATGAGCCTTCTTTCCCCACCTCCATCAATGAGCCTTCCTTCCCCACCTCCATCAATGAGCCTTCCCTCCCCACCTCCATCAATGAGCCTTCCCTCTCCACCTCCATCAATGAGCCTTCCACTCCCCACCTCCATCAATGAGCCATCCCTCTCCACCTCCATCAATGAGCCTTCCTTCCCCACCTCCATCAATGCGCTTTCCCTCCCCACCTCCATCAATGAGCCTTCCCTCTCCAACCTCCATCAATGAGCCTTCGATCACCTCCATCAATGAGCCTTCCCTTCCCACCTCCTTCAATGAGTATTCCCTCCCCCTACCCCATGAATGAGCCTTCCCTTCCCACCTCCCTCAATGAGCCTCCCCTCTCCACCTCCATCAATGAGCCTTCCCTCTCCCCACTCCATCAATGAGACTTTCCTCCCCAACTCCATCAGTGAACCTTCCCTCCCGACCTCCATAAATGAGTATTCCCTCCCCCCACCCCCATCAATGAGTCTTCCCTCCCCACCTCCATCAATGAGTACCCACCCCCATCAATAAGCCTTCCCTCTCCACGTCTATCAATGAGCCTTCCCTCCCCACCTCCATCAATGAGCCCTCCCTCCCCACCTCCATCAATGAGCCTTCCTTCCCCACCTCCATCAATGAGCCTTCCCTCCCCACCCCCATCAATGAGACTACTCTCCCCACCTCCATTAATGAGCCTTCCCTCCCCACCTCCATCAATGAGCCTTCCTTCCCCACCTCCATCAATGAGCCTTCCCTCCCCACCTCCATCAATGAGCCTTCCCTCCCCATCTTCATCAATGAGCCTTCCCTCCCCACCTCCATGAATTAGCCTTCTCTCCCCAACTCCATCAATAAGCCTTCCCTCCCCACACCTCCATCAATGAACCTTCCCTCCCCACTCCCATCAATGAGTCTTCCCCACCACCTCCATCAATGAGCCCTCAGCACCTCCATCAATGAGTCTTCCCTCCCCATCTCCATCAATGAGCCTTCCCTCCCCACCACCATCAATGAACCTTCCCTCCCCCACTTCCATCAATGAGTCTTCCCTCTCCACCTCCATCAATGAGCCTTCCCTCCCCACCTCCATCAATGAGCCTTCCCTCTCCACCTCCATCAATGAGCCTTCCCTCCCCACCTCCATCAATGAGTCTTCCCTCTCCACCTCCATCAATGAGCCTTCCCTCCCCACCTCCATCAATGAGCCTTCCCTTCCCACCTCCATAAATGAGTCTTCCCTCCCCACCCCCATCAATGAGCCTTCCCTCCTCACCTTCATCAATGAGCCTTCCCCACCTCCATCAATGAGCCTTCCCTCTCCCCACTCCATCAATGAGCCTTCCCTTCCCACCCCCATCAATCAGCCTTCCCTCACCTCCATCAATGAGCCTTCCCTCCCCAGCTCCATCAATGAGCCTTCCCTCCCCACCTCCATCAATGAGGCCTCCCCCTCCTCACCTCCATTAATGAGCCTTCCCTCTTCACCTCTATCAATGAGTCCTCCCCCCACCTCCATCAATGAGCCTTCCCTTCCCACCTCCATCAATGAGCCTTCCCTCCCCACCTCCATCAATGAGCTTTCCCTCTCCCACCTCCATCAATGAGCCTTCCCTCCCCACCTCCATCAATGAGCCTCCCCTCCCCCCACTACCATCAATGACCCTTCCCTCTCCACCACTATCAATGAGTCTTCCCTTCCCATCTCAATCAATGAGCCTTCCCTCCCCACCTCCATCAATGAGCCTTCCCTCTTCACCTCCATCAATGAGCCTTCCACTCCCCACCTCCATCAATGAGCCTTCCCTCTCCACCTCCATCAATGAGCCTTCCTTCCCCACCTCCATCAATGCGCTTTACCTCCCCACCTCCATCAATGAGCCTTCCATCACCTCCATCAATGAGCCTTCCCTTCCCACCTCCTTCAATGAGTATTCCCTCCCCTTACCCCATGAATGAGCCTCCCCTCTCCACCTCCATCAATGAGCCTTCCCTCTCCCCACTCCATCAATGAGACTTCCCTCCCCAACTCCATCAATGAACCTTCCCTCCCGACCTCCATTAATGAGTATTCCCTCCCCCCACCCCCATCAATGAGTCTTCCCTCCCCACCTCCATCAATGAGAATCCCCCCCACCCCCATCAATGAGCCTTCCCCCCCACCTCCATCAATGAGCCTTCCCTCCCCACCCCCATCAATGAGCCTTCCCTCCCCACCTCCATCAATGAGCCTTCCTTCCCCACCTCCATCAATGAGCCTTCCCTCCCCACCTCTATCAATGAGCCTTCCCTCCCCATCTCCATCAATGAGTCTCCCCTCCCCATCTTCATCAATGAGTATCCCCTACCCACCTCCATGAATTAGCCTTCTCTCCCCACCTCCATCAATGAGCCTTCCCTCCCCACCCCCATCAATGAGTCTTCCCCCCCACCTCCATCAATGAGCCCTCAGCACCTCCATCAATGAGTCTTTCCTCCCCATCTCCATCAATGAGCCTTCCCTCCCCACCCCCATCAATGAACCTTCCCTCCCCCACCTCCATCAATGAGCCTTCCCTCCTCACCTCCATCAATGAGCCTTCCCTCTCCACCCCTATCAATGAGTCTTCCCATCCCCCCTCCATCAATGAGCCTTCCCTCTCCACCTCCATCAATGAGCCTTCCCTTCCCACCTCCATCAATGAGTCTTCCCTCCCCACCCCCATCAATGAGCCTTCCCTCCTCACCTCCATCAATGAGCCTTCCCCACCCCCATAAATGAGCCTTCCCTCACCTCCATCAATGAGCCTTCCCTCCCCACCCCCATCAATGAGCCTTCCCTCCTCACCTCCATCAATGAGCCTTCCCCACCCCCATAAATGAGCCTTCCCTCACCTTCATCAATGAGCCCTCCTGTGACAGACCTAGCCAGAACAGAGGCTGTTGGAGAGGACTGTATGCAAGCCTGTTGCCTTTTGATTATGGGCCCTGGATTTTCAATGGAACAATACTCTTTGTGAGGTGAATGAGAAATCCAGGCTGAACTGTACTAATCGGACTCAGTCGTGTATATATTGTATGGGGACTCCTTACTGTAGATTTGTGTCCCTGAAGAGGGAGGGGGGGTTCCTCCAGCAGCCCCCTGCTGATAAGACTGATTCATTCTGTTGGGACACATCCTGTGAGGAGATGCTGGGGTCATCAACATGTATTTATGTTAATTGAGAGAGCTGATCACATTAGCCACCAGCACTGGCTAGGAGACGAATGGTCTAGGCTGAGGAGGGGGGAGATTGTTGTTTGTATTGTTAGTTGTAATTAGCTGCAGCTATTGTGTTTATATTAATGTGTGAAGCTCGGTGCCCACAAGTCTGTCATCTGTTCTGGGTACATTTTGTAGTAAATTAGCTCATGTTAATTAGGTTAGCTTTAAGTCAGCCTGCTGTATAAATGTGTGTGAGATCTCAAATAAAAAGTTAGTTCTGATGTACTCCAAGACTGGTGTTGTCTAGTTCTTGGGGTTCCTATAGCCAGATCCATTGGACTCGTGTTCCAGAATTTAGGAAGCGGTATATGACGGAAGCACTCAAGTGGAGTGTGGGACGTTCCGTGACATTGGTGGCAAGCAGAGGGAAAGCTTCCTGCAGTCTGGGAAATCTAAACCTCCACCTGGATCCAAGATCAGGATAGCAGACTTCAGTCACCCCAGCGGAGATATGGACCTGGCATCAGAGTTCCCGGGGCTGCTGCGGATCATCCTTTCAACATACACCAGGACTGTGTCTGAGGATGAATACCTGGAGCTTAGGCAGCAAATTCGGGTGGAGCTCTGGATTGCAGCCCTCCGTCTCGCTGGTATAAAACAGGGCAAGTGCTTTCCAACCCAAGAGCAACGGGCCAGTGACCAACGGGCATTGCGGATGGCACTCCTGGGAGAGCAGCCTCAGGAGCAATGGGTGACTGAGTTGGACAGGTTGGTCCAGCAGGAGATAGAGCTGAACAATCGTTATCGGGCTCTGCAATGGCACGCAGAGGAGGGATATTTAGGGGAGACAACAGAATGCTCTCCGGAGGGATATGACTTTGGCGGCCCTGGATTGCTGTGGGAGAACCTTACAGATCTTTTAATGTTTGGCGATGAAGGGGAACCTGACCTTGAGGACCTGAGAGAATATAGAGAGTCTATGCTCGGTCTTGCAGCGGTCTCAGAGCTCAAACCTGATCTGGACCATTTGCTAAGGAAGGAACAGCATCTGGAAAGGGCATACAGGAAACTGCTAGAAAAAGTTCAGCAGCATGCCAGAGAATCGGCAGTGGAAAATCCAGAGATTGCCGTCCCCAAACCTGAAGTGCTGACAACAGGGCAGAGATCTGCTAATCTCTGCCCAGAAATGATAGCATCTTCTGGGTTCCATGGACAGGTGATGGTGAACCTCTATCCCCAGACATCAGTTGCAGAGACATGGGATCTGATAGACTTTTCTGCTGAGGAAAAACAACCTGATGAGCCTCCAGCAGAAGAGCTGCTATCAGGGCCAAAGTTCACTGTGTTCTGCCCAGCACCAACAGTGGCTTTGGCCTTCTTGAGAGAAGAGGTAGTCGGCCTTTCTCCCACAACACTGACAGGGACATGTGATTTTCTGCCAGCAGCATCTATGGAGTTAAAACAAACTTCTCCAGCTGAAGATCTGGTAACTGAACAGAGGGTCCAAGACCTCTGTCCCACACTTTTACCACTTCCAGAGACTGGGGATTTAATAGACGTTTCTGTAGAGGAGGAACCACCTGGCAAACCCCCAACAGAAGTGCTGGCAACCGGACAGAGGGTCCAAGATCTCTGCCCCACACCTGCAGCAATTGTGGAGGCCCAAGGTGAGGAGGTGGCAGTCTATCGCGAGCTGCAGATCAGGATCCAAGGAGAGAATGCAGTCATCACCTCACAACTGCAGCTTGATCTGGTGTCGGTTGATGGGGCTTCAGTCCCCACCTGTATACCCCAGGGATGCTGGGCAGTCGGCCCAGATCCCCAACAGCAGGATGGAGTGAGCCCAGTCCCCCTGTCTTCTCTCCAGCGGCAGAAAGGATTCCAGGGAGAAGGGCCAGTCCGGGCCTCTCCCCAGCGGCGGATATGTTCTCTGAGAGAGGCAGAGGTTGGCTGGGTGAGTAATACTCTGTTTGGAACAATTTGTTTGGGGTACTGTGTGGGTACAGGAAGTAGAGGACTGGAACTATGGACTAACTTCGGAGTCAACCCGTCTGGGGTCTCCTCCTGTGTTAGTCTCCTGCCGAAAGGGGAGAAATGTGACAGACCTAGCCAGAACAGAGGCTGTTGGAGAGGACTGTATGCAAGCCTGTTGCCTTTTGATTATGGGCCCTGGATTTTCAATGGAACAATACTCTTTGTGAGGTGAATGAGAAATCCAGGCTGAACTGTACTAATCGGACTCAGTCGTGTATATATGTATATATTGTATGGGGACTCCTTACTGTAGATTTGTGTCCCTGAAGAGGGAGGGGGGGTTCCTCCAGCAGCCCCCTGCTGATAAGACTGATTCATTCTGTTGGGACACATCCTGTGAGGAGATGCTGGTGTCATCAACCTGTGTTTATGTTAATTGAGAGAGCTGATCACATTAGCCACCAGCACTGGCTAGGAGACGAATGGTCTAGGCTGAGGAGGGGGTAGATTGTTGTTTGTATTGTTAATTGTAATTAGCTGCAGCTATTGTGTTTATATTAATGTGTGAAGCTCGGTGCCCACAAGTCTGTCATCTGTTCTGGGTACATTTTGTAGTAAATTAGCTCATGTTAATTAGGTTAGCTTTGAGTCATCCCTGGCGTATAAATGTCTGTGAGATCTCAAATAAAAAGTTAGTTCTGATGTACTCCAAGACTGGTGTTGTCTAGTTCTTGGGGTTCCTGTAGCCAGATCCATTGGACTCGTGTTCCAGAATTTAGGAAGCGGTATATGATGGAAGCACTCAAGCGGAGTGTGGGACGTTCCGTGACACCTCCCCCTCCTCACCTCCATTAATGAGCCTTCCCTCTCCACCTCCATCAATGAGTCTTTCCCTCCCCACCTCCATCAATGAGCCTTCTTTCCCCACCTCCATCAATGAGCCTTCCTTCCCCACCTCCATCAATGAGCCTTCTTTCCCCACCTCCATCAATGAGCCTTCCTTCCCCACCTCCATCAATGAGCCTTCCTTCCCCACCTCCATCAATGAGACTTCTTTCCCCACCTCCATCAATGAGCCTTCCTTCCCCACCTCCATCAATGAGCCTTCCCTCCCCACCTCCATCAATGAGCCTTCCCTCTCCACCTCCATCAATGAGCCTTCCCTCTCCACCTCCATCAGTGAGCCTTCCTTCCCCACCTCCATCAATGCGCCTTCCCTTTCCACCTCCATCAATGAGCCTTCCCTCTCCACCTCCATCAATGAGTCTTCCCCTCCCCACCTCCATCAATGAGCCTTCTTTCCCCACCTCCATCAATGAGCCTTCCTTCCCCACCTCCATCAATGAGCCTTCTTTCCCCACCTCCATCAATGAGCCTTCCTTCCCCACCTCCATCAATGAGCCTTCCCTCCCCACCTCCATCAATGAGCCTTCCCTCTCCACCTCCATCAATGAGCCTTCCCTCTCCACCTCCATCAGTGAGCCTTCCTTCCCCACCTCCATCAATGCACCTTCCCTTTCCACCTCCATCAATGAGCCTTCCCTCTCCACCTCCATCAATGAGTCTTCCCCTCCCCACCTCCATCAATGAGCCTTCTTTCCCCACCTCCATCAATGAGCCTTCCTTCCCCACCTCCATCAATGAGCCTTCTTTCCCCACCTCCATCAATGTGCCTTCCTTCCCCACCTCCATCAATGAGCCTTCCTTCCCCACCTCCATCAATGAGCCTTCTTTCCCCACCTCCATCAATGAGCCTTCCTTCCCCACCTCCATCAATGAGCCTTCCCTCCCCACCTCCATCAATGAGCCTTCCCTCTCCACCTCCATCAATGAGCCTTCCCTCTCCACCTCCATCAGTGAGCCTTCCTTCCCCACCTCCATCAATGCGCCTTCCCTTTCCACCTCCATCAATGAGCCTTCCCCTCCCCACCTCCATCAATGAGCCTTCCCCTCCCCACCTCCATCAATGAGCCTTCTTTCCCCACCTCCATCAATGAGCCTTCCTTCCCCACCTCTATCAATGAGCCTTCTTTCCCCACCTTCATCAATGAGCCTTCCTTCCCCACCTCCATCAATGAGCCTTCCTTCCCCACCTCCATCAATGAGCCTTCTTTCCCCACCTCCATCAATGAGCCTTCATTCCCCACCTCCATCAATGAGCCTTCTTTCCTCACCTCCATCAATGAGCCTTCCTTCCCCACCTCCATCAATAAGCCTTCCTTCCCCACCTCCATCAATGAGCCTTCCCTCTCCACCTCCATCAATGAGCCTTCCACTCCCCCACCTCCATCAATGAGCCTTCCCTCTCCACCTCCATCAATGAGTCTTCTCTCCCCACCCCCATCAATGAGCCTTCCCTCTCCACCTCCATCAATGAGCCTTCCTTCCCCACCTCTATCAATGAGCCTTCTTTCCCCACCTTCATCAATGAGCCTTCCTTCCCCACCTTCATCAATGAGCCTTCCCTCCCCACCTCCATCAATGAGCCTTCCCTCTCCACCTCCATCAATGAGCCTTCCCTCTCCACCTCCATCAATGAGCCTTCCTTCCCCACCTCCATCAATGCGCCTTCCCTCTCCACCTCCATCAATGAGCCTTCCCCTCCCCACCTCCATCAATGAGCCTTCCTTCCCCACCTTCATCAATGAGCCTTCCCCCCACCTCCATCAATGAGCCTTCCCTCTCCCACCTCCATCAATGAGCCTTCTTTCCCCACCTCCATCAATGAGCCTTCCTTCCCCACCTCCATCAATGAGCCTTCCCTCCCCACCTCCATCAATGAGCCTTCCCTCTCCACCTCCATCAATGAGGCTTCCCTCTCCACCTCCATCAATGAGCCTTCCAATCCCCACCTCCATCAATGAGCCTCCCTCTCCACCTCCATCAATGAGCCTTCCTTCCCCACCTCCATCAATGCGCCTTCCCTCCCCACCTCCATCAATGAGCCTTCCCTCTCCCACCTCCATCAATGAGCCTTACATCACCTCCATCAATGAGCTTTCCCTCCCCACCTCCTTCAATGAGTATTCCCTCCCCCTACCCCATGAATGAGCCTTCCCTTCCCACCTCCCTCAATGAGCCTCCCCTCTCCACCTCCATCAATGAGACCTCCCTCCCCAACTCCATAAATGAACCTTCCCTCCCGACCTCCATCAATGAGTATTCCCCCCCACCCCCATCAATGAGCCTTCCCCCCACCTCCATCAATAAGCCTTCCCTCTCCACGTCTATCAATGAGCCTTCCCTCCCCACCTCCTTCAATGAGCCTTCCTTCCCCACCTCCATCAATGAGCCTTCCCTCCCCACCTCTATCAATTAGCCTTCACTCCCCATCTCCATCAATGAGTCTCCCCTCCCCATCTTCATCAATGAGCCTTCCCTCCCCACCTCCATCAATGAGCCTTCCCTCCCCACACCTCCATCAATGATCCTTCCCTCCCCACCCCCATCAATGAGTCTTCCCCCCCACCTCCATCAATGAGCCCTCCTCACCTCCATCAATGAGTCTTCCCTCCCCATCTCCATCAATGAGCCTTCCCTCCCCACCCCCATCAATGAACCTTCCCTCCCCCACCTCCATCAATGAGCCTTCCCTCCTCACCACCATCAATGAGCCTTCCCTCCCCACCTCCATCAATGAGCCTTCTCTCCCCACCTCCATCAATGAGCCTTCCCTCCTCACCACCATCAATGAGCCTTCCCTCCTCACCACCATCAATGAGCCTTCCCTTCCCACCTCCATCAATGAGCCTTCCCTCCTCACCACCATCAATGAGCCTTCCCTCCCCATCTCCATCAATGAGCCTTCCCTCCCCCACCTCCATCAATGAGCCTTCCCTCCTCACCTCCATCAATGAGCCTTCCCTCCCCACCTCCATCAATGAGCCTTCCCTCCCCATCTCCATCAATGAGCCTTCCCTCCCCACCTCCATCAATGAGCCTTCCCTCCTCACCTCCATCAATGAGCCTTTCCTCCTCACCACCATCAATGAGCCTTCCCTCCCCACCTCCATCAATGAGCCTTTCCTTCTCACCACCCTCAATGAGCCTTCCCTCCCCATCTCCATCAATGAGCCTTCCCTCCCTACCTCCATCAATGAACCTTCCCTCCCCCACCTCCATCAATGAGCCTTCCCTCCCCACCTCCATCAATGAGCCTTCCCTCCTCACCACCATCAATGAGCCTTCCCTCCCCATCTCCATCAATGAGCTTTCCCTCCCCACCTCCATCAATGAACCTTCTCTCCCCCACCTCCATCAATGAGCCTCCCCTCCCCTCCTCCATCAATGAGCCTCCCCTCCCCACGTCCATCAATGAGCCTTCCCTCCCCACCACCATCAGTGAGGTCTTCCCCCAATCAATAAGCCCTCCTCACCTCCATCATTGAGCCTTCCCTCCCCACCTCCATCAATGAGCCTTCCCTCCCCACCTCCATCAATGAGCCTTCCCTCCCCACCCCCATCATTGAGCCTTCCCTCCCCACCTCCATCAATGAGCCTTCCCTCCCCACCTCCATCAATGAGCCTTCCCTCCCCACCTCCATCAATGAGCCTTCCCTCCCCACCTCCATCATTGAGCCTTCCCTCCCCAACTCCATCAATGAGCCTTCCCTCCCCACCTCCATCAATGAGCCTTCCCTCCCCACCCCCATCATTGAGCCTTCCCTCCCCACCTCCATCAATGAGCCTTCCCTCCCCACCTCCATCATTGAGCCTTCCCTCCCCACCTCCATCAATGAGCCTTCCCTCCCCACCTCCATCAATGAGCCTTCCCTCCCCACCTCCATCAATGAGCCTTCCCTCCCCACCTCCATCATTGAGCCTTCCCTCCCCAACTCCATCAATGAGCCTTCCCTCCCCACCTTCATCAATGAGCCTTCCCTTCCCACCTCCATAATTGAGCCTTCCCTCCTCACCTCCATCAATGAACCTTCCCTCCCCCACCTTCATCAATGAGCCTTCCCTCCCCCACCTCCATCAATGAGCCTTCCCCCCACCTCCATCAATGAGCCTTCCCTCCCCACCCCCATCATTGAGCCTTCCCTCCCCACCTCCATCAATGAGCCTTCCCTCCCCACCTCCATCAATGAGCCTTCCCTCCCCACCTCCATCAATGAGCCTTCCCTCCCCACCTCCATCATTGAGCCTTCCCTCCCCAACTCCATCAATGAGCTTTCCCTTCCCACCTCCATAATTGAGCCTTCCCTCCTCACCTCCATCAATGAACCTTCCCTCTCCCACCTTCATCAATGAGCCTTCCCTCCCCCACCTCCATCAATGAGCCTTCCCCCCACCTCCATCAATGAGCCTTCCCTCCCCACGTCCATCAATGAGCCTTCCCTCCCCACCTCCATCAATGAGCCTTCCCTCTCCATCTCCATCAATGAGTCTTCCCTCCCCACCTCCATCAATGAGCCTTCCCTCCCCACCTCCATCAATGAGCCTTCCCTCCTCACCACCATCAATGAGCCTTCCCTCCCCATCTCCATCAATGAGCCTTCCCTCCCCCACCTCCATCAATGAGCCTTCCCTCCTCACCTCCATCAATGAGCCTTCCCTCCCCACCTCCATCAATGAGCCTTCCCTCCCCATCTCCATCAATGAGCCTTCCCTCCCCACCTCCATCAATGAGCCTTCCCTCCTCACCTCCATCAATGAGCCTTTCCTCCTCACCACCATCAATGAGCCTTCCCTCCCCACCTCCATCAATGAGCCTTTCCTTCTCACCACCCTCAATGAGCCTTCCCTCCCCATCTCCATCAATGAGCCTTCCCTCCCTACCTCCATCAATGAACCTTCCCTCCCCCACCTCCATCAATGAGCCTTCCCTCCCCACCTCCATCAATGAGCCTTCCCTCCTCACCACCATCAATGAGCCTTCCCTCCCCATCTCCATCAATGAGCTTTCCCTCCCCACCTCCATCAATGAACCTTCTCTCCCCCACCTCCATCAATGAGCCTCCCCTCCCCTCCTCCATCAATGAGCCTCCCCTCCCCACGTCCATCAATGAGCCTTCCCTCCCCACCACCATCAGTGAGGTCTTCCCCCAATCAATAAGCCCTCCTCACCTCCATCATTGAGCCTTCCCTCCCCACCTCCATCAATGAGCCTTCCCTCCCCACCTCCATCAATGAGCCTTCCCTCCCCACCCCCATCATTGAGCCTTCCCTCCCCACCTCCATCAATGAGCCTTCCCTCCCCACCTCCATCAATGAGCCTTCCCTCCCCACCTCCATCAATGAGCCTTCCCTCCCCACCTCCATCATTGAGCCTTCCCTCCCCAACTCCATCAATGAGCCTTCCCTCCCCACCTCCATCAATGAGCCTTCCCTCCCCACCCCCATCATTGAGCCTTCCCTCCCCACCTCCATCAATGAGCCTTCCCTCCCCACCTCCATCATTGAGCCTTCCCTCCCCACCTCCATCAATGAGCCTTCCCTCCCCACCTCCATCAATGAGCCTTCCCTCCCCACCTCCATCAATGAGCCTTCCCTCCCCACCTCCATCATTGAGCCTTCCCTCCCCAACTCCATCAATGAGCCTTCCCTCCCCACCTTCATCAATGAGCCTTCCCTTCCCACCTCCATAATTGAGCCTTCCCTCCTCACCTCCATCAATGAACCTTCCCTCCCCCACCTTCATCAATGAGCCTTCCCTCCCCCACCTCCATCAATGAGCCTTCCCCCCACCTCCATCAATGAGCCTTCCCTCCCCACCCCCATCATTGAGCCTTCCCTCCCCACCTCCATCAATGAGCCTTCCCTCCCCACCTCCATCAATGAGCCTTCCCTCCCCACCTCCATCAATGAGCCTTCCCTCCCCACCTCCATCATTGAGCCTTCCCTCCCCAACTCCATCAATGAGCTTTCCCTTCCCACCTCCATAATTGAGCCTTCCCTCCTCACCTCCATCAATGAACCTTCCCTCTCCCACCTTCATCAATGAGCCTTCCCTCCCCCACCTCCATCAATGAGCCTTCCCCCCACCTCCATCAATGAGCCTTCCCTCCCCACGTCCATCAATGAGCCTTCCCTCCCCACCTCCATCAATGAGCCTTCCCTCTCCATCTCCATCAATGAGTCTTCCCTCCCCACCTCCATCAATGAGCCTTCCCTCCCCACCTCCATCAATGAGCACCAGCTGAATCGCTTGAATAATCTGACAGGCTTGCAGTCAGATTATCAATGGCTCTTTACAGGCAGGAACTCCTAACCCCTCTATGTGTAGCACAGTGCAGTGAAACAGCTTGTACTTCTCCTCTGTGGCTACTGATCCCAGCACTACCTCCTCGGGCACTGCCCACCCACCTGGATGCAGCTGCCCCTTTCACTAACCCTCCAGCCTAACACTCCACACCAGCCCTCCAGACTGACTCTTTACCAGCCCACCCAGCTGTTTCTCAGAAGATCTCTCAGGGAAGGACAAAGACTTAAGCACACTGCTGTCTTCAGGGAGACTGGCATAACTCGCTCCATTTGGGGTGCAGGGGCGCCCCCCCCCCCCATCAATGCATCCTAATCTACATGCAGGGTGTTGGACACATAGATTTCAATGGGGTATTTTTCATTTTTTAAGCATGTGATTAGAGCCTGAGGCTTTAATAGGCTTAAAAAAAGGGTAGGGCCTACCCACTTGTGTGACAATAGCGAATGAATATTCTCTATTGTTGAGGAATTCTCCTCCCGGCCAATCAGGAAGCCCCTACTGGCCAGGGAGTCTTAGGCTACTTGTATTGGGCGGTTGCTCTTCAAAATTGGTCTCCGTTCCTCCCAATGAATCTCCGCTCCTCACAATAGGTCACCACTCCTCCCAATGAATCTCCGCTCCTCGCAATGGGTCTCCGCTCCTCCCAATGAATCTCCACTCCTCGCAATGGGTCTCCGCTCCTCCAAATGAATCTCCACTCCTCGCAATGGGTCTCCGCTCCTCCCAATAAATCTCCGCTCCTCGCAATAGGTCACCACTCCTTGCAATGGGTCTTAGCTGCTCCCAATAGGTCTCCGCTCTTTACAGTTGGTCACCACTCCTCGGAATGGGTCACCACTCCTCACAATGGGTCACTGCTCCTCGGAATGGGTCGCTGCTTCTTGCAGTGGGTTTCCGCTCCTCGCATTGGCCCGTTGCTCTTCACAATGGGTCCCCGCTCTTTACAATGGGTATCTTTGCCTTGCATTGGCCCGTTGCTCTTCACAATGGGTCTCCGCTACTTTGAAGAGCACTAACCCTATGAATCCAGAATCCAGAAAATGGAGTCGGTTGTCATGGTGATATTGTCATGATTTCATATCAATTCATCTGTGTTTGTAAAGTGAATTTGTTCACCTTTATTTCTGATAAATCTGCTGGAAATGGCGCTCTCAGGGTTGTTGTTTTAGTGGATTTGACTTCTTACATTTTGAAATTAAAGCCATTTCCAAATATGATCCGTCTTCAGACCGATCTGCTCATTAACAGTCAAAGATTGGCCCCCTTATTGGGAAGGGGCCCGCATCTGTAGGAAAAAGAAGAGATTTTCTGTAATTAGATTATACAAAGTGTAGATTGATTGATGATCGGACGGTTCACACTGCTCTCCAATGACATGAGTGCGTCTCCGATACGCAGGATGATGATTGCAGTTCACAGAACTTCTTATTGGTGAGTTCAGAGACACCCAACACTTGACATTCCTTTCATCTCCACAACGGTTCTATCACTACAGAGAAAATCTTCAATAATCTGCCGGCTGGAGGCCAATGTGATATCACCATAGAGGAGGATAAGGAGGAGATTAGGGGGGATATTGAAGATAATTGGTGGGGAATTGTTACATTACACGGTCTGTGTCTTCCCAAGACCTCTCACCCTGAACTCTTCCTGGATGAGCAATGCTGGAAACCATTAGAAAAGTTATATGGTCAGTGAAAATGGAAGAGCGCCCGATGGAAAAGTCTTCATTGCTGGGCCCTGGCACTATGGAAATGGATATAGAGATGACACAAGATTCTCAGAGTCCCAGTCTCCGGCAGGTTTATTGTGCTGTTTTACACTTTCTCCGGGTTTTGTAATCCCGGATCGGGGCCTGGAGGCTTCAAAGAGATTTGGGTGGGAAGAAGTCTCCAATATCAGAGGCCTGAAGGTTGTGTGAGTATTCAGGTGTGTGCGCTCATTATAAGCCAAGCCGCAGCATAGCTCAGGGCTCCCATTTGCAAACAGAGCCCTTGTTGGAAGATAGAGGTCTACTCCAGTCCGGAGAGGTGAGCCGCTTAGGAGACAGTACTCCATGGGAGAGAATCCCTACCTGCAGTAAGGATGAGCTCAGGTGTGTTCACAACCCGCATGTGCAAAGCCCGCCAGGAAGTCGGCACTGCACAGCGCTAATCGCAGGCCGTGAGACTTTCCTGATCCGCGGCTGCAGAGATCGAGAAATGTCTCACTGCCTGTGATTAGCGATGTGCAGTGCCGACTTCTTGGCTGGCTGTGCACGTGCGGGTTGCGAACACACCTGAGCTCATCCTTACTGCAGGACTAGGGGAGATGAAGCAACTAGCGAGTTCATGGGACTGAAGGGGGATCTGTGAGTATCTGGAGGAGTGAGAGAGCCCGGGGGGGCTGGGAGAACCCTGTCTAGGGGCCCGGAGTGGCCCTTACAGTGAGGTTCTGAGGGAGCTGGGTGAAGCAACCTGACAAAAGCACTGGTGCTGCTGAAGAGAGCCAGGCGGCTTAGCATTTTCTGTTATGTTGCTGTGTAGGCCCCTTTCACACATGCGGACAGTATGTCCGTATTTCATCCATCCGTTTTCGGATGAAATACGGACATACATGCATCCCTATGGGATAGCGGGTGTCAGCGGATGTACATCCGCTAACACCCGATGTCGTCCGCCTCCGCTCTCGTCCGATTCTGCGGACGGAAGAAAATCCTATTTTTCTATCCGTCTGCAGAGCGGATCGGAGGAACACGGACAGACGGTCCGTGTTCCTCTGATCCCCCATAGGAGAGAGCAGAGATCTGACAGGGCGGTCCCTGCACAGTGTGCGGGTCCCGCCCTGTCATCTGCCTGCTCAGCTGGGGAAAGCGGAACGATCCCCGCTAAGCAGCGGATAAACACGGGGCGGATCAACACGGATCCATCCCGTGTGAAAGGGGCCTAAAGGTGACACCCGTATGTGGGCTGCCGATGAGTTGCGAACTTTTAGTTTTGTTTGAAGTTCAGACTGGCAGGACTCATTAAA
This sequence comes from Aquarana catesbeiana, assembly GCF_042186555.1. Classification (NCBI taxonomy): domain Eukaryota; kingdom Metazoa; phylum Chordata; class Amphibia; order Anura; family Ranidae; genus Aquarana; species Aquarana catesbeiana. Next base: position 456,805 of record NC_133334.1, on the reverse strand, counting down.
ACACATCTATAACACTGAGCTAAGCAACCCCATATCTATCTATATGCAGTATATATACAGTATATACAGATAAAGTCATATACATTGATATGGTTTATTTTTCTAATTTAAGTTAAAAAATGCAGATTAGTCGCATGGATGGTGAAGTAAGTACACCCCTACATTTCACATCCATGGCATTAGGTGCCAATAATTAGATCCTCTTTGGGGAGTATGCGGGTACGGATCCTCCTTGGGGAGTATATGGGTACGGATCCTCCTTGGGGAGTATATGGGTACGGATCCTCCTTGGGGAGTATATGGGTACGGATCCTCCTTGGGGAGTATATGGGTACGGATCCTCCTTGGGGAGTATGCGGGTACGGATCCTCCTTGGGGAGTATATGGGTACGGATCCTCCTTGGGGAGTATATGGGTACGGATCCTCCTTGGGGAGTATATGGGTACGGAGACTCCTTGGTGGGCATACGGGTACGGATCCTCCTTGGGGAGTATGCGGGTACGGATCCTCCTTGGGGAGTATATGGGTACGGATCCTCCTTGGGGAGTATACGGGAACGGATCCTCCTTGGGGAGTATACAGGTACGGATCCTCCTTGGGGAGTATGCGGGTACGGATCCTCCTTGGGGAGTATATGGGTACGGATCCTCCTTGGGGAGTATACAGGTACGGATCCTCCTTGGGGAGTATGCGGGTACGGATCCTCCTTGGGGAGTATATGGGTACGGATCCTCCTTGGGAAGTATACGGGTACGGATCCTCCTTGGGGAGTATATGGGTACGGAGACTCCTTGGTGGGCATACGGGTACGGATCCTCCTTGGGGAGTATATGGGTACGGATCCTCCTTGGGGAGTATATGGGTACGGATCCTCCTTGGGGAGTATACGGGTACGGATCCTCCTTGGGGAGTATACAGGTACGGATCCTCCTTGGGGAGTATGCGGGTACGGATCCTCCTTGCGGAGTATACGGGTACGGATCCTCCTTGGGGAGTATATGGGTATGGATCCTCCTTGGGGAGCATACGGGTACAGATCCTCCTTGGGGAGTATGCGGGTACAGATCCTCCTTGCGGAGTATACGGGTACGGATCCTCCTTGGGGAGTATACGGGTACGGATCCTCCTTGGGGAGTATACGGGTACGAATCCTCTTTGGGGAGTATACGGGTACGGATCCTCCTTGGGGAGTATGCGGGTACGGATCCTCCTTGGGGAGTATGCGGGTACGGATCCTCCTTGGGGAGTATGCGGGTACGGATCCTCCTTGGGGAGTATACGGGTACGGATCCTCCTTGGGGAGTATGCGGGTACGGATCCTCCTTGGGGAGTATGCGGGTACGGATCCTCTTTGGGGAGTATGCGGGTACGGATCCTCTTTGGGGAGTATGCGGGTACGGATCCTCCTTGGGGACTCTTTTATACACTTCAGACATGTGTGATGTCATCTTGCCCAGATCATTAGAGCTCTCCATGATCCTCAGAAAGAAGATTCGGCATGTCTATGAGTCTGGTAAAGGATTTAAAGAGATGTCCAAATTATTTAAAATCAATAATTTCACTATGAGGAAAATTAACCTCCAAGTGGTGCAGATTTCAAACAACTGATAATTTGGCCTGTCCAACAAATTTAGCCCCAGAGCTGACCATCTGATGCTAAAAAGAAGTCTCCAGGATCTCCAAAACTTAATTGTAGGGTGTTGGGGTAACTTGCAACAGTTGGTGTCAAAGTGAATCTACAATCAGAAAGAGATAATTCCAATGCCGCCTACAAGAGAGGAGTGCTAAGAAAAAGCTATTGCTGTCCAAAAAGAATATCAGAGAAGATTAGAGTGTGACATCCAACGTGTGGGCAAATCCAAGGCCTTCCAGAACAAGGTACTGATCCAACAATGGTTAGGTAGGTGGTACATGTCAAGCAACATCCACATAAATGGCAGGAGCCAAGGTTTCCCAGCAGAACATTGCCCAAAGCATCACACTGCCTCTGCCGGCTTGTCGTCTTCCCTTACTGCATCCTGGTGCCATCTCTTCTCCAGGTAAGTGACGCACCCGGCCATCCACTTGATCATCAGACCAGACCACCTTTTTCTATTGTTCTGTGCTCCAGTTCTTATGCTCACATGCCCATTGTAGGCGCTTTTGGCTGTGAACATGGATCAGCATGAACACCCTGACCAGTATATCGCTACATAGCCCCCCATACACAACAACCTATGATACTCTGTTTGGTCTGACAATGTTCTACCAGAACTGGTATTCACTTTTCCAGCAATTGGAGCTCCAGTACCTCTTCTATTGGATTGGATTACACAGACCAGCCTTCCCTCCCCACCTCCATCAAAGAACCTTCACTCCCCACCTCCATCAATGAACCTTCCCTCCCCCCTCCATCAACGAGTCTTCCCCCCACCTCCATTAACGAGTCTTCCCTCCCCACCTCCACCAATGAACATTCATTCCCCCCTCCATCAACGAGTCTTCCCCCCACCTCCATCAACGAGTCTTCCCTCCCCACCTCCATCAATGAGCCTTTCCTCCCCACCTCCATCAATGAGCCTTCCCTCCCCCACCTCCATCAAGGAGTCTTCCCCCCACCTCCATCAATGAGCATTCCCTCCCCACCCCATCAATGAGCCTTCCCTCCCCACCCCCATCAATGAGCCTTCCCTCCCCACCTCCATCAATGTGCCTTTCCTCTCCACCTCCATCAATGAGCCTTCCCTCTCCACCTCCATCAATGATCCTTCCCCCTCCCACCTCCATCAATGTGCCTTCCCTCCCCACCCCCATCAATGAGCCTTCCCTCCCCACCTCCATCAATGAGCCTTTTCTTTCCACCTCCATCAATGATCCTTCCCCCTCCCCACCCCCATCAATGAGCCTTCCCTCCCCACCTCCATCAATGAGCCTTCCCTCACCACCTCCATCAATGAGCCTTCCCTCCCATCTTCATCAATGGGCCTTCCCTCCCCACCTCCATCAATGAGCCTTCCCTCCCCATCTCCATCAATGAGCCTTCCCTTCCCCACCTCCATCAATGAGCCTCCCCTCCCCACCCCCATTATTGAGCCTTCCCTCCCCCACCTCCATCAATGAGCATTACCTCCCCACCCCCATCAATGAGCCTTCCCTCCCCACCTCCATCAATGGGCCTTCCCTCCCCACCTCCATCAATAAGCCTTCCCTCCCCCACCTCCATCAATGAGCCTTCCCTCCCCATCTTCATCAATGGGCCTTCCCTCCCCACCTCCATCAATGGGCCTTCCCTCCCCACCTCCATCAATAAGCCTTCCCTCCCTACCTCCATCAATGAGCCCTCCCTCCCCCCCCATCAATGAGCCTTCCCTCCCCACCTCCATCAATGAGCCTTCCCTCCCCTCCTCCATCAATGAAATGTGGGAGATGGGGAGGGAAGGCTCATTGATGGAGGTGGGGAGGGAAGGCTCATTGGTGGAGGTGGAGAGGGAAGGCTTGTTAATGGAGGTGAGAAGAGAAGGCCCATTGATGGAGGTGAGGAGAGAAGACTCTGGAATACATAGACAAAGAATATCCAAAGAATGTCCAAGAATGAAAGAATGTGCCTTCCCTCCCCACCTCCATCAATGAGCCTTCCCTCCCCACCTCCATCAATGAGCCTTCCCTCCCCACCTCCACCAATGAGCCTTCCCTCCCCCACCTCCATCAATGAGACTCCCCTCCCCACCTCCATTAATGAGCCTTCCTTCCCCCACCTCCATCAATGAGCATTACCTCCCCACCCCCATCAATGAGCCTTCCCTCCCCACCCCCATCAATGAGCCTTCCCTCCCCACCCCCATCAATGAGCCTTCCCTCCCCACCTCCATCAATGAGCCTTCCCTCCCCACCCCCATCAATGAGCCTTCCCTCCCCACCTCCATCAATGAGCCTTCCCTCCCCACCTCCATCAATGAGCCTTCCCTCCCCATCTTCATCAATGGGCCTTCCCTCCCCACCTCCATCAATAAGCCTTCCCTCCCCACCTCCATCAATGAGCCTTCCCTCCCCACCCCCATCAATGAGCCTTCCCTCCCCACCTCCATCAATGAGCCTTCTCTCCCCACCTCCATCAATGAGCCTTCCCTCCCCCACCCCCATCAATGAACCTTCCCTCCCCATCTTCATCAATGAGCCTTCCCTCCCATCTTCATCAATGGGCCTTCCCTCCCCACCTCCATCAATGAGCCTTCCCTCCCCACCTCCATCAATGAGCCTTCCCTCCCCATCTTCATCAATGGGCCTTCCCTCCCCACCTCCATCAATGCAATGGGGGAGATGGGGAGGGAAGGCTCATTGATGGAGGTGGGGAGGGAAGACTCATTGGTGGAGGTGGAGAGGGAAGGCTCGTTAATGGAGGTGAGAAGAGAAGGCCCGTTGATGGAGGTGAGGAGAGAAGACTCTGGAATACATAGACAAAGAATATCCAAAGAATGTCCAAGAATGAAAGAATGTGCCTTCCCTCCCCACCTCCATCCATGAGCCTTCCCTCCCCGCCTCCATCAATGAGCCTTCCCTCCCCCACCTCCATCAATGAGCCTCCCCTCCCCACCTCCATTAATGAGCCTTCCCTCCCCCACCTCCATCAATGAGCCTTCCCTCCCCACCCCCATCAATGAGCCTTCCCTCCCCACCCCCATCAATGAGCCTTCCCTCCCCACCTCCATCAATGAGCCTTCCCCCCCACCTCCATCAATGAGCCTTCCCTCCCCATCTCCATCAATGAGCCTTCCCTCCCCCCACCCCCATCAATGAGCCTTCCCTCCCCACCCCCATCAATGAGCCTTCCCTCCCCACCTCCATCAATGAGCCTTCCCTCCCCATCTTCATCAATGGGCCTTCCCTCCCCACCTCCATCAATAAGCCTTCCCTCCCCACCTCCATCAATGAGCCCTCCCTCCCCACCCCCATCAATGAGCCTTCACTCCCCACCTCTGTCAATGAGCCTTCCCTCCCCATCTTCATCAATGAGCCTTCCCTCCCCACCTCCATCAATGAGCCTTCCCTCCCCATCTTCATCAATGAGCCTTCCCTCCCCACCCCCATCAATGAGCCTTCACTCCCCACCTCCATCAATGAGCCTTCCCTCCCCATCTTCATCAATGAGCCTTCCCTCCCCACCTCCATCAATGAGCCTTCCCTCCCCACCTCCATCAATGAGCCTTCCTCTCCCCACCTCCATCAATGGGCCTTCTCTCCCCCTCCATCAATGAGCCTTCCCTCCCCACCTCCATCAATAAGCCTTACCTCCCCACCTCCATCAATGAGCCTTCCCTCCCCACCTCCATCAATGAGCCTTCCCTCCCCACCTCCATCAATGGGCCTTCCCTCCCCACCTCCATCAATGAGCCTTCCCTCCCCACCCCCATCAATGAGCCTTCCCTCCCCACCTCCATCAATGAGCCTCCCCTCCCCACCTCCATCAATGATCCTTCCCTCCCCATCTTCATCAATGAGCCTTCCCTCCCCACCTCAATCAATGAGCCTTCCCTCCCCATCTCCATAAATGAGGAGGGCTCATTGATGGAGGTGGGGGGGAAGACTTATTGATGGGGGTGGGGAGAGAAGGCTCATTGATGGAGGTGTGGGGAGGGAAGGCTCATTGATGGGGGTGGGGAGGGAAGGCTCATTGATGGGGGTGGGGAGGGAAGGCTCATTGATGGAGGTGGGGAGGGAAGGCTCATTGATGGAGGTGGGGAGGGAAGGCTCATTGATGGAGGTGGGGAGGGAAGGCTCATTGATGGAGATGGGGAGGGAAGGCTCATTGATGGAGATGGGGAGGGAAGGCTCATTGAGAGAGGTGGGGAGGGAAGGCTCATTGGTGGAGGTGGAGAGGGAAGGCTCGTTAATGGAGGTGAGAAGAGAAGACTCTGGAATACATAGACAAGTGTGTCTTGTCTACAGTCAAGCATGGTGGTGGGAGTGTCATGGTCTGGGGCTGCATGAGTGCTGCCGGCACTGGGGGGCTACAGATCATTGAGGGAACCATGAATGCCAACATGTACTGTGACCTACTGAAGCAGAGCATGATCCCCTCACTTCAGAGACTGGACCGCAGGGAAGTATTCCAACATGATAACCACCCCAAACACACCTCCAAGACCACCACTGCCTTGCTAAAGAAGCTGAGGGTAAAGGTGATGGACTGGCCAAGCATGTCTCCAGACCTAAACCCTATTGATCATCTGTGGGACATCCTCAAACGGAAGGTGGAGGAGCACAAGGTCTCTAACATCCACCAGCTCTGTGATGTCATCATGGGGGAGGGGAAGAGGACTCCAGTGACAACCTGTGAAGCTCTGGTGACCTCCATGCCCAAGAGGGTTAAGGCAGTGCTGGAAAATAATGGTGGCCACACAAAATATTGACACTTTGGGCCCAATTTGGAGATTTTCACTTAGGGGTATACTGACTTTTGTTGCCAGCGGTTTAGACATTAATGGCTGTGTGTTGAGTTATTTTGAGGGGACAGAAAATTTACACTGTTATACAAGCTGTACACTCACTACTTTACATTGTAGACAAGTGTCATTTCTTCAGTGTTGTCACATGAAAAGAGAGAAGAAAAGATTTACACAAATGTCACTGAGGGGTGTACTTACTTTTGTCAGATAAGGTATATAGTGTATGTAGAGTGGGTGCAGCTGTTGGTGGTTTCGGTCGAACACACAGAACACTATGAGCCCCCCGTCATGGCTGAGCGCCCGACCTGACAGATGCAGTAACTGATACTCCTAATTGTGGTCATATCCCTCAATAACTGAGTGCCCTCGACTCTGACATTAACCCTTTGTGTGTGATTCCTCCAGCGGGTCCCCCCCGTGTACAGAGAGTCCCCCCGTGTACTGAGCCCCCCCATGTACTGAGCCCCCCTCATGTACTGAGAGCCCCCCGTGTACAGAGAGTCCCCCCGTGTACTGAGTCCCCCCGTGTACTGAGCCCCCCCATGTACTGAGCCCCCCCATGTACTGAGCCCCCCTCATGTACTGAGAGCCCCCCGTGTACAGAGAGTCCCCCCGTGTACAGAGAGCCCCCCCCATGTACTGAGAGCCCCCGTGTACTGAGCCCCCCCATGTACTGAGCCCCCCCTGTACTGAGAGCACCCCGGTGTACTGAGAGTCCCCCCATGTACTGAGAACCCCCGTGTACATAGAGTCCCCCCGTGTACTGAGCCCACCATGTACTGAGCCCCCCCTGTACTGAGAGTCCCCCCCGTGTACTGAGCCCCCCGTGTACTGAGAGCCCCCCGTGTACTGTGAGCCACCCATGTAGTGAGAGCCCCCCCGTGTAGTGAGAGCCCCCCGTGTACTGAGAGCCCCCCGTGTAGTGAGAGCCCCCCGTGTACTGAGAGCCCCCGTGTACTGAGCCCCCCCCGTGTACTGAGAGTCCCCCCATGTAGTGAGACCCCCCGCGTAGTGAGAGCCCCCCGTGTAGTGAGAGCCCCCCATGTACTGAGAGCCCCCGTGTACTGAGAGTCCCCCCGTGTAGTAAGAGCCCCCCGTGTACTGAGAGCCCCCGTGTACTGAACCCCCCGTGTACTGAGAGTCCCCCCGTGTACTGAGAGCCCCCCGTGTAGTGAGAGCCCCCCCGTGTACTGAGAGCCCCCTGTGTACTGAGAGCCCCCCGTATACTGAGAGTCCCCCCATATACTGAGAGTCCCCCCGTGTACTGAGAACCCCCCGTGTACAGAGAGTCCCCCCGTGTACTGAGCCCCCCCCTGTGTACTGAGAGTCCCCCCCGTGTACTGAGCCCCCCCGTGTACTGAGCCCCCCCGTGTACTGAGAGCCCCCCGTGTACTGAGAGCCCCCCATTTACTGTGAGCCACCCGTGTACTGAGAGCCCCCGTGTACTGAGAGCCCCCCAATGTACTGAGCCCCCCTGTACTGAGAGCCCCCCCTGTGTACTGAGAGCCCCCCGTGTACTGAGAGCCCCCCCATGTACAGAGAGCCCCCCCATGTACAGAGAGTCCCCCGTGTACTGAGCCCCCCATGTACTGAGCCCCCCGTGTACTGAGCCCCCCCGTGTACTGAGATTCCCCCCCGTGTACTGAGAGTCCCCCCCGTGTACTGAGAGCCCCCCGTGTACTGAGAGCCCCCCGTGTACAGAGAGTCCCCCAGTGTACTGAGAGCCCCCCGTGTACTGAGAGCCCCCCGTGTACAGAGAGTCCCCCCGTGTACTGAGCCCCCCATGTACTGAGCCCCCCCGTGTACTGTGAGCCCCCGTGTACTGAGAGCCCCCCAATGTACTGAGCCCCCCCTGTACTGAGAGCCCCCCCTGTGTACTGAGAGCCCCCCGTGTACTGAGAGCCCCCCCATGTACAGAGAGCCCCCCCATGTACAGAGAGTCCCCCGTGTACTGAGCCCCCCGTGTACTGAGCCCCCTCCGTGTACTGAGCCCCCCCGTGTACTGAGAGCCCCCCCGTGTACAGAGAGCCCCCCGTGTACTGAGAGCCCCCCCGTGTACAGAGAGCCCCCCCGTGTACAGAGAGTCCCCCCGTGTACTGAGCCCCCCATGTACTGAGCCCCCCCGTGTACTGAGCCCCCCGTGTACTGAGAGTCCCCCGTATACTGAGAGCCCCCCCGTGTACTGAGTGCCCCCGTGTACTGAGAGCCCCCCCGTGTACTGAGAGCCCCCCGTGTACTGAGAGCCCCCCCGTGTACTGAGAGCCCCCATGTACTGAATGCCCCCGTGTACTGAGAGCCCCCCCGTATACTGAGAGCCCCCCGTGTACTGAGAGCCCCCCGTGTACTGAGAGCCCCCCCGTGTACTGAGAGCCCCCCGTGTACTGAATGCCCCCGTGTACTGAGAGCCCCCCGTGTACTGAGAGCCCCCCGTGTACTGAGAGCCCCCCCGTGTACTGAGAGCCCCCCGTGTACTGAGAGCCCCCCCGTGTACTGAGAGCCCCCCATGTACTGAGAGCCCCCCCGTGTACTGAGAGCCCCCCGTGTACTGAGAGCCCCCATGTACTGAATGCCCCCGTGTACTGAGAGCCCCCTGTGTACTGAGAGCCCCCCCGTGTACAGAGAGCCCCCCGTGTACTGAGAGCCCCCCCGTGTACAGAGAGCCCCCCTGTGTACAGAGAGTCCCCCCGTGTACTGAGCCCCCCATGTACTGAGCCCCCCGTGTACTGAGCCCCCCGTGTACTGAGAGTCCCCCGTATACTGAGAGCCCCCCCGTGTACTGAGTGCCCCCGTGTACTGAGAGCCCCCCCGTGTACTGAGAGCCCCCCGTGTACTGAGAGCCCCCCCGTGTACTGAGAGCCCCCCATGTACTGAATGCCCCCGTGTACTGAGAGCCCCCCCTGTGTACTGAGAGCCCCCCGTGTACTGAGAGCCCCCCCGTGTACTGAGAGCCCCCCCGTGTACTGAGAGCCCCCCGTGTACTGAATGCCCCCCGTGTACTGAGAGCCCCCCGTGTACTGAATGCCCCCCGTGTACTGAGAGCCCCCCGTGTACTGAGAGCCCCCCGTGTACTGAGAGCCCCCTGTGTACTGAGAGCCCCCCGTGTACGATGGACTCCTCATATGATTATACAGATGATTTCTGTTCTCTGTCCTTTACATCGATTACATTTCCCCGTACAATCTGGGTGAAATGCGTTGTCAAACTTTCAGGCGATAATTTATCTTGAACCGTTATCACTGAAGGTGGTTTTTGGACACCTTTGGAATTTATGAACGGAACTGCGGATTGGACGTTTATATAGGATTGGAGGTTTATATAGGATTGGAGGTTTATACAGGATTGGAGGTTTATACAGGATTGGAGGTTTATACAGGATTGGAGGTTTATACAGGATTGGAGGTTTATACAGGATTGGAGGTTTATACAGGATTGGAGGTTTATATAGGATTGGAGGTTTATACAGGATTGGAGGTTTATACAGGATTGGAGGTTTATATAGGATTGGAGGTTTATATAGGATTGGAGGTTTATACAGGATTGGAGGTTTATACAGGATTGGAGGTTTATATAGGATTGGACGTTTATACAGGATTGGAGGTTTATATAGGATTGGAGGTTTATATAGGATTGGACGTTTATACAGGATTGGAGGTTTATACAGGATTGGAGGTTTATATAGGATTGGACGTTTATACAGGATTGGAGGTTTATATAGGATTGGAGGTTTATATAGGATTGGAGGTTTATATAGGATTGGACGTTTATACAGGATTGGAAGTTTATACAGGATTGGAGGTTTATATAGGATTGGAGGTTTATATAGGATTGGAGGTTTATATAGGTTTGGACGTTTATACAGGATAGGATGTTTATACAGGATTGGAGGTTTATATAGGATTGGAGGTTTATATAGGATTGGAGGTTTATATAGGATTGGACGTTTGTACAGTAGGGATGAGCCGAACACCCCCCTGTTCGGTTTGCACCAGAACATGCGAACAGGAAAAAAATTTGTGTGAACACCGTTAAAGTCTATGGGACACGAACATGAATAATCAAAATTGCTAATTTTAAAGGCTAATATGCAAGTTATTGTCATAAAAAGTGTTTGGGGACCCGGGTCCTGCCCCAGGGGACATGGATCAATGCAAAAAAAGTTTTAAAAACGGTCGTTTTTTCGGGAGCAGTGATTTTAATAATGCTTAAAGTGAAACAATAAAAGTGTAATATTCCTTTAAATTTCGTACCTGGGGGGTGTCTATAGTATGCCTGTAAAGGGGCGCATGTTTCCTGTGTTTAGAACAGTCTGACAGCAAAATGACATTTCAAAGGAAAAAAGTCATTTAAAACTACTCGTGGCTATTAATGAATTGCCGGTCCTACAATACACATAAAAGTTCATTGATAAAAACAGCATGGGAATTCCCCACAGGGGAACCCCGAACCAAAATTTTAAAAAAAAATGACGTGGGGGGTCCCCCTAAATTCCATACCAGGCCCTTCAGGTTTGGTATGGATTTAAGGGGAACCCCGGCCAAAATTAAAAAAAAAAATGGCGTGGGGTCCCCCCAAAAATCCCAAAAATCCATACCAGACCCTTTAACCGAGCACGCAACCTGGCAGGCCGCAGGAAAAGAGGGGGGAGGAGAGAGCGCCCCCCCCCCTCCTGAACCGTACCAGGCCACATGCCCTCAACATTGGGAGGGTGCTTTGCGGAAGCCCCCCCAAAACACCTTGTCCCCATGTTGATGAGGAGAAGGGTCTCATCCTCACAACCCTGGCCGGTGGTTGTGGGGGTCTGCGGGCAGGGGGCTTATCAGAATCTGGAAGCCACCTTTAAGAAGGGGACCCCCAGATCCCGGCCCCCCCTGTGGGAAATGGTAAGTGGGTACAAAGTACCCCTAACATTTCACTAAAAAACTGTCAAAAATGTTAAAAATGACAAGAGACAGCTTTTGACAATTCCTTTATTTAAATGCTTTTTCTTTCTTCTATCTTCCTTCGGTTTCTTCCTCCATCTTCTTCTGGTTCTTTCTCCGGTGTTCTCGTCCAGCATCTCCTCCGCGGCGTCTTCTTCCCTTCTTCTCCTTGGGCCGCTCCGCATCCATGATGGCATGGAGGGAGTCTCCCGCTCTTCTCTTCATCTTCTTCTCTTCATCTTCTTTTCGGGCCGCTCCGCATCCATGTTGTTATGGAGGGAGGCTCCCGCTGTGTGACACTTCTCCTCTTCTGACGGTTCTTAAATAACGGGGGCGGGGCCACCCGGTGACCCCGCCCCCTCTGACGCATGGTGACTTGACAGGACTTCCCTGTGGCGTCACGGGGAATGCCACAGGTAAGTCCTGTCAAGTCACCGTGCGTCAGAGGGGGTGGGGTCACCGGGTGGCCCCGCCCCCTGTTATTTAAGAACCGTCAGAAGAGGAAAAGAGTCACACAGCGGGAGCCTCTCTCCATGCCACCATGGATGCGGAGCGGCCTGAGGAGAAGAAGATAGAAGACGCCGCAGAGGAGATGCTGGATGAGAACACCGGAGGAAGAACCAGAAGAACCAGAAGAGCCAGAAGAAGAAGAAGATGGAGGCAGAAACCAAAGGAAGATAGAAGAAAGAAGAAGACTTTCAATAAAGGAATTGTCAAAAACTGTCTCTTGTCATTTTTAACATTTTTGACAGTTTTTTTGTGAAAATGGTAGGGGTAAGTACCCCCTTACCATTTCACACAGGGGGGAGGGCCGGGATCTGGGGGTCCCCTTGTTAAAAGGGGCTTCCAGATTCCGATAAGCCCCCCGCCCACAGACCCCCACAACCACCGGGCAAGGGTTGTGGGGATGAGGCCCTTGTCCTCATCAACATGGGGACAAGGTGTTTTGGGGGGCTACCCCAAAGCACCCTCCCAATGTTGAGGGCATGTGGCCTGGTACGGTTCAGGAGGGGGGGACGCTCTCTCGTCCCCCCCTCTTTTCCTGCGGCCTGCTAGGTTGCGTGCTCGGATAAGGGTCTGGTATGGATTATTAGGGGGACCCCACGCCGGTTTTTATATTTTGGCCGGGGTTCCCCTTAATATCCATACCAGACCTGAAGGGCCTGGTATGGAATTTAGGGGGACCCCCACGTCATTTTTTTTTTTAAATTTTGGTTCGGGGTTCCCCTGTGGGGAATTCCCATGCCGTTTTTATCAATGAACTTTTATGTGTATTGTCGGACCGGCAATTCATTAATAGCCGCGAGTAGTTTTAAATGACTTTTTTCCTTTGAAATGTCATTTTGCTGTCAGACTGTTCTAAACACAGGAAACATGCGCTCCTTTACAGGCATACTATAGACACCCCCCAGGTACGAAATTTAAAGGAATATTACACTTTTATTGTTTGACTTTAAGCATTATTATAATCACTGCTCCTGAAAAAACGGCCGTTTTTAAAACTTTTTTTTGCATTGATCCATGTCCCCTGGGGCAGGACCCGGGTCCCCAAACACTTTTTATGACAATAACTTGCATATAAGCCTTTAAAATTAGCACTTTTGATTTCTCCCATAGACTTTTAAAGGGTGTTCCGCGGCTTTCGAATTTGCCGCGAACACCCCAAAATGTTCGCTGTTCGGCGAACTTGCGAACAGCCGATGTTCGAGTCGAACATGAGTTTGACTCGAACTCAAAGCTCATCCCTATTGTACAGGATTGGAGGTTTATACAGGATTGGACGTTTATATAGGATTGGAGGTTTATAAAGGATTGGAGGTTTATATAGGATTGGAGGTTTATATAGGATTGGACGTTTATATAGGATTGGAGGTTTATAAAGGATTGGAGGTTTATATAGGATTGGAGGTTTATATAGGATTGGAGGTTTATATAGGATTGGACGTTTATATAGGATGGGACGTTTATACAGGATTGGACGTTTATACAGGATTGGACGTTTATACAGGATTGGAGGTTTATATAGGATTGGAGGTTTATATAGGATTGGAGGTTTATATAGGATTGGAGGTTTATACAGGATTGGACGTTTATACAGGATTGGAGGTTTATACAGGATTGGAGGTTTATACAGGATTGGAGGTTTATATAGGATTGGAGGTTTATATAGGATTGGAGGTTTATATAGGATTGGAGGTTTATATAGGATTGGAGGTTTATACAGGATTGGAGGTTTATACAGGATTGGAGGTTTATATAGGATTGGACGTTTATATAGGATTGGAGGTTTATACAGGATTGGAGGTTTATATAGGATTGGAGGTTTATACAGGATTGGAGGTTTATATAGGATTGGAGGTTTATACAGGATTGGAGGTTTATATAGGATTGGAGGTTTATATAGGATTGGAGGTTTATATAGGATTGGAGGTTTATATAGGATTGGAGGTTTATACAGGATTGGAGGTTTATATAGGATTGGAGGTTTATATAGGATTGGACGTTTATATAGGATTGGACGTTTATATAGGATTGGAGGTTTATACAGGATTGGAGGTTTATATAGGATTGGAGGTTTATACAGGATTGGAGGTTTATATAGGATTGGAGGTTTATACAGGATTGGACGTTTATATAGGATTGGAGGTTTATACAGGATTGGAGGTTTATATAGGATTGGAGGTTTATACAGGATTGGAGGTTTATATAGGATTGGAGGTTTATACAGGATTGGAGGTTTATAAAGGATTGGAGGTTTATATAGGATTGGAGGTTTATACAGGATTGGAGGTTACATTGAGGTATTTTTAGTTAGTGTGATTTTTTGGTGATTCATTTTATTGGTTTGCACCTGAATTCTGATCATTTCACTATAAACCGTTCGGTCACGTTGCATTAAAGTTGAGTTTGCACATTAATGCATCAGCGGTGCGTTTATAAGGAATATTAATACACTTTCAGGTTGTGACAGACTCACCCGGGACTACGGGCCCTGGAGGACCCGGATACATGACTATGGGCCCTGGAGGACCCGGATACACGAGTATGGGCCCTGGAGGACCCGGATACATGACTATGGGCCCTGGAGGACCCGGATACACGACTATGGGCCCTGGAGGACCCGGATACATGACTATGGGCCCTGGAGGACCCGGATACATGACTATGGGCCCTGGAGGACCCGGATACAGGACTATGGGCCCTGGAGGACCCGGATACACGACTAAGGGCCCTGGAGGACCCGGATACATGACTATGGGCCCTGGAGGACCCGGATACATGACTATGGGCCCTGGAGGACCCGGATACATGACTATGTGCCCTGGAGGACCCGGATACACGACTATGGGCCCTGGAGGACCCGGATACATGACTATGGGCCCTGGAGGACCCGGATACATGACTATGGGCCCTGGAGGACCCGGATACATGACTATGGGCCCTGGAGGACCCGGATACACGACTATGGGCCCTGGAGGACCCGGATACACGACTATGGGCCCTGGAGGACCCGGATACACGACTAAGGGCCCTGGAGGACCCGGATACAGGACTATGGGCCCTGGAGGACCCGGATACACGACTATGGGCCCTGGAGGACCCGGATACACGACTATGGGCCCTGGAGGACCCGGATACATGACTATGGGCCCTGGAGGACCCGGATACACGACTATGGGCCCTGGAGGACCCGGATACACGACTATGGGCCCTGGAGGACCCGGATACACGACTATGGGCCCTGGAGGACCCGGATACACGACTATGGGCCCTGGAGGACCCGGATACATGACTATGGGCCCTGGAGGACCCGGATACACGACTATGGGCCCTGGAGGACCCGGATACACGACTATGGGCCCTGGAGGACCCGGATACACGACTATGGGCCCTGGAGGACCCGGATACAGGACTATGGGCCCTGGAGGACCCGGATACACGACTATGGGCTCTGGAGGACCCGGATACACGACTATGGGCCCTGGAGGACCCGGATACAGGACTATGGGCCCTGGAGGACCCGGATACAGGACTATGGGCCCTGGAGGACCCGGATACAGGACTATGGGCCCTGGAGGACCCGGATACAGGACTATGGGCCCTGGAGGACCCGGATACAGGACTATGGGCCCTGGAGGACCCGGATACAAGACTATGGGCCCTGGAGGACCCGGATACAAGACTATGGGCCCTGGAGGACCCGGATACACGACTAAGGGCCCTGGAGGACCCGGATACATGACTATGGGCCCTGGAGGACCCGGATACACGACTATGGGCCCTGGAGGACCCGGATACATGACTATGGGCCCTGGAGGACCCGGATACACGACTATGGGCCCTGGAGGACCCGGATACACGACTATGGGCCCTGGAGGACCCGGATACACGACTATGGGCCCTGGAGGACCCGGATACACGACTATGGGCCCTGGAGGACCCCAATACAGGACTATGGGCCCTGGAGGACCCGGATACATGACTATGGGCCCTGGAGGACCCGGATACATGACTATGGGCCCTGGAGGACCCGGATACATGACTATGGGCCCTGGAGGACCCGGATACACGACTATGGGCTCTGGAGGACCCGGATACATGACTATGGGCCCTGGAGGACCCGGATACAGGACTATGGGCCCTGGAGGACCCGGATACAGGACTATGGGCCCTGGAGGACCCGGATACAGGACTATGGGCCCTGGAGGACCCGGATACAGGACTATGGGCCCTGGAGGACCCGGATACAAGACTATGGGCCCTGGAGGACCCGGATACAAGACTATGGGCCCTGGAGGACCCGGATACACGACTAAGGGCCCTGGAGGACCCGGATACATGACTATGGGCCCTGGAGGACCCGGATACACGACTATGGGCCCTGGAGGACCCGGATACATGACTATGGGCCCCGGAGGACCCGGATACACGACTATGGGCCCTGGAGGACCCGGATACATGACTATGGGCCCTGGAGGACCTGGATACATGACTATGGGCCCTGGAGGACCCGGATACACGACTATGGGCCCTGGAGGACCCGGATACATGACTATGGGCCCTGGAGGACCCCAATACATGACTATGGGCCCTGGAGGACCTGGATACATGACTATGGGCCCTGGAGGACATGGATACATGACTATGGGCCCTGGAGGACCCCAATACAGGACTATGGGCCCTGGAGGACCCGGATACATGACTATGGGCCCTGGAGGACCCGGATACATGACTATGGGCCCTGGAGGACCCGGATACATGACTATGGGCCCTGGAGGACCCCGATACATGACTATGGGCCCTGGAGGACCCGGATACACGACTATGGGCCCTGGAGGACCCCGATACACGACTATGGGCCCTGGAGGACCCCGATACATGACTATGGGCCCTGGAGGACCCCGATACACGACTAAGGGTCCTGGAGGACCCCGATACACGACTAAGGGCCCTGGAGGACCCCGATACACGACTAAGGGCCCTGGAGGACCCCGATACACGACTAAGGGCCCTGGAGGACCCCGATACACGACTATGGGCCCTGGAGGACCCCGATACACGACTAAGGGCCCTGGAGGACCCCGATACACGACTAAGGGCCCTGGAGGACCCCGATACACGACTATGGGCCCTGGAGGACCCCGATACATGACTATGGGCCCTGGAGGACCCCGATACACGACTAAGGGCCCTAGAGGACCCCGATACACGACTAAGGGCCCTGGAGGACCCCGATACATGACTATGGGCCCTGGAGGACCCCGATACATGACTATGGGCCCTGGAGGACCCCGATATATGACTATGGGCCCTGGAGGACCCCGATACATGACTATGGGCCCTGGAGGACCCCGATACATGACTATGGGCCCTGGAGGACCCCGATACACGACTAAGGGCCCTGGAGGACCCCGATACACGACTAAGGGCCCTGGAGGACCCCGATACACGACTATGTGCCCTGGAGGACCCCGATACATGACTATGGGCCCTGGAGGACCCCGATACACGACTAAGGGCCCTGGAGGACCCCGATACATGACTAAGGGCCCTGGAGGACCCCGATACACGACTAAGGGCCCTGGAGGACCCCGATACACGACTATGGGCCCTGGAGGACCCCGATACACGACTATGGGCCCTGGAGGACCCCGATACATGACTATGGGCCCTGGAGGACCCCGATACATGACTAAGGGCCCTGGAGGACCCCGATACATGACTAAGGGCCCTGGTATTTGAGGGAACTCCAAGCATTTGGGAAGATATTCTGTTATGTGATGTAAAAGGACATTATTAAGGAGGCCATGATGGTCTCGGCCAGCTTGGGACGCAGTGGACAGATGTATGTGAAAGAAATGCTGATTAATGAGATCTGGAATGCCGGGTCTTTCACCCAATAGTTTATTGTCTCATTATCACACCTTTGTCTCCTAGCAAATATTGGGGGATGTGTTTCTACTTATGTGTATTGTAAGTTGTAAGTGAGGAGACGGCAAGTCTACCCTGAAAGGTCATATCTCGGAGTCACCAAGTCTGGAAATGATTAGTTAATGAGCTCATGTTAATTAGGTTTCTGGTTACAGGTGTATTGTTAGAGTAATATGATCAGGAGGGGGGGGGCTCCTCTTCTACTGTATATAAGACTTGTATTCTTGTTCTAATAAACAGTTCATGTTCAGCAACCAAACGAGTGTTGCCTTGATTTGTGGTTGTCAGCGGTTGGAATATCTGATATCTGTATACAGACTGGGAGGAAGTGATATATGACGAAAGCACTCAAGCGGAGTGTGGGGACATTTCATTACACAGGTGAGTCCAGCAGAAAGATCCCATCAATGTATGGTGGAAGCAGACCATATAGGTGGGGGAAGGGAGGGGGGTACATATGTTGTATGGAAGGAGATCTGGGTGGTGCTTTGTGTCTCTTGGTATTCCCTCCACCCCGCTGTGTGTGAGCCGCCGGATCAGAGCCAGATAACGATCATACATTCCAGACGTATCACCTGAGAGACTGACCACTCCGGTCTTCCCCTGGGGAAGAGATACGCCCTATATACCCCCCCCAATGTACAAAGTCTTGCTTCCTCTGAGAAAGCTGATGGCGAAACGCGTCCTGAAACACAACTCGCCATTATGTTCATTGGAGAGGATCTGTGAGGAGTTATGGAAGAGGATGATATGTAATATATATAATATACGGGGGCGGAGTCCGCCATGGCAGTTGGAGTCGTTCCATGTAAGCTTTGATTTCATCGACTGAATATGAAGAAGGATTTCCATTTATGTGATTCTCTCCATGACACCTACAAAGTCCCATCTAGGCAACGATCTTCCATCTACACAACGATCTTCCATCTACACAATGATCCCCCCCATCTATACAACGATCTTCCACCTATGCAACGATCCCCCTCCTCTATGCAACGATCTTCCATCTACACAACGATCCCCCCATCTATACAACGATCTTCCATCTACGCAACGATCCCCCCCATCTACACAACGATCTTCCATCTACGCAACGATCCCCCTCCTCTATGCAACGATCTTCTATCTACACAACGATCCCCCCATCTATACAATGATCTTCCATCTACACAACGATCCCCCCCATCTACACAACGATCTTCCATCTACACAACGATCCCCCCCATCTATACAACGATCTTCCATCTACACAACGACCCCCCCCATCTACACAACGATCTTCCATCTACACAACGATCCCCCCCATCTATACAACGATCTTCCATCTACGCAACGATCCCCCTCCTCTATGCAACGATCTTCCATCTACACAACGACCCCCCCCATCTACACAACGATCTTCCATCTACGCAACGATCCCCCATCTATACAACGATCTTCCATCTACACAATGATCCCCCATCTACACAACGATCTTCCATCTACGCAACGATCCCCCCCATCTATACAACGATCTTCCATCTACACAACGATCCCCCCATCTATACAACGATCTTTCATCTACGCAACGATCCCCCCATCTATACAACGATCTTCCATCTATGCAACGATCCCCCTCCTCTATGCAACGATCTTCCATCTACGCAACGATCCCCCTCCTCTATACAACGATCTTCCATCTACGCAACGATCCCCCCATCTATACAACGATCTTCCCATCTACACAATGATCCCCCTCCTCTATGCAACGATCTTCCATCTACGCAACGATCCCCCCATCTATACTACGATCTTCCATCTACGCAACGATCCCCCATCTATACAACGATCTTCCATCTACGCAACGATCCCCCATCTATACAACGATCTTCCATCTACGCAACGATCCTCCATCTATACAACGATCTTCCATCTACGCAACGATCCCCCCATCTATACAACGATCTTCCATCTACGCAACGATCCCCCCATCTATACAACGATCTTCCCATCTACACAATGATCCCCCTCCTCTATGCAACGATCTTCCATCTATGCAACGATCCCCCCATCTATACAACGATCTTCCATCTACGCAACGATCCCCCTCCTCTATGCAACGATCTTCCATCTACGCAACGATCCCCCTCCTCTATGCAACGATCTTCCATCTACGCAACGATCCCCCTCCTCTATACAACGATCTTCGATCTACGCAACGATCCCCCTATCTATACAACGATCTTCCATCTACACAATGATCCCCCTCCTCTATGCAACGATCTTCCATCTATGCAACGATCCCCCCATCTATACAACGATCTTCCATCTACGCAACGATCCCCCTCCTCTATGCAACGATCTTCCATCTACGCAACGATCCCCCCATCTATACAACGATCTTCCATCTACGCAACGATCCTCCTCCTCTATGCAACGATCTTCCATCTATGCAACGATCCCCCCATCTATACAACGATCTTCCATCTACGCAACGATCCCCCTCCTCTATACAACGATCTTCCATCTACACAACGATCCCCCCATCTATACAACGATCTTCCATCTATGCAACTAATCCCCCTCCTCTATGCAACGATCTTCCATCTACGCAAAGATCCCCCCATCTATACAACGATCTTCCATCTACGCAACGATCCCCCCATCTATACAACGATCTTCCATCTACGCAACGATCCCCCTCCTCTATGCAACGATCTTCCATCTATGCAACAATCCCCCCATCTACACAATGATCCCCCATCTACACAATGATCCCCCCATCTAGACAATGATCCCCCCCATCTATACAACGATCTTCCCATCTACACAATGATCCCCCTCCTCTATGCAACGATCTTCCATCTACGCAAGTTCCCCCCATCTACACAACGATCTTCCATCTACGCAACGATCCCCCCATCTACACAACGATCTTCCATCTACGCAACGATCCCCCCATCTACACAACGATCTTCCATCTACGCAACGATCCCCCTCCTCTATGCAACGATCTTCCATCTATGCAACGATCCCCCCATCTATACAATGATCTTCCATCTACGCAACGATCCCCCTCCTCTATGCAACGATCTTCCATCTACGCAACGATCCCCCCATCTATACAACGATCTTCCATCTACGCAACGATCCCCCTCCTCTATGCAACGATCTTCCATCTACGCAACGATCCCCCCATCTATACAACGATCTTCCATCTATGCAACGATCCCCCTCCTCTATGCAACGATCTTCCATCTATGCAACGATCCCCCCATCTATACAACGATCTTCCATCTATGCAACGATCCCCCTCCTCTATGCAACGATCTTCCATCTATGCAACGATCCCCCCATCTATACAACGATCTTCCATCTATGCAACGATCCCCCTCCTCGATGCAACGATCTTCCATCTACGCAACGATCCCCCCATCTATACAACGATCTTCCATCTACGCAACGATCCCCCATCTATACAACGATCTTCCATCTACGCAACGATCCCCCTCCTCTATGCAACGATCTTCCATCTATGCAACGATCCCCCTCCTCTATGCAACGATCTTCCATCTACGCAACGATCCCCCTCCTCTATACAACGATCTTCCATCTACACAACGATCCCCCTCCTCTATACAACGATCTTCCATCTACGCAACGATCCCCCCATCTATACAACGATCTTCCCATCTACACAATGATCCCCCTCCTCTATGCAACAATCTTCCATCTACACAATGATCCCCCATCTACACAACGATCCCCCCATCTAGACAATGATCTTCCATCTACGCAACGATCCCCCTCCTCTATACAACGATCTTCCATCTACGCAACGATCCCCCCATCTACACAACGATCCCCCCATCTACACAACGATCCCCCCATCTATACAACGATCTTCCCATCTACACAATGATCCCCCTCCTCTATGCAACGATCCCCCCATCTACACAACGATCCCCCCATCTACACAACGATCTTCCCATCTACACAATGATCCCCCCATCTACACAACGATCTTCCCATCTACACAATGATCCCCCTCCTCTATGCAACGATCTTCCATCTACGCAACGATCCCCCATCTATACAACGATCTTCCATCTACGCAACGATCCCCCATCTATACAACGATCTTCCATCTACGCAACGATCCCCCATCTATACAACGATCTTCCATCTACGCAACGATCCCCCATCTATACAACGATCTTCCATCTACGCAACGATCCCCCATCTATACAACGATCTTCCATCTACGCAACGATCCCCCCATCTATACAACGATCTTCCATCTACGCAACGATCCCCCCATCTATACAACGATCTTCCACCTACACAATGATCCCCCCATCTACACAACGATCTTCCATCTACGCAACGATCCCCCCCATCTATACAACGATCTTCCATCTACACAACGATCCCCCTCCTCTATACAACGATCTTCCATCTACGCAACGATCCCCCTCCTCTATACAACGATCTTCCATCTACGCAACGATCCCCCTCCTCTATGCAACGATCTTCCATCTATGCAACGATCCCCCCATCTATACAATGATCCCCCATCTACACAACGATCCCCCCATCTATACAATGATCCCCCATCTACACAACGATCCCCCCATCTATACAACGATCTTCCATCTACACAATGATCCCCCCATCTATACAACGATCTTCCATCTACACAATGATCCCCCCATCTATACAACGATCTTCCATCTACACAATGATCCCCCCATCTATACAACGATCTTCCATCTATGCAACAATCCCCCATCTACACTATAATCAATGACATGGCTACAGGGGGTGGAGCTTCATGGAAGGGACAAAGGGGTGGAGCTTTGTGGAAGGTGGGAAGGGGTGGAGCTTCATGGAAGGGACAAAGGGGCGGAGCATTGTGGAAGGTGGGAAGGGGTGGAGCTTCATGGAAGGGACAAAGGGGCGGAGCATTGTGGAAGGTGGGAAGGGGTGGAGCTTCATGGAAGGGACAAAGGGGCGGAGCATTGTGGAAGGTGGGAAGGGGTGGAGCTTCATGGAAGGGACAAAGGGGCGGAGCATTGTGGAAGGTGGGAAGGGGTGGAGCTTCATGGAAGGGACAAATGGGTGGAGCTTTGTGGAAGGAGGGAAGGGGGTGGAGCTTCATGGAAGAGATGTGAGAGAATGTAGTGATGTCTTTTTGGGAACTGCCCCATCATGCTGGAATCATCCTCCAATCAGGAGAGAGGAAGCCTGTTGCTGACTGGCGGGAAGGAGGATTTGGTTTTCTCCCCCAGGACTTCCAGAGACCGCAAAATTTTCCACAGAGAAGAACCATTCAGGAGCAGATCTGCCATTGGAGAGTAATGGGAAAGTGAATGTACTCATTAACCCATTCCTGGCCAGACCTGTGTACCCCCCGGGGACCTATCCTACTCCCCCTGTGTACCCCCCCGGGGACCTATCCTACTCCCCTTGTGTACCCCCCCGGGGACCTGTCCTACTCCCCCTGTGTACCCCCCCGGGGACCTATCCTACTCCCCCTGTGTACCCCCCCGGGGACCTATCCTACTCCCCTTGTGTACCCCCCCGGGGACCTGTCCTACTCCCCCTGTGTACCCCCCCGGGGACCTGTCCTACTCCCCCTGTGTACCCCCCCGGGGACCTATCCTACTCCCCCTGTGTACCCCCCCGGGGACCTGTCCTACTCCCCCTGTGTACCCCCGGGGACCTGTCCTACTCCCCCTGTGTACCCCCCCGGGGACCTGTCCTACTCCCCCTGTGTACCCCCCGGGGACCTGTCCTACTCCCCCTGTGTACCCCCCGGGGACCTGTCCTACTCCCCCTGTGTACCCCCCCGGGGACCTGTCCTACTCCCCCTGTGTACCCCCCCGGGGACCTGTCCTATTCCCCCTGTGTACCCCCCCGGGGACCTGTCCTACTCCCCCTGTGTACCCCCCCGGGGACCTGTCCTACTCCCCCTGTGTACCCCCCGGGGACCTGTCCTACTCCCCCTGTGTACCCCCCCGGGGACCTGTCCTACTCCCCCTGTGTACCCCCGGGGACCTGTCCTACTCCCCCTGTGTACCCCCCCGGGGACCTGTCCTACTCCCCCTGTGTACCCCCCGGGGACCTGTCCTACTCCCCCTGTGTACCCCCCGGGGACCTGTCCTACTCCCCCTGTGTACCCCCCCGGGGACCTGTCCTACTCCCCCTGTGTACCCCCCCGGGGACCTGTCCTATTCCCCCTGTGTACCCCCCCGGGGACCTGTCCTACTCCCCCTGTGTACCCCCCCGGGGACCTGTCCTACTCCCCCTGTGTACCCCCCCGGGGACCTATCCTACTCCCCCTGTGTACCCCCCCGGGGACCTGTCCTACTCCCCCTGTGTACCCCCCCGGGGACCTATCCTACTCCCCCTGTGTACCCCCCCGGGGACCTGTCCTACTCCCCCTGTGTACCCCCCCGGGGACCTATCCTACTCTCCCTGTGTACCCCCCCGGGGACCTGTCCTACTCCCCCTGTGTACCCCCCGGGGACCTATCCTACTCCCCCTGTGTACCCCCCTGGGGACCTATCCTACTCCCCCTGTGTACCCCCCGGGGACCTGTCCTACTCCCCCTGTGTACCCCCCCAGGGACCTGTCCTACTCCCCCTGTGTACCCCCCGGGGACCTGTCCTACTCCCCCTGTGTACCCCCCCAGGGACCTGTCCTACTCCCCCTGTGTACCCCCCCGGGGACCTGTCCTACTCCCCCTGTGTACCCCCCGGGGACCTGTCCTACTCCCCCTGTGTAACCCCCCGGGGACCTGTCCTACTCCCCCTGTGTAACCCCCCGGGGACCTGTCCTACTCCCCCTGTGTACCCCCCCGGGGACCTGTCCTACTCCCCCTGTGTACCCCCCGGGGACCTGTCCTACTCCCCCTGTGTACCCCCCGGGGACCTGTCCTACTCCCCCTGTGTACCCCCGGGGACCTGTCCTACTCCCCCTGTGTACCCCCCGGGGACCTGTCCTACTCCCCCTGTGTACCCCTTAGGGGACCTGTCCTACTCCCCCTGTGTACCCCCCCCCAGGGGACCTGTCCTACTCCCCCTGTGTACCCCTTAGGGGACCTGTCCTACTCCCCCTGTGTACCCCCCCAGGGGACCTATCCTACTCTCCCTGTGTACCCCCCCAGGGACCTGTCCTACTCCCCCTGTGTACCCCCCGGGGACCTGTCCTACTCCCCCTGTGTACCCCCCCGGGGACCTGTCCTACTCCCCCTGTGTACCCCCCGGGGACCTGTCCTACTCCCCCTGTGTACCCCCCGGGGACCTGTCCTACTCCCCCTGTGTACCCCCGGGGACCTGTCCTACTCCCCCTGTGTACCCCCCGGGGACCTGTCCTACTCCCCCTGTGTACCCCCCCGGGGACCTGTCCTACTCCCCCTGTGTACCCCCGGGGACCTGTCCTACTCCCCCTGTGTACCCCCCGGGGACCTGTCCTACTCCCCCTGTGTACCCCCCCGGGGACCTGTCCTACTCCCCCTGTGTACCCCCCGGGGACCTGTCCTACTCCCCCTGTGTACCCCCCAGGGACCTGTCCTACTCCCCCTGTGTACCCCTTAGGGGACCTGTCCTACTCCCCCTGTGTACCCCCCCCAGGGGACCTGTCCTACTCCCCCTGTGTACCCCCCGGGGACCTGTCCTACTCCCCCTGTGTACCCCCCCGGGGACCTGTCCTACTCCCCCTGTGTAACCCCCCGGGGACCTGTCCTACTCCCCCTGTGTACCCCCCCGGGGACCTGTCCTACTCCCCCTGTGTACCCCCCGGGGACTTGTCCTACTCCCCCTGTGCACCCCCCCGGGGACCTATCCTACTCTCCCTGTGTACCCCCCCAGGGACCTGTCCTACTCCCCCTGTGTACCCCCCGGGGACCTATCCTACTCCCCCTGTGTACCCCCCCGGGGACCTGTCCTACTCCCCCTGTGTACCCCCCGGGGACCTGTCCTACTCCCCCTGTATACCCCCCGGGGACCTGTCCTACTCCCCCTGTGTACCCCCCCGGGGACCTATCCTACTCCCCCTGTGTACCCCCCTAGGGACCTGTCCTACTCCCCCTGTGTACCCCCCGGGGACCTGTCCTACTCCCCCTGTGTACCCCCCGGGGACCTGTCCTACTCCCCCTGTGTACCCCCCGGGGACCTGTCCTACTCCCCCTGTGTACCCCCCCAGGGGACCTGTCCTACTCCCCCTGTGTACCCCCCCAGGGGACCTGTCCTACTCCCCCTGTGTACCCCCCAAGGGGACCTGTCCTACTCCCCCTGTGTACCCCTTAGGGGACCTGTCCTACTCCCCCTGTGTACCCCCCCAGGGGACCTGTCCTACTCCCCCTGTGTACCCCCCCAGGGGACCTGTCCTACTCCCCCTGTGTACCCCCCCGGGGACCTTTCCTACTCCCCCTGTGTACCCCCCCGGGGACCTGTCCTACTCCCCCTGTGTAACCCCCCTAGGGGACCTGTCCTACTCCCCCTGTGTACCCCCCGGGGACCTGTCCTACTCCCCCTGTGTACCCCCCCGGGGACCTGTCCTACTCCCCCTGTGTACCCCCCCGGGGACCTGTCCTACTCCCCCTGTGAACCCCCCCCGGGGACCTGTCCTACTCCCCCTGTGTACCCCCCCGGGGACCTGTCCTACTCCCCCTGTTTAACCCCCCGGGGACCTGTCCTACTCCCCCTGTGTACCCCCCGGGGACCTGTCCTACTCCCCCTGTGTACCCCCCCGGGGACCTGTCCTACTCCCCCTGTGTACCCCCCCAGGGACCTTTCCTACTCCCCCTGTGTACCCCCCCGGGGACCTGTCCTACTCCCCCTGTGTAACCCCCCTAGGGGACCTGTCCTACTCCCCCTGTGTACCCCCCGGGGACCTGTCCTACTCCCCCTGTGTACCCCCCCGGGGACCTGTCCTACTCCCCCTGTGTACCCCCCCGGGGACCTGTCCTACTCCCCCTGTGTACCCCCCCGGGGACCTGTCCTACTCCCCCTGTGTACCCCCCCGGGGACCTGTCCTACTCCCCCTGTGTACCCCCCGGGGACCTGTCCTACTCCCCCTGTGTACCCCCCCGGGGACCTGTCCTACTCCCCCTGTGTAACCCCCCGGGGACCTGTCCTACTCCCCCTGTGTAACCCCCCGGGGACCTGTCCTACTCCCCCTGTGTAACCCCCGGGGACCTGTCCTACTCCCCCTGTGTACCCCCCCGGGGACCTGTCCTACTCCCCCTGTGAACCCCCCCCGGGGACCTGTCCTACTCCCCCTGTGTACCCCCCCGGGGACCTGTCCTACTCCCCCTGTGTAACCCCCCGGGGACCTGTCCTACTCCCCCTGTGTACCCCCCGGGGACCTTTCCTACTCCCCCTGTGTACCCCCCGGGGACCTGTCCTACTCCCCCTGTGTACCCCCCCGGGGACCTGTCCTACTCCCCCTGTGTACCCCCCGGGGACCTGTCCTACTCCCCCTGTGTACCCCCCGGGGACCTGTCCTACTCCCTCTGTGTGGGGGGTGACCTGTCCGGCCTCATGTGTAGACCGTCCTTCAGGCCTTATGGACCTCATTCTGCCCCTTGGGCACACGCTTCCATATAGAGGTGAGGAGGGGGTTGATGCAACTCAAGAGAAGAGATGTAAAGGGGGTCTCCAGAGTCTGGCTTCCTATAGCAGGGGGATGGGAATAGTCCCAACAATGTATACAGTCCTTCCAAAGCTCCAGACTTCCTAAGAGGAGATAAATAAGTCCCATCTGCTCCCCCGATGATCTGGTCCCACCCGAGACCACCAATGTTCACTCCCCTGGGGGCAACCAATGTGGAGGTTTCTGCCTCTATATACCCTTACCCAGGACCAGTGGTAGCTGGTGCTCCATCGGTCGGGGGGGCGGCAGGCGGACCTGACCATGGACCCTTCCCCCCATCACTCCAGCCCACCACCACGCACCATACCCCCCGGTGGCCGGCTCACCTACCCTGTGCACATGGGAATGCCGGGAGGAGGAGGGCGGCTCTCCCGCCATGTTTGAATCCATCGACGGCGGCTGCACCCCTCTGTCTCCTCCGTGTCCCCCCTCCATCTTCTCCTCCTGGCCAATGGGGTCTCAGGAGCTGCTTCCTCATTGGCCAGGAGGAGAAACAGGAAGACAATGTCACTCCGGGGTCTTCCCTGACTCCTGTCATGGAGACATCTGTGTGCGCCTGACCAGTGTTGTGACAAGGCTGGCACCCAGGGCATCTGCCCCTCCTGCCCACCCCTGTGCCACCCCTTGTGTATGCCGGACCTGCTGATCACACCGGTATGTTCTGCATGGGAGAAGTCTTCAGGAACGTTGCTGAACATTTTGATGATCGATCGATTATCCAATGAAAGTCATTCTAAACTCTACAAGATTTTTTAACGTAATGCCTTCCACTGCCTGTACCCTCCATGAACACTTACCTGACTACTCTATCTGTCCAGTACTGTGCCCGCCTGCAACTCTTCTCTCCCCTCCCCCGCTCTCACAGGCTGCACTGTAGCGGGATCAAATTCTGGGAGCAGGGGGTGTGGCCAAGCTGGGCTGTGAGTGTCTATAGACACACACAGCGGGGCTTGGGAGTGCACCTGCATGTCTGCCCCCATAACACGCAGCTAGTTATGGGGGTGGACTCAGGAGAGGACAGCGCCGGTGGGGGACCCCAGAAGAGGA
Organism: Aquarana catesbeiana; assembly: GCF_042186555.1. Classification (NCBI taxonomy): domain Eukaryota; kingdom Metazoa; phylum Chordata; class Amphibia; order Anura; family Ranidae; genus Aquarana; species Aquarana catesbeiana. Next base: position 428,345 of record NC_133334.1, on the reverse strand, counting down.
GGTTTGGGGGTCACTCTGTACAATACCATCACACAGAGCAGGTAAGTATAAGGTAGGTGGATGGGAGACGGGGAACATATATATATATATATAACTACCCCAGAGGAGGGAAGGATCTCTGCGGGGTTCCAGGCGCTGGGAAGGGGTCAGAGATGGTTGGACTGTCTGAGTGTGAACCGTGCTGTAACCCATGGCGACCAGTCAGACCAGTGATGAGGCTGATGGAGGCCAGTTGGGGTCTCATGTGAATGTCGGGGGTCCCAGCAATCGTTTCATGGACAATCACCATATATTGTTCAATCTTTGTTTTTATAGATGTTGAGGTTATTATCTGTTTTTCATGTATGATAGATTTTCAATCTCCTGAAGAAGCTCCGATGTGTGAAACATGTAGATCGATCGCACTCCACGCCTCCGCCATCGAAGAGTCTGGAACATCGTTCGTCCTTCTCTATACGCACGATTGATAGTGGCAATTTGTCATAATGTGTTTTTTTCAATTGTTATATAATTACATAGATAGGTTGAAAAAAGACACAAGTCCATCCAGTTCAACCTTAAAAACAATAAATAAATAAAATAAAAAATATCGTACAATCCAATATATCCAATACTATACCCTCAGATGATCCAGAGGAAGGCAAAACCCCCCAGCAGAGCATCATCCAATCTGCTACAGCAGGGAAATAATCCTTCCTGATCCCCCGAGAGCCAATCGGATATTCCCTATAAATGTCACCCCGTTATATTCTGTACATTTAGGAAAGTATCCAGACCTTTCTTATAGAAATCTACTGAGCCGACCAGAACCACCTCTGGAGGGAGAATATTCCACATCTTCACACCTCTTACTGAGAAGAAACCTTTCCGTATTTGGAGATGAAATCTCTTTTCCTCTAGACATAAAGAGTCCCCCTTGTCCTCTGTCATGACCTTAAAGTGAATAACTCAACACCAAGTTCACTATATGGACCCCTTATATATTTATACATGGAGATCATATCCCCCCTTATGTATTTATACATGGAGATCATATCCCCCCTTATGTATTTATACATGGAGATCATATCCCCCCTTATGTATTTATACATGGAGATCATATCCCCCCTTATGTATTTATACATGGAGATCATATCCCCCCTTATATATTTATACATGGAGATCATATCCCCCCCTTATGTATTTATACATGGAGATCATATCCCCCCTTATATATTTATACATGGAGATCATATCCCCCCTTATGTATTTATACATGGAGATCAGATCCCCCCTTATGTATTTATACATGGAGATCATATCCCCCCTTATGTATTTATACATGGAGATCATATCCCCCCTTATGTATTTATACATGGAGATCATATCCCCCCTTATATATTTATACATGGAGATCATATCCCCCCCTTATGTATTTATACATGGAGATCATATCCCCCCTTATATATTTATACATGGAGATCATATCCCCCCTTATGTATTTATACATGGAGATCAGATCCCCCCTTATGTATTTATACATGGAGATCAGATCCCCCCTTATGTATTTATACATGGAGATCATATCCCCCCTTATGTATTTATACATGGAGATCATATCCCCCCTTATGTATTTATACATGGAGATCATATCCCCCTTATGTATTTATACATGGAGATCATATCCCCCCCTTATGTATTTATACATGGAGATCATATCCCCCCTTATGTATTTATACATGGAGATCATATCCCCCCTTATGTATTTATACATGGAGATCATATCCCCCTTATGTATTTATACATGGAGATCATATCCCCCTTATGTATTTATACATAGAGATCATATCCCCCCTTATATATTTATACATGGAGATCATATCCCCCCTTATATATTTATACATGGAGATCATATCCCCCCTTATGTATTTATACATGGAGATCATATCCCCCCCCCTTATGTATTTATACATGGAGATCATATCCCCCCTTATGTATTTATACATGGAGATCATATCCCCCCTTATATATTTATACATGGAGATCATATCCCCCCCCCCCTTATGTATTTATACATGGAGATCATATCCCCCCTTATGTATTTATATATGGAGATCATATCCCCCCTTATGTATTTATACACGGTGATCATACCCCCCCTTATGTATTTATACATGGAGATCATATCCCCCCTTATGTATTTATATATGGAGATCATACCCCCCCTTATGTATTTATACATGGAGATCATATCCCCCCTTATGTATTTATACATGGAGATCATATCCCTCTTATGTATTTATACATGGAGATCATATCCCTCCCTTATGTATTTATACATGGAGATCATATCCCCCCTTATGTATTTATACATGGAGATCATATCCCCCCTTATGTATTTATACATGGAGATCATATCCCCCCTTATGTATTTATACATGGAGATCATATCCCCCCTTATGTATTTATACATGGAGATCATATCCCCCCTTATGTATTTATACATGGAGATCATATCCCCCCCTTATGTATTTATACATGGAGATCATATCCCCCCTTATATATTTATATATGGAGATCATACCCCCTTATGTATTTATACATGGAGATCATATCCCCCCTTATGTATTTATATATGGAGATCATACCCCCCCTTATGTATTTATACATGGAGATCATATCCCCCCTTATGTATTTATATATGGAGATCATACCCCCCCTTATGTATTTATACATGGAGATCATATCCCCCCTTATGTATTTATACATGGAGATCATACCCCCCCCTTATGTATTTATACATGGAGATCATATCCCCCTTATGTATTTATACATGGAGATCATATCCCCCCTTATATATTTATACATGGAGATCATATCCCACCTTATGTATTTATACATGGAGATCATATCCCCCTTATGTATTTATACATAGAGATCATATCCCCCCCTTATGTATTTATACATGGAGATCATATCCCCCCTTATGTATTTATACATGGAGATCATATCCCCCCCCCCTTATGTATTTATACATGGAGATCATATCCCCCTTATGTATTTATACATGGAGATCATATCCATCCCTATGTATTTATACATGGTGATCATATCCATCCCTATGTATTTATACAAGGAGATCATATCCCCCTTATGTATTTATACATGGTGATCATATCCCCCCTTATGTATTTATACATGGAGATCATATCCCCCCTTATGTATTTATACATGGAGATCATATCCCCCCTTATGTATTTATACATGGAGATCATATCCCCCCTTATGTATTTATACATGGAGATCATATCCCCCCTTATGTATTTATACATGGAGATCATATCCCCCCTTATGTATTTATACATGGAGATCATATCCCCCCTTATGTATTTATACATGGAGATCATATCCCCCCTTATGTATTTATACATGGAGATCATATCCCCCCCTTATGTATTTATACATGGAGATCATATCCCCCCTTATGTATTTATACATGGTGATCATATCCCCCCCTTATGTATTTATACATGGAGATCATATCCCCCCTTATGTATTTATACATGGAGATCATATCCCCCCTTATGTATTTATACATGGAGATCATATCCCCCCTTATGTATTTATACATGGAGATCATATCCCCCCCCTTATGTATTTATACATGGAGATCATATCCCCCCCTTATGTATTTATACATGGTGATCATATCCCCCCCTTATGTATTTATACATGGAGATCATATCCCCCCTTATGTATTTATACATGGAGATCATACCCCCCCCCTTATGTATTTATACATGGAGATCATATCCCCCCTTATGTATTTATACATGGAGATCATATCCCCCCTTATGTATTTATACATGGAGATCATATCCCCCCTTATGCATTTATACATGGAGATCATATCCCCCCTTATGTATTTATACATGGAGATCATATCCCCCCTTATGTATTTATACATGGAGATCATATCCCCCCCTTATGTATTTATACATGGAGATCATATCCCCCCTTATGTATTTATACATGGTGATCATATCCCCCCCTTATGTATTTATACATGGAGATCATATCCCCCCTTATGTATTTATACATGGAGATCATATCCCCCCTTATGTATTTATACATGGAGATCATATCCCCCCCCTTATGTATTTATACATGGAGATCATATCCCCCCCTTATGTATTTATACATGGTGATCATATCCCCCCCTTATGTATTTATACATGGAGATCATATCCCCCCTTATGTATTTATACATGGAGATCATACCCCCCCCCCTTATGTATTTATACATGGAGATCATATCCCCCCTTATGTATTTATACATGGAGATCATATCCCCCCTTATGTATTTATACATGGAGATCATATCCCCCCCCCCTTATGTATTTATACATGGAGATCATATCCCCCTTATGTATTTATACATGGAGATCATATCCCCCCTTATGTATTTATACATGGAGATCATATCCCCCCTTATGTATTTATACATGGAGATCATATCCCCCCTTATGTATTTATACATGGAGATCATATCCCCCTTATGTATTTATACATGGAGATCATATCCCCCCTTATGTATTTATACATGGAGATCATATCCCCCCTTATGTATTTATACATGGAGATCATATCCCCCCTTATGTATTTATACATGGAGATCATATCCCCCCCCTTATGTATTTATACATGGAGATCATATCCCCCCTTATGTATTTATACATGGTGATCATATCCCCCCCTTATGTATTTATACATGGAGATCATATCCCCCCTTATGTATTTATACATGGAGATCATACCCCCCCCTTATGTATTTATACATGGAGATCATATCCCCCTTATGTATTTATACATGGAGATCATATCCCCCCTTATGTATTTATACATGGAGATCATATCCCCCCCCCTTATGTATTTATACATGGAGATCATATCCCCCTTATGTATTTATACATGGAGATCATACCCCCCTTATGTATTTATACATGGAGATCATATCCCCCCTTATGTATTTATACATGGAGATCATATCCCCTCCTTATGTATTTATACATGGAGATCATATCCCCCCTTATGTATTTATACATGGAGATCATATCCCCCCTTATGTATTTATACATGGAGATCATATCCCCCCTTATGTATTTATACATGGAGATCATATCCCCCCTTATATATTTATACATGGAGATCATATCCCCCCCTTATGTATTTATACATGGAGATCATATCCCCCCTTATATATTTATACATGGAGATCATATCCCCCCTTATGTATTTATACATGGAGATCAGATCCCCCCTTATGTATTTATACATGGAGATCATATCCCCCCTTATGTATTTATACATGGAGATCATATCCCCCCTTATGTATTTATACATGGAGATCATATCCCCCCTTATGTATTTATACATGGAGATCATATCCCCCTTATGTATTTATACATGGAGATCATATCCCCCCCTTATGTATTTATACATGGAGATCATATCCCCCCTTATGTATTTATACATGGAGATCATATCCCCCCTTATGTATTTATACATGGAGATCATATCCCCCTTATGTATTTATACATGGAGATCATATCCCCCTTATGTATTTATACATGGAGATCATATCCCCCCTTATATATTTATACATGGAGATCATATCCCCCCTTATGTATTTATACATGGAGATCATATTCCCCCCCCCCTTATGTATTTATACATGGAGATCATATCCCCCCTTATATATTTATATATGGAGATCATACACCCTTATGTATTTATACATGGAGATCATATCCCCCCTTATGTATTTATATATGGAGATCATACCCCCCCTTATGTATTTATACATGGAGATCATATCCCCCCTTATGTATTTATACATGGAGATCATATCCCTCTTATGTATTTATACATGGAGATCATATCCCTCCCTTATGTATTTATACATGGAGATCATATCCCCCCTTATGTATTTATACATGGAGATCATATCCCCCCTTATGTATTTATACATGGAGATCATATCCCCCTTATGTATTTATACATGGAGATCATATCCCCCCTTATATATTTATACATGGAGATCATATCCCCCCTTATGTATTTATACATGGAGATCATATCCCCCCCTTATGTATTTATACATGGAGATCATATCCCCCCTTATATATTTATATATGGAGATCATACCCCCTTATGTATTTATACATGGAGATCATATCCCCCCTTATGTATTTATATATGGAGATCATACCCCCCCTTATGTATTTATACATGGAGATCATATCCCCCCTTATGTATTTATATATGGAGATCATACCCCCCCTTATGTATTTATACATGGAGATCATATCCCCCCTTATGTATTTATACATGGAGATCATATCCCACCTTATGTATTTATACATGGAGATCATATCCCCCTTATGTATTTATACATAGAGATCATATCCCCCCCTTATGTATTTATACATGGAGATCATATCCCCCCTTATGTATTTATACATGGAGATCATATCCCCCCCCCTTATGTATTTATACATGGAGATCATATCCCCCCTTATATATTTATACATGGAGATCATATCCATCCCTATGTATTTATACATGGTGATCATACCCCCCCTTATGTATTTATACATGGAGATCATATCCCCCCTTATGTATTTATACATGGAGATCATATCCATCCCTATGTATTTATACAAGGAGATCATATCCCCCTTATGTATTTATACATGGTGATCATATCCCCCCTTATGTATTTATACATGGAGATCATATCCCCCTTATGTATTTATACATGGAGATCATATCCCCCCTTATGTATTTATACATGTGATCATATCCCCCCTTATGTATTTATACATGGAGATCATATCCCCCCTTATGTATTTATACATGGAGATCATATCCCCCCTTATGTATTTATACATGGAGATCATATCCCCCCTTATGTATTTATACATGGAGATCATATCCCCCTTATGTATTTATACATGGAGATCATATCCCCCCTTATGTATTTATACATGGAGATCATATCCCCCCTTATGTATTTATACATGGAGATCATTTCCCCCCTAATGTATTTATACATGGAGATCATATCCCCCCCTTATGTATTTATACATGGAGATCATATCCCCCCTTATGTATTTATACATGGTGATCATATCCCCCCCTTATGTATTTATACATGGAGATCATATCCCCCCTTATGTATTTATACATGGAGATCATATCCCCCCTTATGTATTTATACATGGAGATCATATCCCCCCCCCCCTTATGTATTTATACATGGAGATCATATCCCCCCCTTATGTATTTATACATGGTGATCATATCCCCCCCTTATGTATTTATACATGGAGATCATATCCCCCCTTATGTATTTATACATGGAGATCATACCCCCCCCCTTATGTATTTATACATGGAGATCATATCCCCCCTTATGTATTTATACATGGAGATCATATCCCCCCTTATGTATTTATACATGGAGATCATATCCCCCCCCCTATGTATTTATACATGGAGATCATATCCCCCTTATGTATTTATACATGGAGATCATACCCCCCTTATGTATTTATACATGGAGATCATATCCCCCCTTATGTATTTATACATGGAGATCATATCCCCTCCTTATGTATTTATACATGGAGATCATATCCCCCCTTATGTATTTATACATGGAGATCATATCCCCCCTTATGTATTTATACATGGAGATCATATCCCCCCTTATGTATTTATACATGGAGATCATATCCCCCCTTATGTATTTATACATGGAGATCATATCCCCCCTTATGTATTTATACATGGAGATCATATCCCCCTTATGTATTTATACATGGAGATCATATCCCCCCTTATGTATTTATACATGGAGATCATATCCCCCCTTATGTATTTATACATGGAGATCATATCCCCCCCTTATGTATTTATACATGGAGATCATATCCCCCCCCTTATGTATTTATACATGGAGATCATATCCCCCCTTATGTATTTATACATGGTGATCATATCCCCCCCTTATGTATTTATACATGGAGATCATATCCCCCCTTATGTATTTATACATGGAGATCATACCCCCCCTTATGTATTTATACATGGAGATCATATCCCCCCTTATGTATTTATACATGGAGATCATATCCCCCCTTATGTATTTATACATGGAGATCATATCCCCCCCCCTTATGTATTTATACATGGAGATCATATCCCCCTTATGTATTTATACATGGAGATCATATCCCCCTTATGTATTTATACATGGAGATCATATCCCCCTTATGTATTTATACATGGAGATCATATCCCCCTTATGTATTTATACATGGAGATCATATCCCCCTTATGTATTTATACATGGTGATCATATCCCCCCTTATGTATTTATACATGGAGATCATATCCCCCTTATGTATTTATACATGGAGATCATATCCCCCCTTATGTATTTATACATGGTGATCATATCCCCCTTATGTATTTATACATGGAGATCATATCCCCCCTTATGTATTTATACATGGAGATCATATCCCCCTTATGTATTTATACATGGAGATCATATCCCCCCTTATGTATTTATACATGGAGATCATATCCCCCTTATGTATTTATACATGGAGATCATATCCCCCTTATGTATTTATACATGGAGATCATATCCCCCCCCCCCTTATGTATTTATACATGGAGATCATATCCCCCTTATGTATTTATACATGGAGATCATATCCCCCCCTTATGTATTTATACATGGAGATCATATCCCCCCTTATATATTTATACATGGAGATCATATCCCCCCTTATATATTTATACATGGTGATCATATCCCCCCTTATTCTCCTCTTCTCAAGAGAGAATACATTCAGTTCCTCTAATCTTTCCTCATAGCTGAGCTCCTCCATGCCTCTTATCAGTTTGGTTGCTCTTCTCTGCACTTTCTCCAGTTCCCCGATATCCTTTTTGAGAACTGGAGCCCAAAACTGAACTGCATATTCCAGATGAGGTCTTACTAATGATTTGTACAGATGATATCTCTCTCTCTGGAGTCCATACCTCTCTTATACAAGAAAGGACTTATATTGATTATGTATGTATACAGAATATAATAAACATTATATATTAAGAACCTTCATGTGTGTGGGCGTGGCTATAAAGTCCATTTATAATATATGTACAGAAGGGAAGGGCCATAATAGTGAATTCAGGGCCACAGGAGGAGATCTGTGCCGAGCCTTCCAGTCTTCCATCCTTCCAGTCTTCCATCCTTCCAGCCTTCCATCCTTCCTTCCAGCCTTCCATCCTTCCAGCCTTTCATCCTTCCATCCTTCCACCCTTCCATCCTTCCAGCCTTCCAGCCTTCCATCCTTCCAGCCTTCCATCCTTCCAGTCTTCCATCCTTCCATCCTTCAAGTCTTCCATCCTTCCATCCTTCCAGTCTTCCATCCTTCCATCCTTCCATCCTTTAAGTCTTCCATCCTTCCAGCCTTCCATCCTTCCAGTCTCCCATCCTTCCATCCTTCCATCCTTCCAGCCTTCCATCCTTCCATCCTTCAAGTCTTCCATCCTTCCAGCCTTCCATCCTTCCATCCTTCCAGCCTTCCATCCTTCCATCCTTCCATCCTTCCAGTCTTTCATCCTTTCATCCTTCCAGCCTTCCATCCTTCCATCCTTCCATCCTTCCAGTCTTTCATCCTTCCAGCCTTCCATCCTTCCATCCTTCCAGCCTTCCATCCTTCCATCCTTCCAGCCTTCCATCCTTCCAGCCTTCCATCAGCTTTGTGACAAACAATGGTGTGTCCACAATGGAATGTCCTTCCAATGGAGCGGCACACGTCCGTCATTCCTCGCTGTTCTCCCCACTTGGCCTTAATCTGCACATCAGCCCCCCCTCCCCCTTTACTGACCCGTGCCGGAGGAACAATGAGGGGTCTCACATCTCGTGCCTCCAGGAGCCCCAAATCCCACATCTTGGATTTTCATTTGTTCCGGCAGCCGAGAGCTGAACAGCTGCACCGCCAATCACCTTCCCCTCCCCCTCCTGATGGGATTAGCTGAGTGCAATGAACTCTGAATGTAAGACAAGAGACTTCCCTGAACCGGAGGCCCGGTGTCACCGTTACCTGCCCCAGCCGGAGGCCCGGTGTCACCGTTACCTGCCCCAGATGAAGGCCCGGTGTCACCGTTACCTGCCCCAGATGAAGGCCCAGTGTCACCGTTACCTGCCCCAGCCGGAGGCCCGGTGTCACCGTTACCTGCCCCAGATGAAGGCCCGGTGTCACCGTTACCTGCCCCAGATGGAGGCCCGGTGTCACCGTTACCTGCCCCAGCCGGAGGCCCGGTGTCACCGTTACCTGCCCCAGATGAAGGCCCGGTGTCACCGTTACCTGCCCCAGCCGGAGGCCCGGTGTCACCGTTACCTGCCCCAGATGGAGGCCCGGTGTCACCGTTACCTGCCCCAGCCGGAGGCCCGGTGTCACCGTTACCTGCCCCAGATGAAGGCCCAGTGTCACCGTTACCTGCCCCAGATGGAGGCCCAGTGTCACCGTTACCTGCCCCAGCCGGAGGCCCGGTGTCACCGTTACCTGCCCCAGATGAAGGCCCGGTGTCACCGTTACCTGCCCCAGATGGAGGCCCGGTGTCACCGTTACCTGCCCCAGCCGGAGGCCCGGTGTCACCGTTACCTGCCCCAGATGAAGGCCCGGTGTCACCGTTACCTGCCCCAGCCGGAGGCCCGGTGTCACCGTTACCTGCCCCAGATGGAGGCCCGGTGTCACCGTTACCTGCCCCAGATGGAGGCCCAGTGTCACCGTTACCTGCCCCAGCCGGAGGCCCGGTGTCACCGTTACCTGCCCCAGATGAAGGCCCGGTGTCACCGTTACCTGCCCCAGATGGAGGCCCGGTGTCACCGTTACCTGCCCCAGATGGAGGCCCGGTGTCACCGTTACCTGCCCCAGCCGGAGGCCCGGTGTCACCGTTACCTGCCCCAGATGGAGGCCCGGTGTCACCGTTACCTGCCCCAGATGAAGGCCCAGTGTCACCGTTACCTGCCCCAGCCGGAGGCCCGGTGTCACCGTTACCTGCCCCAGATGAAGGCCCGGTGTCACCGTTACCTGCCCCAGCCGGAGGCCCGGTGTCACCGTTACCTGCCCCAGCCGGAGGCCCGGTGTCACCGTTACCTGCCCCAGATGAAGGCCCGGTGTCACCGTTACCTGCCCCAGATGAAGGCCCGGTGTCACCGTTACCTGCCCCAGATGGAGGCCCGGTGTCACCATTATCTGCCCCAGCCGGAGGCCCGGTGTCACCGTTACCTGCCCCAGATGAAGGCCCAGTGTCACCGTTACCTGCCCCAGCCGGAGGCCCGGTGTCACCGTTACCTGCCCCAGATGAAGGCCCGGTGTCACCGTTACCTGCCCCAGATGGAGTCCCGGTGTCACCGTTACCTGCCCCAGCCGGAGGCCCGGTGTCACCGTTACCTGCCCCAGATGAAGGCCCAGTGTCACCGTTACCTGCCCCAGCCGGAGGCCCGGTGTCACCGTTACCTGCCCCAGATGAAGGCCCAGTGTCACCGTTACCTGCCCCAGCCGGAGGCCCGGTGTCACCGTTACCTGCCCCAGATGAAGGCCCGGTGTCACCGTTACCTGCCCCAGATGAAGGCCCGGTGTCACCGTTACCTGCCCCAGATGGAGGCCCGGTGTCACCGTTACCTGCCCCAACCGGAGGCCCGGTGTCACCGTTACCTGCCCCAGATGAAGGCCCAGTGTCACCATTACCTGCCCCAGATGGAGGCCCGGTGTCACCATTATCTGCTCCAGATGGAGGCCCGGTGTCACCGTTACCTGCCCCAGATGAAGGCCCGGTGTCACCGTTACCTGCCCCAGATGGAGGCCCGGTGTCACCGTTACCTGCCCCAGATGAAGGCCCAGTGTCACCATTACCTGCCCCAGATGGAGGCCCGGTGTCACCATTATCTGCTCCAGATGGAGGCCCGGTGTCACCGTTACCTGCCCCAGATGGAGGCCCGGTGTCACCGTTACCTGCCCCAGATGGAGGCCCGGTGTCACCGTTACCTGCCCCAGATGAAGGCCCGGTGTCACCATTATCTGCTCCAGATGGAGGCCCGGTGTCACCGTTACCTGCCCCAGATGGAGGCCCGGTGTCACCGTTACCTGCCCCAGATGGAGGCCTGGTGTCACCGTTACCTGCCCCAGCCGGAGGCCCGGTGTCACCGTTACCTGCCCCAGATGAAGGCCCAGTGTCACCGTTACCTGCCCCAGCCGGAGGCCCGGTGTCACCGTTACCTGCCCCAGATGAAGGCCCGGTGTCACCGTTACCTGCCCCAGATGAAGGCCCGGTGTCACCGTTACCTGCCCCAGATGGAGGCCCGGTGTCACCGTTACCTGCCCCAACCGGAGGCCCGGTGTCACCGTTACCTGCCCCAGATGAAGGCCCAGTGTCACCATTACCTGCCCCAGATGGAGGCCCGGTGTCACCATTATCTGCTCCAGATGGAGGCCCGGTGTCACCGTTACCTGCCCCAGATGGAGGCCCGGTGTCACCGTTACCTGCCCCAGATGGAGGCCCGGTGTCACCGTTACCTGCCCCAGATGAAGGCCCGGTGTCACCATTATCTGCTCCAGATGGAGGCCCGGTGTCACCGTTACCTGCCCCAGATGGAGGCCCGGTGTCACCGTTACCTGCCCCAGATGGAGGCCCGGTGTCACCGTTACCTGCCCCAGATGAAGGCCCGGTGTCACCGTTACCTGCCCCAGATGGAGGTCCAGTAGGGGTCAGACTCGCCTAGAGTTGCCACCTCATCCCTTTAAACCCGAACACACATTAATTACACAGGTTCTGTGGCTGATTAAGGTGATAATTAAACTCACTTGGTGTCTTATCTGCACTAAATTAGTCTCAGAACCCGAGTAATTCAGATGTGTTCGAGTTTAAGAGCCGGTTTACACGGGGCGACTTGTCTGATGACCTAGCCGCCTGACAAGTCGCCTCCCGTTCTGTGCTATGGAACCGTTCTAATCGTCGCTCCGACTTAGAAAAAGGTTCCTGTACTACTTTGGGGGCGACTTCCATAGAATTCTATACAGAAGTCGTTTTGCAAGTCGCCGTGGCAGTCGTGTGCAGGTCGCCTCGGTGAGACGATCTGCAAGTCGTGCCGCTTCTAGTGTGAACCGAGCCTTAAGGGATGAGGTGGCAACCCTAGACTCGCCCATTCTGGCATCTGTTGCCCTGAGAGGGGAAGAGTGATTAGTAGTCCAGGTAGGTTTGTAGAATGAGTCTGTAGTTCCAGCAGTGTCCAGTAGGGGTCAGGCTCTAAGTGACAAATCGATTTCCTTCTACAGACCGATTGATGGAAATCTAAGATTCTTCCACCCACACAATAGAGTTGGATGGACGGATCCCCCGCTGGGACACATTATTATCACCGGCTGTCAGAATACCTGAACCGCGTCTCGGGGGACCCCCAATAATGACCTGAAATTCCTCCGACTTTTCTGACTCATCGCGATTCACACCGCGATATTTCCATCCAACCACCAGGCGGAACGAAAGAAAAAACGGCCAGATCCCCGTATCTGCCCCCTCCCCCGAATACACTGATCAGCAATTGGCTGCAGCAGCAGATCTTTCAACAGAAGTTGGTCTGATGACCCCCAATGGCCACACATTGGATTCCCGTATTGCGGGCGTCAGTGCTGAGCATTGAGTTGTAGAATTTGCCTGCAGTTCCAGTGGTGTCCAGCAGGGGTCAGAGTCACCCATTCTGGAGTCTTTGGAATGTCAGCTCTGCGATTCTTTATCTCCTTCCCATATACAGTGCTTGAAAAAGTATTCATACCCCTTGACATTCCCCACATCTTGTCATGTTACAACCAAAAATGTAAATTTTATTGGGATTTTATGTGATAGACCAACACAAAGTGTCACATAATTGTGAAGTGGAAGGAAAATGATAAATGATACAAATAAATATGTGAAAAGTGTGGGGGAGGGGGCATTTGTATGGCGCCCCCCGGAGTCAATACTTTGTAGAACCCCCTTTCTCTACAAGTCTTTTTGGGGGTGTCTCTACCAGCTTTGCACATCTAGAGAGGACATTTCTGCCCATTCTTCTTTGTAAAATATCTCAAGCTCTGTCAGATTGGATGGAGAGCGTCTGTGAACAGCAATTTTCAAGTCTTGCCACAGATTCTCAATGGGATTTAGGTCTGGACTATTTAGCTCGGTTACAGTCAAAAGAGCTCTGTGGCTAAAACCCTGGCCGGCTGACCCATCTTTGAAGCAAAACTGCTGTGAACTACCTTTTAATGGGAAAGCATTTTTGCCCAAAAACTGGAGACAGCCATCTCCAGGGTTACAGAAGGGAGATCAGGTCTTCTGCCCCAAGATTGGAGGTCCAGACACCAAAGGGGGCCACCATCAAGAGGGGTGCCAAAGAGATACCGTGACTTGGAGAATTTTTGACTATCCAAAGACTCCAGAAGGATTTGGAGGGGTACACAGTCAATCTTCCTAAAGTCGCAAAGGGCTAAGGGGCCTACAGCTCCCCGAGGTACCCAGATATCTTTTTGAGGCCAGGTCCGCCCAAGAGGAGGCGGTTGGAGCCAGACTGCTCAGCTTTTCTCTGTTCTGGCAGGATCATTGCCAAGATCGGTGGGTTCAGTCCACAGTGACGCAAGGCAATTATTGACTTTTCAAACGGCAGCCCCCAGAATACTCCTTTATTCCCACCACTCTTTAGGAGAACATCAGCATCTTGTTGCGTCAGGAATCGATCATACCAGTTCCGGCCTGTAAGAGGTTTACAGACTTCTACTTTCCAGAAAAAGACGAGGAGCTTCGGACCAATGATCGACCTCAAGAAGCTGAATCAATTTGTTTGGATAGAGAGATTTAAGATGGAGTCTCTCATAATCTAGGTAATTCAACTTCAACTGATTTTGGTGGACTTGCAGGATGCCCACCCGCTTGTCCCGATCCTTCAGTCATACCAGACGTTCCTCATATTCCACAATATCGTTCTCATGGCCCAGGACCAAGATCTTTAGTGAAGACTGAGGGAGATCCTGCTGTCCACCCAACAAATATTCGGTTGGATAATGAATTATCGAAAGAACCAGCCGGAGCCTACACAGAGT
Organism: Aquarana catesbeiana; assembly: GCF_042186555.1. NCBI lineage: Eukaryota > Metazoa > Chordata > Amphibia > Anura > Ranidae > Aquarana > Aquarana catesbeiana. The sequence continues at coordinate 413,151 of NC_133334.1, read as the reverse complement.
ATGGTCTATCTAGGGGCTCCGTTCAATACTCGGGTGGCCACAGTTTCCTTGACTCTTGAGAAAAACTCTAAAGTCAGGGAGAAATTCCAAGAAGCATTGGCTGTGCCGGTGATGTCAGCATCCCAGTGCATGAGTCTCCTCGGGACAATAGCTTCATGTATCCCGATCATCCCCACTGGAAATTCAAGACTTTTCCAACAAGGCTTCTTTTACATAGTAGGTGAGGGTAATAAAAGACACAAGTCCATCAAGTCCAAGCCAGGGGCGGTTCCAGGGGCAGTGAGCCGGGTGATCCGGCGGGTGAGCGAGCGGACGGGCAGGCTGGTGAGCAGGCCGATGAGTGAGTGAACATGCCGGCGGGCAGTCAGACTGGTGAGTGAGTGAACATGCCGGCGGGCAGTCAGGCCGGTGAGTGAACATGCCGGCGGGCAGTCAGGCCGGTGAGTGAGTGAACATGCCGGCGGGCAGTCAGACTGGTGAGTGAACATGCTGGCGGGCAGTCAGGCTGGTGAGTGAGTGAACATGCCGGCGGGCAGTCAGGCTGGTGAGTGAGTGAACATGCTGGCGGGCAGTCAGGCCGGTGAGTGAACATGCCGGCGGGCAGTCAGGCCGGTGAGTGAGTGAACATGCCGGCGGGCAGTCAGACTGGTGAGTGAACATGCTGGCGGGCAGTCAGGCTGGTGAGTGAGTGAACATGCCGGCGGGCAGTCAGACTGGTGAGTGAGTGAACATGCCGGCGGGCAGTCAGGCTGGTGAGTGAGTGAACAGGCCGGCGGGCAGTCAGACTGGTGAGTGAACATGCTGGCGGGCAGTCAGGCTGGTGAGTGAGTGAACATGCCGGCGGGCAGTCAGGCTGGTGAGTGAGTGAACATGCTGGCGGGCAGTCAGGCCGGTGAGTGAACATGCCGGCGGGCAGTCAGGCCGGTGAGTGAGTGAACATGCCGGCGGGCAGTCAGACTGGTGAGTGAACATGCTGGCGGGCAGTCAGGCTGGTGAGTGAGTGAACATGCCGGCGGGCAGTCAGGCTGGTGAGTGAGTGAACATGCCGGCGGGCAGTCAGGCTGGTGAGTGAGTGAACATGCCGGCGGGCAGTCAGACTGGTGAGTGAACATGCCGGCGGGCAGTCAGGCTGGTGAGTGAGTGAACATGCCGGCGGGCAGTCAGGCTGGTGAGTGAGTGAACATGCCGGCGGGCAGTCAGACTGGTGAGTGAACATGCTGGCGGGCAGTCAGGCTGGTGAGTGAACATGCTGGCGGGCAGTCAGGCTGGTGAGTGAGTGAACATGCCGGCGGGCAGTCAGACTGGTGAGTGAGTGAACATGCTGGCGGGCAGTCAGGCTGGTGAGTGAGTGAACATGCTGGCGGGCAGTCAGGCTGGTGAGTGAGTGAACATGCCGGCGGGCAGTCAGGCCGGTGAGTGAGTGAACATGCCGGCGGGCAGTCAGGCTGGTGAGTGAACATGCCGGCGGGCAGTCAGACTGGTGAGTGAGTGAACATGCCGGCGGGCAGTCAGACTGGTGAGTGAGTGAACATGCCGGCGGGCAGTCAGACTGGTGAGTGAACATGCCGGCGGGCAGTCAGACTGGTGAGTGAACATGCCGGCGGGCAGTCAGACTGGTGAGTGAACATGCCGGCGGGCAGTCAGACTGGTGAGTGAGTGAACATGCTGGCGGGCAGTCAGGCCGGTGAGTGAGTGAACATGCCGGCGGGCAGTCAGGCCGGTGAGTGAGTGAACATGCCGGCGGGCAGTCAGACTGGTGAGTGAGTGAACATGCTGGCGGGCAGTCAGGCCGGTGAGTGAGTGAACATGCCGGCGGGCAGTCAGGCCGGTGAGTGAGTGAACATGCCGGCGGGCAGTCAGGCCGGTGAGTGAGTGAACATGCCGGCGGGCAGTCAGGCTGGTGAGTGAGTGAACATGCCGGCGGGCAGTCAGGCTGGTGAGTGAGTGAACATGCTGGCGGGCAGTCAGGCCGGTGAGTGAGTGAACATGCCGGCGGGCAGTCAGGCCGGTGAGTGAGTGAACATGCCGGCGGGCAGTCAAGCCGGTGAGTGAGTGAACATGCCAGGGGGCAGTCAAGCCGGTGAGTGAGTGAACATGCCGGCGGGCAGTCAGGCTGGTGAGTGAGTGAACATGCCGGCGGGCAGTCAGGCTGGTGAGTGAGTGAACATGCCGGCGGGCAGTCAGGCTGGTGAGTGAGTGAACATGCCGGCGGGCAGTCAGGCTGGTGAGTGAGTGAACATGCCGGCGGGCAGTCAGGCTGGTGAGTGAACATGCCGGCGGGCAGTCAGGCTGGTGAGTGAGTGAACATGCTGGCGGGCAGTCAGGCTGGTGAGTGAGTGAACATGCCGGCGGGCAGTCAGGCTGGTGAGTGAGTGAACATGCCGGCGGGCAGTCAGGCTGGTGAGTGAACATGCCGGCGGGCAGTCAGGCTGGTGAGTGAACATGCCGGCGGGCAGTCAGGCTGGTGAGTGAGTGAACATGCTGGCGGGCAGTCAGGCTGGTGAGTGAACATGCCGGCGGGCAGTCAGGCTGGTGAGTGAACATGCCGGCGGGCAGTCAGGCTGGTGAGTGAGTGAACATGCTGGCGGGCAGTCAGGCTGGTGAGTGAACATGCCGGCGGGCAGTCAGGCTGGTGAGTGAGTGAACATGCCGGCGGGCAGTCAGACTGGTGAGTGAACATGCCGGCGGGCAGTCAGGCTGGTGAGTGAACATGCCGGCGGGCAGTCAGGCTGGTGAGTGAGTGAACATGCCGGCGGGCAGTCAGACTGGTGAGTGAGTGAACATGCCGGCGGGCAGTCAGACTGGTGAGTGAACATGCCGGCGGGCAGTCAGACTGGTGAGTGAGTGAACATGCCGGCGGGCAGTCAGGCTGGTGAGCGGGCTGGCGTGTGACTGAGCGGGCAGGAAGGTGTTCTGTCAGGAAGCCGCTACCCATCTGAATATGCAACTGAAGTGACGTTGTGTCACGGCCATCTTGGTACACCCACACTCCTCCGCAGTAAGCCTAGAGTTAGAAGTCGCCAAGCGGACATCTTTAAACATCCACCGGAGTCTTGCTTTTCAGTTATTTATAACAGTAAACTCAATTTGTATTTCACTATATAAAAGCTCAGCTTACGGTTAAAAATAACGGTGAAAAGTAAGACTCTGGTGGGTGTATAAAGATGGCCACAATGCAACGTAATTTTGGTTGCTTATTCTGATGGGTAGCGGCTTTCTGACCTCATCTCTCACCGCCCAGCTCTGCTTCTGACAGAACACGGCCATCACTGTGCAGGCGCGGGCAGCAGAGAGATGACATCATCCCTCACTGCCCGCCCTCACTCTGGGACACAGCCACTGGTAAGTGACAATCCGCATCTGGTGACAAGCGACACACTCAGGGCTCCCACTGATTCTACATTATGGTGAGCTGAACTATTTCATTTTATATTACAAAGTAACAATAGAAACAATGCGCTGCAATCATCCCGACACCATAACAACCATGGCGCCGACACCAGACATTACCCCCGTAAAAGTTTCTGTCAGTGACCCTCCCGAGACCAGACTCTGGATCCGCCCCATGTGTGATTATATGTCATATTACATTATATATCTCTGTATGTTGTGTGATTATATGTCATATTACATTATATATCCTGTATGTTGTGTGATTATATGTCATATTACATTATATATCTCTGTATGTTGTGTGATTATATGTCATATTACATTATATATCTCTGTATGTTGTGTGATTATATGTCATATTACATTATATATCTCTGTATGTTGTGTGATTATATGTCATATTACATTATATATCTCTGTATGTTGTGTGATTATATGTCATATTACATTATATATCTCTGTATGTTGTGTGATTATATGTCATATTACATTATATATCCTGTATGTTGTGTGATTATATGTCATATTACATTATATATCTCTGTATGTTGTGTGATTATATGTCATATTACATTATATATCTCTGTATGTTGTGTGATTATATGTCATATTACATTATATATCTCTGTATGTTGTGTGATTATATGTCATATTACATTATATATCTCTGTATGTTGTGTGATTATATGTCATATTACATTATATATCTCTGTATGTTGTGTGATTATATGTCATATTACATTATATATCTCTGTATGTTGTGTGATTATATGTCATATTACATTATATATCTCTGTATGTTGTGTGATTATATGTCATATTACATTATATATCTCTGTATGTTGTGTGATTATATGTCATATTACATTATATATCTCTGTATGTTGTGTGATTATATGTCATATTACATTATATATCTCTGTATGTTGTGTGATTATATGTCATATTACATTATATATCCTGTATGTTGTGTGATTATATGTCATATTACATTATATATCTCTGTATGTTGTGTGATTATATGTCATATTACATTATATATCTCTGTATGTTGTGTGATTATATGTCAGTATTACATTATATATCCCTGTATGTTGTGTGATTATATGTCATATTACATTATATATCTCTGTATGTTGTGTGATTATATGTCATATTACATTATATATCTCTGTATGTTGTGTGATTATATGTCATATTACATTATATATCTCTGTATGTTGTGTGATTATATGTCATATTACATTATATATCTCTGTATGTTGTGTGATTATATGTCAGTATTACATTATATATCCTGTATGTTGTGTGATTATATGTCATATTACATTATATATCTCTGTATGTTGTGTGATTATATGTCATATTACATTATATATCTCTGTATGTTGTGTGATTATATGTCATATTACATTATATATCCTGTATGTTGTGTGATTATATGTCATATTACATTATATATCTCTGTATGTTGTGTGATTATATGTCATATTACATTATATATCTCTGTATGTTGTGTGATTATATGTCATATTACATTATATATCTCTGTATGTTGTGTGATTATATGTCATATTACATTATATATCTCTGTATGTTGTGTGATTATATGTCATATTACATTATATATCCTGTATGTTGTGTGATTATATGTCATATTACATTATATATCCTGTATGTTGTGTGATTATATGTCATATTACATTATATATCTCTGTATGTTGTGTGATTATATGTCATATTACATTATATATCTCTGTATGTTGTGTGATTATATGTCATATTACATTATATATCTCTGTATGTTGTGTGATTATATGTCATATTACATTATATATCTCTGTATGTTGTGTGATTATATGTCATATTACATTATATATCTCTGTATGTTGTGTGATTATATGTCATATTACATTATATATCCTGTATGTTGTGTGATTATATGTCATATTACATTATATATCTCTGTATGTTGTGTGATTATATGTCAGTATTACATTATATATCCCTGTATGTTGTGTGATTATATGTCATATTACATTATATATCTCTGTATGTTGTGTGATTATATGTCATATTACATTATATATCTCTGTATGTTGTGTGATTATATGTCAGTATTACATTATACATCTCTGTATGTTGTGTGATTATATGTCATATTACATTATATATCCTGTATGTTGTGTGATTATATGTCATATTACATTATATATCTCTGTATGTTGTGTGATTATATGTCATATTACATTATATATCTCTGTATGTTGTGTGATTATATGTCAGTATTACATTATATATCTCTGTATGTTGTGTGATTATATGTCATATTACATTATATATCCTGTATGTTGTGTGATTATATGTCATATTACATTATATATCTCTGTATGTTGTGTGATTATATGTCATATTACATTATATATCTCTGTATGTTGTGTGATTATATGTCATATTACATTATATATCTCTGTATGTTGTGTGATTATATGTCATATTACATTATATATCCTGTATGTTGTGTGATTATATGTCATATTACATTATATATCTCTGTATGTTGTGTGATTATATGTCATATTACATTATATATCCTGTATGTTGTGTGATTATATGTCATATTACATTATATATCCTGTATGTTGTGTGATTATATGTCATATTACATTATATATCTCTGTATGTTGTGTGATTATATGTCATATTACATTATATATCTCTGTATGTTGTGTGATTATATGTCATATTACATTATATATCCTGTATGTTGTGTGATTATATGTCATATTACATTATATATCTCTGTATGTTGTGTGATTATATGTCATATTACATTATATATCCTGTATGTTGTGTGATTATATGTCATATTACATTATATATCTCTGTATGTTGTGTGATTATATGTCATATTACATTATATATCTCTGTATGTTGTGTGATTATATGTCATATTACATTATATATCCTGTATGTTGTGTGATTATATGTCATATTACATTATATATCTCTGTATGTTGTGTGATTATATGTCATATTACATTATATATCTCTGTATGTTGTGTGATTATATGTCAGTATTACATTATATATCTCTGTATGTTGTGTGATTATATGTCATATTACATTATATATCTCTGTATGTTGTGTGATTATATGTCATATTACATTATATATCTCTGTATGTTGTGTGATTATATGTCATATTACATTATATATCTCTGTATGTTGTGTGATTATATGTCATATTACATTATATATCCCTGTATGTTGTGTGATTATATGTCATATTACATTATATATCTCTGTATGTTGTGTGATTATATGTCATATTACATTATATATCTCTGTATGTTGTGTGATTATATGTCAGTATTACATTATATATCTCTGTATGTTGTTGTGATTATATGTCATATTACATTATATATCCCTGTATGTTGTGTGATTATATGTCATATTACATTATATATCTCTGTAATGTTGTGTGATTATATGTCATATTACATTATATATCTCTGTATGTTGTGTGATTATATGTCATATTACATTATATATCTCTGTATGTTGTGTGATTATATGTCATATTACATTATATATCCCTGTATGTTGTGTGATTATATGTCATATTACATTATATATCTCTGTATGTTGTGTGATTATATGTCATATTACATTATATATCCTGTATGTTGTGTGATTATATGTCATATTACATTATATATCTCTGTATGTTGTGTGATTATATGTCATATTACATTATATATCTCTGTATGTTGTGTGATTATATGTCATATTACATTATATATCCCTGTATGTTGTGTGATTATATGTCATATTACATTATAATCTCTGTATGTTGTGTGATTATATGTCATATTACATTATATATCTCTGTATGTTGTGTGATTATATGTCATATTATATTATATATCTCTGTATGTTGTGTGATTATATGTCATATTACATTATATATCCTGTATGTTGTGTGATTATATGTCATATTACATTATATATCCTGTATGTTGTGTGATTATATGTCATATTACATTATATATCTCTGTATGTTGTGTGATTATATGTCATATTACATTATATAATCTCTGTATGTTGTGTGATTATATGTCATATTACATTATATATCTCTGTATGTTGTGTGATTATATGTCATATTACATTGTATATCTCTGTATGTTGTGTGATTATATGTCATATTACATTATATATCTCTGTATGTTGTGTGATTATATGTCATATTACATTATATATCTCTGTATGTTGTGTGATTATATGTCATATTACATTATATATCTCCTGTATGTTGTGTGATTATATGTCATATTACATTATATATCTCTGTATGTTGTGTGATTATATGTCATATTACATTGTATATCTCTGTATGTTGTGTGATTATATGTCATATTACATTATATATCCTGTATGTTGTGTGATTATATGTCATATTACATTATATATCTCTGTATGTTGTGTGATTATATGTCATATTACATTATATATCCCTGTATGTTGTGTGATTATATGTCATATTACATTATATATCTTTGTATGTTGTGTGATTATATGTCATATTACATTATATATCTCTGTATGTTGTGTGATTATATGTCATATTACATTATATATCTCTGTATGTTGTGTGATTATATGTCAGTATTACATTATATATCCTGTATGTTGTGTGATTATATGTCATATTACATTATATATCTCTGTATGTTGTGTGATTATATGTCATATTACATTATATATCTCTGTATGTTGTGTGATTATATGTCAGTATTACATTATATATCCTGTATGTTGTGTGATTATATGTCATATTACATTATATATCTCTGTATGTTGTGTGATTATATGTCATATTACATTATATATCCTGTATGTTGTGTGATTATATGTCATATTACATTATAATAATATAATCTCTGTATGTTGTGTGATTATATGTCAGTATTACATTATATATCCTGTATGTTGTGTGATTATATGTCATTATTACATTATATATCTCTGTATGTTGTGTGATTATATGTCATATACTTTATATAATCTCTGTATGTTGTGTGATTATATGTCATATACATATATATCTCTGTATGTTGTGTGATTATATGTCATATTACATTATATTTCTCTGTATGTTGTGTGATTATATGTCATATTACATTATATATCTCTGTATGTTGTGTGATTATATGTCATATTACATTATAATATCTCTGTATGTTGTGTGATTCATATGTCATATT